>NC_137009.1:33088824-33497824 GCF_032717465.1 Coenobita brevimanus
CCTCATCCAATGGCCGTCGGGAAGCGTGGGAAAGTGTGGGGAAGGAGTGAAAAGTCTCACTGGAGGTGCTGGGAAATGTGGGGGATAGGTGAACACTTTCCCTCGATGTACTGGGAAATGTAGCAAAAGGAGGAACACTTTCACGAGATGTGCTGGGTGTGACGAATTGGGGAACACTTTCTGTGGATGTGCTGGGTGCGAGGAATGGGGGAACACGTTGTCCTGAGGTGCTAGGGCGGGCTAGGTCACGTGGGTGAGAGGGATAGCGCAGGTGAGATGACTCACCCGCGTCCCCAGACAGTGGAATATTCCCAAATCTCCCTCTCTTCCTCCTAACACTTCCAACCCCACGTGGGGAAATCCTCGACTTCCCCAGCAAACAAGGAATACTAGAAGCCTCACCTTTCTTCTCTGAATCCTCCTCCTCATCACGTAGGTCTAGGCGACGACGAACTGATGCACTCATCCCTCAGGTACTAGCACACCCCACATACCTGGATTTCCTTGGTGTGGGTATTTCCTCCTCACAGGTACTTTCATCTTTCGGTTGCACATAATCTTTATCTTGCATGTCGTCATCAAATTCGCTTTCGCCAGTGTAGGGCACCTTCAGGAGCTCCTGAATCTCCTCGTCAGAGAGACTGCAGCAAGACATGACTGTACAGTATGACTGATAGAAGCAGAGTGAGGCAGAGCGAGGGCAATGACTCAGCGCATGGGTGTATAGGCCTGAGCGCCAGAGGCAAGGGGGTGGAAGAGTTGATGTACATCCTCACCAATTTTTGTGTGCCTAGTTTGAAAATTGCGCTCTCCATGATTTTTGGAAAAAAAATGATGTTTTAAAACAGTACTGGCACTGAGCATGCAGTTGCATAACGCCGTTTTAAAATGGCACTGGCACGGGGTGGGTTAACGTTACAATAGAAATAAATAAGGTATAAATATTGTCCAGTTATATGAGGTTTGTACTGAAGCCCATACCATGATAAAAGTAATTTATATAATAAAATATTATCATTTATATGAGGAGGGGGAAAGAATCTCTCTCTCTCTCTCTCTCTCTCTCTCTCTCTCTCTCTCTCTCTCTCTCAGGCATGGAAAAAGAAGGAAAGACGGGAGAAAGAGTGAAGAAGCATCACCCAGGAATAACATGGCTGTATGGTACTGAGGTAGAAGGCAGGGAGGGAGGTAGAGGGAATAAATTAAATGGAAAATGTGAAGAGCAGCAAGAAAAGTGATAATACTAGAATGAGAAATGGTGGGAGAGCCATGAGTTTCGTGGTCTTCCACTTTGATTTCCACCCAAGGTAAACACTCTTCGAGGTTGCCTTGTGTACAGGGTCAGCCTCAAGAAAACAGGCCAAGAGTCTACGTCACTAGAGTTGGCACTGACTTATTATGTGAGTAATAGGCCTCGACTCAGCCTCACTGAGTCACTCATTACCTATCCGATCATACTCGCGATATCCCATGATCCTGGGAAGTCACTTGACAGTAAAGGAATCAATTTGCCAGTTCATGTCACTGTTTAGTGTCCATGTCTCAGCTATAGAGTAAGACACGGAAGACCAATGTTATGAAGATGTGATTTTTCATTCCTCCACACAAATAACGACATTGTCACATTTCTGAGTTAAGTGAATTCATAATCCCTTAGGGCAGACTGATGCAAAGAGAAATCTCATCGTCTGACCTACCTTTGTTATATACCACAAGACCATAATAAGCGAATCTTTAAAAAACCTCCGCATTCTCACCAAATGCATAAACAAACTGAACTGCCTCACTCAATAAGCAACCATATGTCAGGACATTGGTCTTGGCCTGAGAAACCTTTAATCGCAATGGGTTTGCATTCTCATGAACTTCCTTGAGGACAGTCAGAAGTATCTACAGCGACTCTGCTAGGAAAACTGCATCATCAGCAAAGTCAAGGTCACTTACTCTGAAGTTGCCAATTGATACTCCACAATCAGTGTCTCACGGCTTATCAGAGTACCCAATCCATGCACATGATAAAAAAAGCGTGAGAGCAAGGCAACACAACTGTCCTACTCCAGATCTTGTTTTTTTTTAATGCGAGGAAGAAGGAACCAAAGGCTGAGCCCAATTGAACGTTCCCTCCAAGAAAAAACAACAATAATATAAATGAGAGCCAAATTCAAGATCCATTCATTTCGAGATGCCTGGACACACGCGTTTGAAAGACTGGAGATCATAGGAAATAGGAAATACAGAGAAAGGGAGAAAGTTCCAGAGTTGACCTGTTGCATAAATGAAGGACTAGGAGTAACGGTTAACTCTTGCATTAGAAAGTTGGAAAGAAAAGGGATCAGAGTTTGTTGCTAGACGTGTGCTATGCACCTGCCGTAGAGGTGGAGGGATGCAAACAGACAGTTCAGGGGAGCAGGGACCATTGAAGTAGCGATAGAAAAGAGATAAAGAGGCAACAGTGCGGCAAAGAGACAAAGGTTGAAGGGAGCCAGTAAGAGGACGAGAGCTGATGAGACAAATTGCCTTTGACTCCACTCTATTGAGAAGAGCTGTATGTGGGGAGCCTCCCCACTCATGAGAATTGTACTCTAAACAGGGGCGAATAAAACCCGTGTATAAAGTCAACAACTGTGCAGGAGTAAAGAAGGCATGGAGGTGGCTTAGCACATCTAATCTCTTGGAAGCAGATTGTACAAGAGATGCAATATGATCTTTCCAAGATAAGTCGGGTGTGAATGAAACCCCAAGCATGTTCAAGGATGATGCAGGATTGAGCTGGATATTATTAAACATTAGTGTGTACTCCTGTGGAAGATTTCGACAGGTTGAGAGGTTTAAAAACTGAGTCTTTGATGCATTAAAAACAACAAGATTATTTTTACCCCAGTCAGAGATAAGAGCCAAGTCAGACATTAGGTGTGCCATAGCTTCATCCCTTGTTTGTTGAAGTAACTGTTGAGATGGACCTTGCGGAAACCAAATGGAAAGGTGGAATCATCATCATATGAGAGGATAGGATTAGATTTACAGTTTAGATCATTGATGAATAAAAGGAAGAGAGTTGGTGATAGGACAGAGCCCTGAGGAACACCACTGTTAATAGATTTAGGAGAAGAACGATGGCCGTCTACAATAGCAGCTACAGTACGACCAGAAAGGAAGCTATAGGTGAAGGCACAGATAGAAGGACAGAAACCGTGAAAGGGCAGTTTGGAAATTAAAGATTTATGCCAGACTCGATCGAAAACTTTTGAGATGTCAAGTGCAATGGCAAAGCTTTCGCCAATGTCCCGAAAGGAGGATGGCCAGGAGTCTGAAAGGTAGATGAGAAGATCTCCAGTGTAGCGTCCCTGACGGAACCCATACTGGTCATCAGAAAGAAGGGCGTAACAGAAATGATGCTTTAAAATTTTTCTATTTAGAATAGACTCAAAAACTTTTGAGACACAGGATGTTAAAAATATTGGACGATAGTTAGAGGGTTGGGAATGGTCATCATTCTTTGGGGCCGGCTGAATGACAGCAAACTTCAAGCAAGAAGGTACGAGTAGAAAGACAAAGGTGAAAGAGTTTACCTAGGCAGGGAGTAAGCACAGAAGCACAGTTCTTGAGGACAACATGAGGGACTATATCAGGCCCATATGCCTTGTTATTATTGAGGCCTGTGATGGCAGAATATACATCAGCTGAAGAAATTTTAATGTCAGCCTTGAGGAAGTCTGAGGGGGGAAGTGATGGAGGAACAGCACCGGAATCGTTTACGGTGGAATTGGAGGAGAAAGTCTGAGCGAAGAGATCTGGTTTATCAGTAAAAGAAATAGCTACAGAGCCATCAGAGTAGAAAAGACAAGGGAAGGATGATGAGGTAAAGTTGTTAGAAAGGTTTTTGGCAAGGTACCAGAAGGAGCAGGAAAAATTCGAGTTGGAGAGTTGAGCGCATTTAGTATGGATGAAATTATTTTTAGCAGAGCGAAGAACAGACTTAGCATGATTCAGGGCAGAAACATAAAAAAAATGTGATTCAGGAGTGCATTGGCTCCAGTACCTTTTATTGCCCCTCTCCCATTTTGCGGATAGGATTAGAACAAGCGTGATTAAGACAAGGCTTTCTTACATTATTCAAAGGATATGAGAAGGGAATGTATGCTTCCATGCCCGAGAGAATAACCTCCAAAATACGCAAGGGACGCTCAAATGGCTCCCAGCCCTGGAAGCAATAATCAATCGAGGGAAAATCAAGGAAGTACTGCCTGAGGACCTCCCTATCCGCAGCTCCAAAGTGCCACAGACGACGTTTCTTTGGAGGATCCACAGGCCGTACTGGAGTGATAAGACATGTAAAAGTAACAAGGTTATGATCAGAGGAGCCCAAAGGAGAGAAAAGATTAACAGTGTAAGCAGATGGATTAGTTGTAAGGAAGAGGTCAAGTATGTTGGAGCTCTCTCCAAGGCGGTCAGGGATATGGGTAGTATGCTGTACAAGCTGCTCTAAGTCATTAAGGATAGAAAAATTGAAGGCTTGTTCACCAGGTGGATCAGTGAAAGGAGAGGAGAGCCAAAGGTGGTGGTGAACATTGAAATCTCCTAGAATGAAGATTTCAGAGAAAGGAGAAATGGATAGAATGTCTTCCATCGTAGAAGTAAGATAGTCGAAGAATTTTTGATAGTCAGTAGTACTGGAAGATAAGTAAACAGCGAAGATATATTTAGTCAGAGAATGACAGGAGAGCCGAAGCCAGAGAGTAGAAAATTCAGAAGAATCAAGTTCAGGGACACGAGAGCAAGATGTGTCATTGCGTACATATATGCAACATCCACCTTTGGCTTTGAAATGAGTATAGAGAAAGTAGGAGGATACAGAAAAGGGTTTGCTGTCAGTTGCCTCAGACAGCTGAGTCTCAGTAAGAAAGAGAAGGTGAGGTTTAGAGGAGAAGAGGTGGTGTTTGACAGAGAGAAAGTTAGATGATACCAATCGTAAAGCAGTATCAACACAGTGTACTAAACTAACATATATATATATATATATATATATATATATATATATATATATATATATATATATATATATATATATATATATATATATATACTGCACTGAAAGACATTATACACTTTACACTGATGCATGGTACGTGTTTTATAATTTAAATTTTAATATAGTGAGCAATGAAGAAAACTGTAGAATGTCTATCTGCCTATTATCAGATGCCTTAACCCCATAAGGGTTAAAATGTTAATATTAATTAATGCTATCTAGTGAACAATGTCATTATGTTTTACCCCTGAAGTACTATGACCTACGATCGTTAGTTTGCTCGTTTGCCACATAAAGTCCTATGACTGACGATCGTAGAAGGTGTATCAAAAACTGCTGAGCACTAAGCCAGCCCTTTTTATGCCGTAAATGGTTCCTACCCAATCGGAACTGAGGGATGAGGTGGTGGGAAGGAAAATCCCACCCCCTCACCAGGTCTGTGGGGGGACTCTCCCCCTCAGCCACTTCTCCGCCTCCCTCTGGCTGATTGGATACAGCCAGCTCTGTCCCCTCCCACCCAAACTACTCACCAATATCACATCTACATTGTATGGGGGGTGTCTCATCCCACTTTACCCTCACCAGAAACCCCCCCAACCTCTCCTCTGCTTCCATCCATACACTGTTTCATATCGAATGACTCAGCAATTTTCCTGCTGTGATCACTTATTGTGCGTTTCCTCCCACCATAATACCCCCACACCACCTCCCCACATTGGGGGTGTCTCTCATCCCTCTCACCCCCCCCCAGAGACTTCCCACCCCTCCTCCACCTCCCCTTATAGAATGACTCAGCAATTACCCATCTATGATCCCTATGTGTGTGTTTCCTTCCACCATAATAACCCCACACCACCTCCCTCACATTGGGGTTGTGTCTCATCCCCCTCACCCTCACCAGAGACCCTCCAACCCCTCCTCCACCTCTCTTATATCGAATGACTCAGCAATTTCCCATCTATGATCCCTATGCGTGTGTTCTCTCCCACCATAATACCCCTCACACCACTTCCCCCGCACTGGGTGTGTGTCTCATTCTCCCTCATCCCCACCAGAGACCTCTCACCCCTCCTCCACCTCCCTCCACCCCTCTTTATATCGAGTGACGCGACAATTTCCCTGCTATGATCCCTTTGTGTGTGTTTACCCCCACACCATCTCCCCTACATTTGGGGTGTCTCACCCCCCTCACCCCCACCAGAGACCCCGTACCCCACCTCTACCTTCCTTCCTACCAATCCTTTGACCTGAGCATGGTGTAGTAATTTCATTGCCATGATCAGCCTGTGTCTGTGTACTCACCACTTTTTTTTTTACTTTCTCACTGACACCTGCACGTAGTTTCATCAATGGAATCATATTTAACATTGATATCATTGATATAGATAAGGTTCTTTAGCGAAAATTAATATTTGACGAATTTTTCGAGGTTGGAAATCATGATTTTTTTTCTTTTACTCATGCTGAGTCCTACACTTAGTTTCATCAATAGAATCATAGTTTACATTGATCTCATCGATTTTGGTAAGAATCTCTAGCAAAGATTAGGTTTCTATTGATGTTTTCCTGTTTTGTCTCTTACCATGACTGGTGACTTTTACAGTCTTTGATGGGCGGTTCTCCGGTAATCATTAGGCCTAGGGGACTGAAACTGGCATTTTCAGGAGTGGAAATTCAAGCTCATCATATCTGTAAGAAGAAAAATTTACCTTGGTAAAAGTTGAAAAATCGACCCTGAATTGTGGCTGGGGTGAAACATTGCTTCACAACAATGCGGTCTTTAGGGGTTAAGACACCGCTACATTCAGTGCCAGAAGAATGTACATTAGGATTACCTAATAACCCTACAGAAGAAGAATTATAAGTATATGCAGAAAGCCAAAACCAGGAAGCAAATAACTCTACAGAAGTGGAAACAGAACAATAAATTGGAGAAGAAAATTGCTCTGCAGTAAGTAATGATAACGAGTGGTCAGAGCTGTCAGATGTAGGCAATGAGAAATTTAGAACTTTTATACATATTTATGATAAGCTAGTAAATTCAGACAATCTAAACAAGATAGAACACAGATCAGGAAACACAAGAATTACCTTCACATTACAATTGCGAAGAAATTCCAATAAAAACAAACAAACAGAAAATATCAAGACAACGCAAGTACCAGTGCATTACTTTCCTCACAACAAAGCTACACAAATTTGGTACCAGTGTATGTTTATCATGAGGACAGCGTCTCAAAAAATTGCATTTAATGATATGGACAATAGACATACCGACAGTGTTAGACAAATGTGAGCAACACTTTGTCAGAATAAACATTACAGATGAGAAAGAAAAATAGTTGTTGTTTTTTTCTGTTAGAATCAATCAGGAACATTGCCCAGCTGGCAGTTTGCTTAAGTCAGGTAAGCTTTACGAACTAGAATATATGAGCTTAAGAATGAATTCTTGATAAAATTCTCTGGAGGCAGAAATTTTGTAGCTGGTATAGCCGCAGAATTACATAAAATTGTAGACTTACTAAAACAAACAAATTCCAACTCAGATCTGGGCGATATAACCGCATACCTGTCCCCCATTAAAAGAACTTTGTTATCTAGCATAGATAATTCAGAAAAGGTTACAGATGATGGTAATATATCATCAATACACGTTGGCATATTGGGTTTATAGCTGTAAATTGTCAGAGAAAGTTTTATAAGTCACAAAGACGATACCTCATAGTCCAGGAATATGTTTGCTAGATTATATGTATGAGTTGGAGTTGCTGTGCAATAAATCTAATGTGAATGAATTATCACAAATTTATAAAACAGGAATGAATGCAGCAGAGACTGTTGAAGTGATGAATTTAATTAGTCCAAGTAACGACCAAAGAAAGTCTCGCCCATAGTACAGACAGACTGTCAACAACAATCAAGGCCTCACACATTCATAAGCAGTGCTCCCACTTTTAGGGAATTATCCCTAGATTTGGAACTTTTGAGGAACTTTGGAAATAATCTGGGGATTTCGACAAGTTTAGGGAAGTCTAGGGATTTATATTAAACATCAGGAATTATATAGGGAATATGTCCATATGCACTTAAACCACACCGGCGCCAGTATAAAATACTACACTCAAAGATTAACATTTCAAAAATCTCGCTTAACCAGTCAATCGTCCAGCACCCATGTAGAAGGTACTGTCTGACAGAACCCCATTCCCCGATTTGAAATCTTAGCCAATGAAAACGTAGGAGTTGCGATGGATCTGTTGTCAACAGTTGCCCATCGGCTCACTTGCTCTGAGTGTCCCCAGCTGAACAGCTGGGCCTCATCGTCAGTGTTTTATAACGTGTGTGTGTATGTGTGTGTGTGTGTGTGTGTCACGTGGTAAGTAAGCTTAGTGTCTTTTCATTTTTGCATGTTTTTTTTTTTTTTTTAATGAAATAAATATGTTCTAGTGCCTCAGTTTTTGAAGTAAACATTTCTAATGCAACTGTGCATTTTCATAAATCTTTTTTAGCATTATGCATTGAAAAATCTGGTGAAAATTATTTGGGGAATTTGGACCAAATCTAGGGAAATCTAAGCAGCCGTCTAGGGAAATAAGGCAACGGTAAAGTGGGAACCCTGTTCATAAGAACAGGCAGTCTCAGAGATTTGGATGTAGCCCTAAAAGGCATCAGGCCATAGAAAGCCCAAAATATGTGAAATCATCTCATAAGTCAAATTCGAGAGGCAGACTATGTTTCTACTGTGCAATTCGGGGCCACAGGAGACCTGAATGCTACATGAAAAAGAGGACAGAGACAAAGCAAAAGGGTTTGAACCCTACTGTAGGAAACACAAAACTGTCGGTCATTGGACCGGAAAGTGTAGAACGGCAGGAAATTTAGTAGCTGTTTACAATTCAGGGGAAGAATACATCAGCAGAAAAGGCAACAATAGTTGCAACAGGCGCCTACCATACACCACCACGTGTCACCAGTTTGGTGCTAGCAACCACCAGCCATACTGAATACATGCTACTGCCGTCTCATACAGGACTGGTGTCTTGGTATTAGTGGGGGTACTTTTACGACTTGTTGGCCGGTCTAGATAAACAGGAGTAAAGATAGCAATCATAAATGTTAATGAAAGCATTCTCGTTTCTGCTTTTTGTGAATATGAAGATTTCATTGTTTATGGATTCAGTCTCTTCAGTCAATCTAACAACACAAGACGAATAAGAACGATATTTTTGATGCAGAAGAAAGGTAACATTTATGGAGGAACCAAACTTAGATTTATACACTGTAGATGGTAAAGAAATATCTGTAAAAGGTATGATTGAGTTAGACATCAAATTTACAGAAACTACTAGAACAGTCAGTAGTATAATCTACATAGCAGAGAATTCATGATTTAAAGGAAATATTCTTCTTGGCCTATGTACGGTGAGAGAAGAAAATATTTTACTGATGCCACATTTTAACGGTAGGCTATACAGTTTGATAATGAATTCAAAGAGAAAAATTTCCTCTCCAGATACAACTAACAGCTGTAGAAAATCTAAAGTAACAAGAGCAATAAAAAAAAAAAATAATAAAATAAATAAATAAAAGTATGGCCTACATTCATTCATAGAAAATGGGCAAACTGACCCATTCTCTCACATCTCCCAGCCAAAGTCATGTAAACTCCCACTCACCGACCCTTCATTAGCTATGACATAACCTTACCACCAAGATCATTAATTTTATGAATGCCACAAAAAAAAGAAATTGAAGAATTGCAGTGTTATTGTATTAGAAGAGACTTGCAAAGTGAAAGGTCTATTCATGGAAAATGCTCTATGTTGGATAAATAACAGAGGGGAAACCAGTGTTTTTCCGATTAACCTGATGATTGGAGATTTGCAGATCAAAAAAAGAACTTGTGTATGTTATTTAGAGACTTCTGTAGCTCCTATGCGCAGAGTAACAATAGCCGGAACATCAGTGGAAAATAGAATGGCAAACCCAAAGTGCATAAAAGAACACTTAAAATTACTCAGACTATTTTTATGTATAATTGACCTATTAGATTTTCAAGAACACTGATAGACAATCGCATTACTTGGTGAAATAATAGGTTGTATGAATTTAGGTTTGTCATCGCTTGACAGCTTTGGGCCACCGCTGCGGGAATTATACCACTCATACAGGAGGAGAGCAGCGACAAATCAACCATAATCTCCTCACAAACCGCAACACTCACACACAGTTTGGGTACTGAGGCATTACGGCTCAACTTCCCTCTCACCTCGGAGGACTTTGAGCAGTTGATAGATTCTGACGATGAGGAGGAAGCTGAAGATGAGGACAAAACTCACAGGGCACAGGAGGAGGTTAAAGAGGAAGCTGTAGAGAATGCTCTGATGTAAGTGATGTGGTGCGTGAATGTGGTGTGAGGGTGGTGGAGGCAGGAGCTTCTCAGGTGGGACAGTCAGCCAGAGCTGTCTGCATACCTCTGGCACAGGTCTTGGTTATGCTAGAGTGCTGTGATCTTTCTCTTTACACACAGTGTGGGTTGCTGGGACAGCTGTGGGTAGCCAGTGCAGACATCCTGGAGGGCCGTGGAATAGAAGTAAGGAACCTCAAGAGCTTCAACTTCCTCTGGGTGGTGGGCTTTTCACTGTTCAAGAGTGACTTAGACAAAGACTGTCTTCTCTGCACCCACCACCCTTTCACATGGCCCAGAGAAGATGTTCACTGCCTCTACACAGACCCAATTAAAGTATGGAAACTTAACTTTATGGGGAGAGAAAGTGAGGGAGGAGGGGATAATGAAGGACCTGTTTCTATATATTGCTTTAAAACTCTTCCTTGGTGCCTTCAAAATTCAGGTGCCATGAGTGAAAAACAGGCTTTTGTTGTGGTAGGTGGTGGCAGCAATCATCTACTCACTTGATGTAGTGCTGCCTACTTCTTCCTTAGCCTTTATCATTCTTTTTCTGTGCCTGCCCTCCTCTCTTCCTATTTCTCCCATCTTTCCTGTCGCTTCTTATTGCTTTTCTTTCATTTACAGGTGGCTTTACATTGACTGACAAGCCAAATGGTTTCCTGTAAGCCAAGAAACCATTTGCAATGCTGGGTGGTGACCATATAACCAAACCATACGTGCTCCCTACATGTCAACAAGTGGGTTGGTGGAGGGTTAGTGCCCCTCCCCGTAAAACAAATAACTCAGAGTCAAATGGCCACCCCTTATGGGATTATGGTGTCTGGCAATGGATGGATGGATGAATTTAATAGAATACACAGTTAGTGTAAATTCTGACATACAACCTGTCTACGTGCCAGCATATAGAGTATCAGCCTTGCAGCGTACATTAGGTAAACAATGTATGGACGAAATGCTTAGTGTGGGTATCACAGAACCTTCAGTGTCCCCATGGAATGTACCACTTTTCATTGTAGCTAAACAATTGGTGAAATGCTGGAAATATTTGCTTAATGCAAACTTAATTCATAACATATAGATCTACACCCCCCTCTAAAACGACAGGGATGTAAATTTACGTCCTGCAGCATTGAGAAGTCATTGCAAGCTATCAAAGTAAAATGGAAGGTAATAACGTATGTTGCTAACTTCAGACACTTCTCCACTATGCTCACAACAGTGACAGTCTCCACATGCTCACAGCCTCTCTGCCATCTCATTTGTAATGGGGTGTATAAAAGCCCACGTTGCTTAGAGGCAATGCAGGGGATCCTCTCTCTGGCTCAGTGTTAATGTGCGTGCGTATTAAGCGCGAGGGCCTGGGATCGAATCTAAGCCAGGACTGTGATTAATCTGTTAAGTTTCATTTCAATTATTACATTGGTTGGCAGCGGTGTGGGATGTGAGGCGGGGTTTGGCTGGCAATTTGATGTTGGTCCTTGGTTAGCTGACAGTGTCCCTGTCCTTACATCCCGGGGATGGGTTGTTTCGGTGTGGTCTGCAGCCTCCCCATGGTGGCCTCCGATGCTTACGCTACCTTGTGTGTTCAAAACTCATGAAATTAATCACCAAGGGGAGAAAAGAGGGATGTAATGGGGTGTATAAAAGCCCGCGTTGCTAAAAGACAAAGTGGGGGATCCTCTCTTTGGCTCAGTGGTAACGTGCGCGTGTATTAAGCCCGAGGGCCCGGGATCGAATCTCGGCTAGATCTGTGATTAATTTGTTAAGTTTCATTTCAGTTATTACACATTAACCTTGAAGATTTCAGAGGTCGAATGGCACCAATCTGACTCGATTCATCCAACTTTCTGGCTTTGGTGATTACTTTTAGTAGTGCCAGGGATGTTACATTATAGTATTAAGCCCATTAGCCAGAAATATACAAAATAGGCTGCAATAGAGCGGTGTTAGTTTTTTTTTTTTTTTTTTTTTTTCCCAGCGTGGTAAGGGTTCATCAGCAAATGATCACTGATCATTTTCCCATGCAATTGTTATGCGATGTCTTACAAAATACTGGACCAGATAACAATGAATTTTCAATAATCGATTTGCTCATTGGCTATAAGGAGATAGATGTCGATGAGGGATCATGCAAATATGCAGGAATTTTGACAAATAGAGGTCATTTTCAGTACTGTAGAATGTCAGTGGGGTTTCACACGGCTCCAGGCACCTTTCAATGATTAATGTATAGTGTGTTATTAGGCATGTTAGGTGATGGCTTTTTTTTTTGCTTATCTGGATGACATTATAATTGCAACAAAAACAGTAGAAGAGTACTTGCAGAAATCTGACCAACTGCTAAACAAGTTAACCAATGCTCGATAAAAATAATCTGACTAAATGCAAATTTTGCTTTAAAGAAATTAAATTCCTTAGGTATAGTCTGGATGCAAAGGGTATCCACACATTAAACAAAAAATAAAAGCAATATGGATTTCCCTGAACCCACAACTGTGAATGAAGTACAACAGTTTCTAGGACTACCAGGATATTACAGATCAATGATAAAAGGTTTTTCTAATATAGCAGAGCCATTTTTCTCCGTACTGAAAATATATATATATATATATATATATATATATATATATATATATATATATATATATATATATATATATATCAGTGGGGAGAGGAACAAAAGATACCATTTAATGATTTAACCCATGGATTGTGCAATTACTTTTTGTTTTTTAATTCCACCCCGTTGTGCGCCAAAAACGTAGGGATTTTTTTTTTTTTAGTATTTGTTTATTATAAACTTAAAGATAAACATACAAGGCATCATCTGGTGAAAAGAAAAACATATCTCTCCGTTTTTGCGCAGGGCAGTGCATAAGTTTACGTACGGGAGTAGTGAAAAATTGAAAAAAATCATATTATTTTCTGGTTTTGTTTATTATAAACTTGAAGATAAACATTCAGTGCATCATCTGGTGAAAAGAAAAAAAATCTCTCTCTCTCTGTCTTTGCGTAGTGTGATGCATAAGTTTGCGTAGGGGTCGAGTTGTTTACGGTGATGCACAGCCAGCACAGCCTGAGCTGTGGCTCACAATCAATGGGTTAACCCCTTAGCATCCAGAGGATTTTGCTGGAAAGGTGGTAGGTGTACAGCCCTCCGTCTGTCAGCTCATAGTCCTGGAGCTCAAAGTTCCCTACCCCAGGGTTCCCTTCTTTACTAAGGTTTGAAAATGCCCAGTTCTGTCCCATATTGAGGACGCTGGGAGCAAAGGGGTTAAAGAAGCTGATAGATTTATCACTATATAACCCCTTATCACTCAGAGTTCCTGTGTCAGGTATTTTGCTGGAAGAGTGCTAGGCATACTGCCCTCCCCCATCGGCTCAATAGTTGTGAAGCTCATAGGTCCATACCCCAGGGTTCCCTTCTTTATTAAGGTTTGAAAATGTGCAGTTCTGTCCCATATTGAGGATGCTGGGTGCAAAGTGATTAAAAGATAAACTTACATGTGCTCATTGCTTGGCATATCCAAACTTTAATAAACCATTGATAACGTGCAATGATGTCTCACTTTAAAACTGTGCCGCCGTACTGATGCAAAAAGATACACATGGAAAATATCAACCAATTGCCTTTCCCAGTAGACAAAGAGCAAAGAAAAATTATTGTACTACTGACCTAGAGGCTCTAGCAGTATTATTTGCACTACAAAAATTTCATGATCTTGTATATGTTTACAAAATTTACCTCTGTTCAGATCATAATCCTCTCTTGGGCATGTTTCAGGAAAAACTCCTCATTGGAAGGAGAGCAAGATGGAAATGTACAGTACAGAATTACAAAATAAATATTCATTATATAAAGGGCAAAATGAACATGGCAGTAGATGCTTTATCACAAAATCCAACAAAGTCCAATGTCGCTACAATTATGTAATGACTAAACTGAAATTTAACAAGTTAATCACACTGTCCTGGCCGACAATCGATCTCAGGCCGTCGCACTTGATACACGTGCATATTACCACTGAGTCAAAGAGAGGATCCCCACTTTGCCTCTAGGGAATGCAGGCTTTTATAGACCCCATTACATCACTCTTTTCTCCCATTGGTGATTAATTTGGTCGGTTTCTAACACAGTAATGTAGCATCGGAGACCACCACTGGGGAGGCTGTGGACCACACCAGACAGCTCATCCCCGGGATGTAAGGACTAGGACACTGTCAGCTTACCAACATCATTGCCACCCTAGCCTCACCTCACATCCCACACCACTGCCAACCAATGTAATGACCAAACTGAAACTTAAATTAATCACACTGTTCTGGTCGAGATTTGATTTCAGGCCCTCGTGCTTGATATGCACGCACGTTACCACTGAGCCAAAGAAAGGATCCCTGTTTTGCCCCTAAGGAACGCAGGCTTTCATAGACACCATTACAATTAGTCTAAGGGAAACACTCCCCAACAAAGAAGAAATCTCTCGGGCAAAAAGAGATGATCCAACATGGTCAAAAGTTATATATCATTTAGAATCAGGTAATGATGGCTCATTAACCAAGCTACATGTAACACTTAAACAATTCACAGTAGCACAAAATACCTTATATAGGGTTAATCCAGGACAACCAAATCATACATGAAATATGAGGCAATTAGTTATTCCTAAGCCAATGATACCTCACATTTTACGTATAACACGTGATAGTCCACAAGCAGGACAGTCAGGCAAGCCCGGACATCATATTATTGGTTACCTTTACACAAACACATACATGGTCACATTGATAGATGCAAATCATGTGCAAAGAACAAAGGTTACACTCTAACACGAGCACCATTAGGGAAATATCCTCTGCCTAAACAACAGTGAGATATTGTCGCAGTAGACTTACTTTTTTTTTTTTAAATACGAGAAAGAAGGAACCAAACGCCACGAGCCAGCAATAACTGTTCCTTGCAAGAGAAAAACAAAAGACAAGAGAGAGCCAAATATCCGATCATTTCGAGATGCCCGGACACACTGTGTTTGAAAGACTAGAAATCATAGGATGTACAGTAGGAAATACAAACAGAGGGAGACAGTTCCACAGTTGACCTGTCACATAAATGAAGGACTGGGAGTAACGGTTAAGTCTTGCATTAGAGAGCTGGAGAGAAAAAGGATGAGAGTTTCCTGCTAGACGGGTGCTACACACCTGTCGTAGAAGTGTAGGAATGCATGCAGACAGTTCAGAGGGGCAGTGACAATTGAAGTAGCAATAGAAAAGAGATAAAGATGCAACAGTATGGCAAAAAGACAGGGGTTGAAGGGAACCAGTAAGAAGAGGAGAGTTAATGAGATGAAAAGCCTTTGACTCCATCCTATTGAGAAGAGCTCTATGTTGGGAGCCTCCCCACTCATGAGAGTTGTACTCCACACAGGAGCGGATAAAACCCGTGTATAGAGTCAACTACTATGCAGGGGTAAAGAAGGAACAAAGTTGGCTTAGCACATCTAATATCTTGGAAGCAGATTTTACAAGAGATGTAATATGATCTTTCAAAGACAAGTCCCGAGTAAATGAAACCCCAAGCATGTTCCAGGATGATGCAGTATTATGCTGAACATTAGTGGGTACGCCTGTGGAAGATTTTGTCGGGTTGATAGGTGTAAGAACTGAGTTACTGATGCATTTTAAAAAAGATTATTTTTACCCCGGTCAGAGATATGAGCCAAGTCAAACATTAGGTGCATCATAGCTTCATCCCTTATCTGTTGAAGTAACTGCTGAGATGGGCGTTGCAGGAACCGACTGGAAAGGTGAAGGGTGGAATAATCAGGGTAAGACTGGACAGGGTTAAATGTACAGCTTAAAAGGTCATTGATGAATAAAAGGAAGAGAGATGGTGATAGGACAGAGCCCTGAGGAACACAACTGTTGATGGATCTAGAAGAATGGTGGCCGTCTACAGCAGCGATTATAGAACTATCAGAAAGGAAGCTATAGATGAAGGCACAGATAGAAGGATAGAAACCGTAAGAGGGCAATTTGGAAATTAAAGATTTATGCCAGACTCGATCGAAAGCCTTTGATATGTCAAGTGCAATGGCAAAGTTTTCGCTAAAGTCCTAAAGGAGGATGACCAGATGTCTGAAGGGTAGGTGAGAAGATTGCCAGTGGACTGTCCCTGACGGAACCCATACTGATGATCTAATAATCAAAATCATTATCTTTTTGTTGCATCGCAACATTTCTTACGATACGTAATTTTGGTCCCATTTTTTTTTAAATAACAGAACAGAGGAAGGAAAAACAAATGAACAAAAAAATAATCCATGCACCAGATTACTGGTGTCCTCTGTTCATAAAATATCTGTAACAGTTATACTTGAACAGCTGTAGGTTGAAGTTTGGAGGGAAACAACTTTGGGGAAGCAAGTTTCAGAGAGATACAGTTCGGGGAATGAAAGAATTCTGATAGGCAGAAGTTCTGCAGAATGGCTGAGTGACATTCCAGTCATGAGCGCTACCAGATGCCCGTGTAGCACGAGGGAAGGCATGGAGAGGTGGCACAATGGACGCAACTTCGTCTGAGCATTTGCTATAAAAATATCTGTAAAATAATGCAAGGGAGGCAACATTCCTTCTTACTTGTTGGGGAGGTAGGTTGTTAGTAATAGCAGGGTTATTAATAATTACAACAGCTTTGTTCTGAATTTTGTCTAGTTGTTTTAATCAACCTCTCCACATCCATTCCACAAGGGTGAGCAGTATTCAAGCTGACAGCGCACATGACCCTTATAAATTATAGCTAGCTGCTCGTCAGTGAAGAAGTTACGGATTTTGCACAATAATCCAAGTTTCTTTGAGGCGGTTTTAGCAAGTGATCTGACATGAGAGGTCCAGCTGAGGGCACTGGTAAGTGAGACACCAAGAATTTCAATACATTTGGAGATGGGAATATTAGTAGCACTGAAGGTAATGTACGAATCTGGCAATATCTGTCTATTAGTAAACTGTATATATTTAGTTTTACTAGCATTAAAAGAGACAAGGTTGTTTTGTCCCCATTCACCGATTGTAGGTAGATCTTGATTTATGGAGATGGCTGTACTGAGTTGAGAGGTAGAGATATTAGACTTTGTAAATGGATGTTTGAGTGTGAATGAACTATGTAGTGTTGAGTCATCTGCATATGAGTAAACGGGATTGTGAGTGACAGATAAGAGATCATTATGAACCAGAAATATGGTTGGCGCCAGAACTGATCCCTGCTGCACGCCGGCGTTGAGTGGAAATTGGAATATACATCATCTACTTTTACTCTTATTATTCTGTTGGTGAGATATGAGGAAATCAAAGGAACAAAAAAGTTTAGTCCATAGCAAGGGAGTTTGGACAACAGGGAATGGTGCCACACTCTGTCAAAAGCTTTAGAAATATCCAGGGCTACAACGTGAGTTTCACCATGTAAGTCAACTGATTAATGGATGGTATGAGTCAGGAGATTGAGTATGTCAATGGAGGAACTTTCTTGGCGAAAACCATACTGTCTATCACTAATTAAGTTGTTGGATTCAAGATGTTTAACTATGTGTTTGGGATAAGACAGCAGAAACAGTCATGTGGGTAATCATAGATAATATAATCTTTACATTCACCCCACCAAAAGTGCTAATAAGTGACAATGAAGGATAACTTTACTCTGAAATTTTACAAGAAATTTTTTAACATTACAATATAAAATAGGTTTATGTTTTAGTCTATCACCCAGCTTCCAATGGATTGGTCGAGAGACTGAATAAAAAGGTATTGGATGTGCTATGCCACATTCTCAATGAGAATTATGCAAACTGGGGTGATTGGATCCCCAAGGCTAAAGCATCAGCTAACTGTGCAGTAAACTAAACAGGTCAATAGGAGACACACCTCACTTTACTATTTACGGGACAGACAAACGTCTCCCATATGAGATACTGGAAAGCAAGCAAATGCCTATATTCAATTATGATGATTATCCTAAACTTCGTTTATGTGAATTCCAAGAGATACACACAAAAGTAAAGAAACAGTTAACGATGTCCAATATATATATATATATATATATATATATATATATATATATATATATATATATACCCTACGTATCAGCAAGTGGGTTGGTGGAGGGTTAGTGCCCCTCCCTGTAAAACAAATAACTCAAAGTCAAATGGCCACCCCTTATGGGATTATTGTGTCTGCCAATATATATATATATATATATATATATATATATATATATATATATATATATATATATATATATATATAAATAATAAAATAATTTTCATATATCACTATTTTCTTTACACAGCTGCAGTGAAAGACAATATACACTTTACACTGATGAATTGTATATGTTTTATAATTCTAATTTTAATTTAGTGATCAGTGAAGGGAACCGTACAATGTTTATCTGTCTATTATCAGATGCCTTAATCTCATGAGGGTTAAAATGTGAATATTAATTGATGTTATCTAGTGAACAATGTCATTATGTTTTACCTCTGAAGTAGTATGACCTACGATTATCAGTTTGCTTGTTTGTCACTTTGATTCCTATGACTGACGATCGTAGAAGGTCTGTCAAAAACTGCTGAGCACTAAGCCAGCCCTTTTTATGCCGTAAATGGATTCTACCCAATCAGAACTGAGGGATGAGGTGGGGGGAAGGAAGATCGCACCCCTTCACCAGGTTTGTGGGGCCCCCCCCCCCCAGTCACTTCTCCACATCCCTCTGGCTGATTGGATACAGCCAGCTCTGTCCCCTCCCACCCAAACTACTCACCAATATCACATCTACATTGTATGGGGGGGTGTCTCATCCCCCCCTCACCCCCACCAAAGACCCCTCCACCTCTCCTCTGCCTCCCTCCATACAGTGTTTCATATCGAATGACTTTGCAATTTCCCGTCTGTGATCCTTATGTGTGTGTTCTCTCCCACCATAATACCCCCCATACCACTTCCTCCGCACTGGGCGTGTGTCTCATCCTCCCTCACCCCCACCAGAGACCTCTCACCCCTCCTCCACCTCCCTCAACCCCCCTTTATATCGAGTGACGTGACAATTTCCCTGCTATGATCCCTTTGTGTGTGTTTACCCCCTACACCACCTCCCCCACATTGGAGGTGTGTCTCACCCCCCTCACCCCCACCAGAGACCCTCCACCCCACCTCCACTTTCCTTTCTCCCAATACATTGTCTTGAATATGGTGCAGTAATTTCCCTGCATTGATCAGCCTGTGTCTGTGTACTCACCATTTTTTTGTTTTAATCTCACGCTGGCTCCTGCACCTAGCATCATCAATGGAAACATATTTTACATAGATTTCATTGATAATGGCAGGGTTCTTTAGCGAAAATTAGTTTTTATTTGCTGATTTTTTCGAGGTTGGAAACCTTTTTTTTTTTTTTATTTTTATACTCATGCTCACTCCTACACCTAGTTTCAACAAAAGACACATATTTTACATTGATTTCATTGATTTTGGTAAGAATCTCTAGCAAAGCTTAGGTTTCCATTGAAGTTTTCCTGTTTTGTCTCTTACAGTGATGGAGGACTTTTATAATCTTTGACCGGCGGTTTTGCGGTGACCATTAGGCCTAGGGGACTGGCATTTTCAGGTGTGTAAATTCAAGCTCATCAAATTTGTAAGAAAACAATTTTACCTTAGTTAAAGTTGAAAAATCGACCCTGAATTGTGGCTGGGGTGAAACATTGCTTCAGAAAAATGCGATCTTTAGGGGTTAAGAAACCACCACATTCAGCGCCAGAATAATCCGCATCAGCATTACCTAATAACCCTACAGATAAGTACGAGCAGAAAACCAAAACCAGGAAGCAAATAACTCAACGGAAGAAGAAGAACAACAAAATGCAGATGGAAATTACTCTGATGTAATTTTAGACCTTTTACACATATTTATGATAAGCTAGTAAATTCAGACAATCAAACAAGAGAGAATACAGGTCAGGAAACATATATGAATTACCTTCATATTACAACTGCGAAGAAATTCTGGTAAAAACGAACAAACAGAAAATATCAAGACAAGCAACGCAAGTACCAGTGCATTACTTTCCTCACAACAAAACTGCACAAATTTGGTACCAGTGTATGTTTATTGGGAATAATGTGGTGAAGAATGTAGAAAACTTTAAATATCTGGGAACGATTGTATCATCTAATGGTTCATTAAACAATGAAATTGAGGAGAGGATTAGACAGGCTTGGCGAGCTGTTGGAATGTTGAAATCTGTTTGGAATAATAATATGCTTTCGGTACATACTAAAGTGAAAATTTACAAGTCCATGGTTAGGCCAATTTTAATTTACGGGCATGAGTCATGGTACAGTACAATTGCAACAGATCAGAAAGTATTAGGATTTGAGAATAAAATAATGAGAAGGATTCTTGGGGTAAAGTGGCAAGACAGAGTTACAAATGAAAGAGTAAGGGATATTACGAGAGTGGAACCAGTTAATGAATATGTGAGACTGTCTCGCTGGAAGTGGCTGGGGCACATATACAGAAAAGAAGGTTGTTTAATACAGGATGTGCCAGAGTGGATTGCTAAAGGAAGAAGAGGTAGAGGTAGGCGGAGGGAAACCTGGTTGAGGACAATGAAAAAAGAAGCAGGAGAGGAGTGTTGGTGGGACCTGAAGGAGATGGCAAGAGACAAATATTGGTGGAGAGAGTTCATTGAGGCCCTATGCATCCCATGGGGTGCCACAGGAAATGATTGATTGATTGACTGATTGATTGTATGTTTATCATGAGGACAGAGTGTCAAAAAAATTTCAGGTAATGATAAGGACAGTGGAGATACAGTGTTAGACAAATGTGAGCAACATTGTCAGAATAAACATTACAGACGAGAAGAAAAAATAGTTGTTTTTCTCTGTTAGAATCAATCAGAAACATTGCCCAGCTAGCAGTTTGCTTCAGTCAGATAAGTTTTGCGGGCTAGGACATATGATGAGTTTAAGAATGAATTCTTGAAACAATTCTCTGGAGGCAGAAATTTTTTAGTTGGTATATCACCAGATGTACATAAAATCGTAGACCTACTAAAACAAACAAATTCCAACTCCGATCTGGGAGATATAACACCATACTTATTCACCATTAAAAGAACTCTGTTATCTAGCATAGATAATTCAGAATGGGTTACAGATGATGATAATATGTCACCAATACGTGTTGACATATTGGATATATAGCTGTAAATTGTTAAGAGAAAGTTTTAAAAATCACCAAGATGATACAGCAGCTGTAAATTGTCAGAGAAAGTTTTATAAGTCACAAAGACGATACATCATAGTCCAGGAATGTGTTTGCTAGATTACGTGTATGAGTTAGAGTTGCTGTGCAATAAATCTGATGTGAATGAAATATCACAAAGTTGTAAAACAGGAATGAAAGTAGCAGGGACTGTTGAGGTGATAAATCTAGTCCAAGTATAGACCAAAGAAAGTCTCGTCCATCAATCAATCAATCAATCATTTCCTGTGGCACCCTCGGGGATGCATAGGGCCTCGATGAACTCACACCACCATATCCTATCTTGTGCTAACTCCACAAGATCTCCCCAACACTCATCTCCAGCTTCCCGTCTCATTGTCCTCACCCACGTCTCTTTTGGCCTTCCTCTACCTCTCCTACCAAGTGCCACCCACCCTGGTGTACCTCGTACTATTCCCTGTCTCCTATACACATGTCCTAGCCACTTCCATCGTGAGAATCTAACATATTCATCGATCGGCTGCACTCCCGTTATTTCTCTAATTCTACTATTTGGTATCCTTTCCCACCACTTAACTCCTAATATTCTTCTAAGTGCTTTATTTTCAAACACCAAGAATTTATTTTCCATAGTCACTGTGCTGTACCAAGACTCGTGTCCATAAATTAAGATACTCCTAACCATTACCTTATAAAGTTTGATTTTTGTATGAACAGAAAAATTTTTATTATTCCAAATATTTTTAAGCATTCCCATTGCCTGATTAGCCTTCTTTAACCTTTCCTCGAATTCAAAGTTCAAAGAACCATCCTTGGCTAAATAAGTACCTAAATATTTAAACCTATCAACTTGCTTTACAACCATACCTCCAATTACACATTCCTGCGCATTTTCCATATTCATATTGATTATTTCAGTTTTTCCACAATTAATAACCAAACCCACCTTGCGACCTTCACTCACCAAACAGTCCAACACTCTCTGCATCTCTTCTGGCCCATCACAAATCAAAACTATATCATCTGCATAATCTAAATCCAAAAGTTTCCTGTTCTCTCCCCAAAGTATACCTGCACCGGTTTCTGTTCCAACACGTTTCATAATGTAATCAATGACCAATATAAATAATAAAGGCGATAGAACACCACCTTGAATTACTCCGGACTTGACTTCAAACGAATCACTCAGACAACCATCAACCATCACTTTACAAAATGTGTCCCCATGCATGTTCATAATGACCCTCACAAACTCCTCTGGTATTCCATAATGTCTCATGATCTTCCCCATAGTCTCTCTCGAAACACTATCAAAAGCCTTTTCAAAATCAACAAAACAAAGACTTAACGGTACTCTCATTTCATTAACTTGCTGCATCAAATGCCTAACTATAAAGATATGATCATTGCAACCACGTCCCTTTCTAAAACCAGCCTGTTCATCCCTCAGAATACCCTCAACCACTGGCTCCAACCTATTTAACAACACTCTACTGAAAACTTTCAAAGCTATCGGTGACAAAGAGATTCCACTCCAATTACCACATTCACTCAGGTCTCCCGTCTTCGGAATTTTAACAATTACACCATTCTTCCAAACTGATGGTAGTAACCCCGTCACCCATATCTTATTGAATAGCTTGGTCAAGATCATTATTAATCTATCCCCCTCCACTTTAAACATTTCCGGAAATAAACCATCCTCCCCTGGTGCCTTGTTATTCTTTAACTGTTTTACTGCTTTCTCCACTTCTGCAAGCCTCAACTCTCCTGTTTCTATATTCAAATCTTCCTGAGCAGACGGTATATCCTCTTCTGGTGGTATTGGTCTATTAAGAACTGTCTCAAAATGCTCTTTCCATCTATTTTTAATATCTCCATCTTTGGTCAATAAATTTCCTTCCCTGTCTCTAACTGGTATTTCCTTGCGTTTACCTGCATTACCACTCAGTTCTCTAATCGATTCATATGCTATTCTTTGACTCTGTCCATCATTTTTGTTTATTAAGATTTCAGTCTCTGCAACCTTTTCATCCACACATCTTCTTTTATCTCTCCTAGCTAACCTTCTTACTTCTGAATTCAAACTCCAGTACGCAGCTCTTGCTAATTCAATCTCTCGTTCATCAACGCATTGCATCTCACTCCTCAATTTAGCCTCACCTCTCCTTTTTATCATATCCCACGTTTCCTCTGATATCCATTTCTTTCTCCTGAATCTATGTCTCCTTCCAATCGTACATTCAGCAGTCTCATGCAAAACTTTGTTCACATCCTCCCACATCTCATCTACACTTCTCTCCCCCTCTTCCAACGTTTCCAACACCAAAAACCTATTTCTGCATTCTAATCTGAATTCCTTCTTTTCTTCTCCTTCCCTTCTAAGCTTAACAATATCGTATCTACCAACACCAGATTTTTCCTTCTTCTGATTTTTAAGTTTAAACCTTATTTTTGCAATGCTGAGTTGATGGTCACTACCAATATCCGCTCCCCGTTTAACATGAACATCTAGCAGAGAACTTCTATGCCTCCTACTGATAGCGATGTGATCAATCTGATTTTTATATTTTCCACACGGCGACACCCAAGTTGTCTTGTGTATATTGCAATGCTGAAAGAGTGTGCCCCCGATGACTAAGTCATTTGCTAGACAGAAGCTTCCAAACCTCACTCCGTTTTCACTCATCCTACTACCAACTCCCATCTTACCCATACATGCCTCAAGTCCCTCATTTGAGCAGCCCATTACTGCATTAAAATCTCCAACGCAGATCAAAACATCATGTCTAGGTACCCTTCCTACTCCTTCTTGCAACTTTTCATAAAATGTGTCTTTCCTTTCATCGAGTGCATCATTAGTAGGTGCATAACACATAAACAGACTGATGTTGCCATGATTTGATTTAAACCGTGCGTATAGCAATCGCTCATCTATAGGATCCCACTCACATAATGCCTTATTTGCCTTACAACCCAGTAACAATCCTATTCCCTGATAATGCATTCCGTCCTGTCGGCCAGATATCAATAAACGTATACCATCCTCCAAATCCAACTTATCAACTCCAGTTAATCTAGTTTCTGTCAGAGCACAAATATCAAGTCCATAATTTTGAAAAACCTTCACTAACTCATCAATTTTACCGTCATGATTTAGCGTTCTCACATTCCAGTTACCAATTTTAATTGTATTTTTTGCATTAACAAATGAATTAGATTGTAATTGAGGCAACCGTGAGATTCTTAGCACCCCCTGCCCATTTAAGGGCTGCACAGGACTGGGGGCCATTATTGTTCTTTCAGAGTCCATCAAGGTTTCTTTGGCTAACTTCCTGAACACCTCGCCAATGTGTTGCAGTCGCAGTAGGCAGCTAACTTGCCTGATTGCCCACACCCGAAAGACCCAGCTATGCTGTAGCCAGTCACGTGCCGGCATGCTTCCCAGCCATTTCACTCTCAAGGAGTTCCTCTGCTTGAGAAAGCAACCACCCCCCTGCTCCCGAGGGCTTTTGATCTGTGTAGGTAGAGGGCGATCACTCCCTCACTAGCCATATACAGTGTATATACAGTGTATAGGCTACACTCGTCCATAGTACAGACAAACAGACTGTTAACAGCACTCAAGGCCTCGCACATGCTCACCAAGAAACAGGCAGGCTCAGAAATTTGGGCATAGCCCTAAAAGGCATCATGCCACAGAAAGACCAAAATATGTGAAATCATCTCGTATGTCAAATTCGAGAGACAGACTATATTTCTACTGTGCAAATCGAGGCCACACGAGACCTGATTGTCACATCAAGAATAAAGAGGACAGAGATAAAGCAAAACGGTTTGGACCCTACTGCAGGAAACACAAAACTGTGGGCCAATGGACCGGAGAGTGTAGAACGGTAGAAAATTAGTAGCTGTTTACAATTCGGGGGAAGAATACATCAGCATAAAAAGCAACAATAGTTGCAACAGGCGCCTACCATACACCACCACATGTCACCAATTTGGCGCTAACACCCACCGGCCATACTGAATACATACTAGTGCTGTCTTATACAAAACTGGTGTATTGGTTATAGTGGGGGTACTTTTACGACATGTTGGCTAGTCTAGATAAACAATCAAACGAGCCAAGCATAAAGATAGCAATTGTAGATGGAACTGAATGCATTCTCGTTTCCGTTTTTTGTGAAGGTGAAAAGATTTCATTATTTATGGATTCAGGCTCTCCAATCAATCTAATAACAAAAGACGAATTAGAACGATTTTTTTTTTTTTTTTTTTTTTTTAATAGAGGTAAGGTATGCTTGAGTTAGGCATGAAATTACTGATGACTAGAACAGTCACTAGCATATTCTCCATAGCAGAGAGTTCATCAGTTAAAGGAAATATTCTCTTTGGCCTCTCTACGGTGAGAGAAGAAAATATTTTACTGATGCCACATTTTAACGGTATACAATTTGATAATGAATTCGAAGAAAACTTCTCCATATACTACAACTAACAATTGTAGAAAATCTAAACTAACGAGAGCAATTAAACAAAAAACAAGAAACACAAAGAATGACCTACATTCGTTCACAGAAAACGGGCAAACTGACCCACTCTCTCACATTTCCCAGCCAAGGTCATGTAAACTCCCACGCACCACTCACACTTATTTCATCAGCTATGACATAACCTTACCACCAAGATCATTTATGAAAGTCATAGTAAAAAGTAAATTGAAGAACTGCTGTATTATTCTATTAGAAGAGACTTTCAAAGTGAAAGGTCTATCCATCGAAAATGCTCAATGTTGGATAAATATCAGAGGGGAAACTAGTGTTTTTTCTAATTAACCTGATAAATGGAGATGTGCAGGTAAAAAAACAAAAGAAAACAAAAAACTTGTATATGTTATTGCGAGACTTCTGTAGCTCCTATTCGCAGAGTAACAATAGCCGGAACATCAATCGAAAATAAATTGGTAGACGGAAAGTGCATAAAAGAACACTATTCACTCAGAGTATTTTAATGTACAGTATAAATGACCTATTAGATTTTCAAGAACACTGATAGACAATCGCATAACCTGGTGAAATAATAGGTTGCATAAATTTAATACAATACACAATTAGTGTAAAACTGACACAACCTGTCTATGTGCCAGCATATAGAGTAGCACACTAGCAGCATGCGTTAGCTAAACAATAAGTAGATGAAATGCTAAGTGTGGGTATCAATGAACCTTCAGTGTCCCCATGGAAGGCACTCCTTTTCTTTGTTTGCTAAACAATATGGTGAAATGCTGGCAATACTTGTTTATCACAAATGTAACCCATAACGTAGATCTACATCCCTCTCTAAAATGCCAGGGACATAGACTTATGTCTGCAGCATTGAGATGTCATTGCAAGGAACCAAAGAAAAATGGACGGTAATAATGTATCTTGCTAACTTCAGACACTTTTCCGCTATGTAAGTATGCTTACAACACTAATTTAGGAACATGGGAGGTAAGTGACAGTCTCCATAGGCTAACAGCCTCTTTGCTATCTCATTAACCCGAGTCGTCCCATTAACGTATCACTACATTGCAACATTATGTAATTGCCAGTCCCGTCGACGTACTGGTACGTCGTGCAATTGCAAGGTTCATAATTTTCACAATTTTCAAATCTTGCGCTTGATTTTTGGTACGTAGAGTTGCACGACCTTCCCCTAACTGCCACCAGGTGGGGACACTCGGCGACCCCACACGATCCGCGCTTACCCTCGGCTCGGTCACTCACCTGTTACCAGTGACCCAGGTCGGACATGGCGCACATAGGTCTCTCGGAGGAGGAAATCCAACCCACCCTGGACGCCTTCACAGGCAACAGTGATTCGCCACTCGATGATGAGGTGGTGGACAAAGATTATGTCCAACCAGAGGAGGAGGAAACAAGCAGCAATGATGAGGAGGTCCCGTCCCCCAGGAAGCGGCGCTACATAACGTATCATGCTGTTAGGGAGGGCCAGCCTGCACCAAAGCAGCATGCAACCACCTCCAGGCAGCCCCTACGTGATGTGGAGCCTGATTTCGAGGATGAGGACGAGGACGAGGACGGAGCTGTAGGACGTGCTGCCATGTGGTACGGCCACGAAATTATCACTCATCACGGCCCCGAGTGCACAGCACATCGTCCTAGCAGGTATGAGCCTAGTCTTTTGTTTGGGGAGGGCGGAAGTGGCGTGGAGGGAGTGGGGAATGAAATCGAAAGTTCTGGGGCGACAATTGAAAGTGAGAGTGGTGGGAGTGAGTCATCGCTCTCCCTTGGTGGTGTGAGGCGGCAGGGCGTATCACGTGGGGCAGTGAGGGTGCGTGATGAACCACGTGGTGTGGTGATGGAGGGGGAAGGTGAGGAGGAACCACTCCCCAGCACGTCTTATGCTCCCCAATATTCCCAGACTTTCTCCCGCCAGCCCCCTGATGTTCCCAAAGACCGTAAGGGTAAGGGAAAGGGGAAGTGTAAAGGCCAAGGGAAGAGGAGTGCCAGTGGGGAAGCCCTCCGCTCTGCTCCTCCCCAACCTCCCCCACCAGCATCTCCTCCCCACCCTGACGATGGGGATGATGGGGGCGAGGGTAATGTGAAATGGAATTGGGAGGATGGCAGTGATTTTTCTCCCATCATTCACCCCTTCATTGAGCAGGGGCGCACTGGCTCCACGTCTCCAGGAATTCACCGTAGTTCCCCTAGGCTGGATTTTTTCCACCTGTTTTTCAGTGAGGGTTTTGTGGAGCAAATGGTGGAACAAACCAACCGTTTTGCTAGCAGCCAGTGGCGTGAGAGTGAAAGACTGGGCACAAGGAGCAGGCTTTCCATCATTTATGATTACCCTGTGTCCCTTGCAGAAATGTTTTTTTTTTTTGCTTGGTACTTTTGATGGGTATTGTACGAAAAAACAGAATTCCGGCATACTGGACAAGGGACCCTATCATGCAGACACCAATATTTGGCAAAATTGAGCCGTAATTGGTTTTAGAAAATTTTAAGCCACCTCCACTTTTACGATGCTGATGATCCTGCAAATGCAGATGACACAGATAAGATGAGGCGAATTAGGTTTGTTTTTGATCACCTACGGCAAACATTCCATCCTCATTTTATCCCTATAGAAACCTTGTCATAGACGAGAGTCTCGTGTTGTGGAGAGGCAATATTTCCTTTTGGCAGTACATACCCAGCAAAAGGCACCGTTTTGGGTTCAAGATCTTTGTTATGTGTGACTGTTGGACTGGTTATGTGCAAGACATAATCGTGTACACCAGTGCACAGACAGGCATAATAGAGGATCGGATTATTGGACTGTCTGATGCAGTGGTAAAGCCAATGATTGAAGACTACCTTCATCGTGGTCACGTCCTTTACCTGGATAACTGGTACTCTAGCCCTCTTCTCGCTCGTTATCTACACAGGCATGACTCGGGAATCTGTGGTACCATCAAGGTGAACCGGCGTCACATGGTCACATGCCCATCTCTTGTATTTATTCTTGACAAATAATCCAGATCAATATAGGACAGAGGTACTGTCACCACTTGGATCCTCTGACCACAATCTCATCAAAGCCTCATTAGTTAACCCTCCCACACCTCCCCGTTCTGAACCTGTCAGGGTGACCCAATGGCAATTTGATAGGGCAGACTGGGATGGATTTAGAAATTATCTTGCTGACATTCCATGGCAGTCTTTCTTCTCTAGTGATCCCAATTCTACCCAGTCCCACATCTGTGATTTAATATTAGCTGGTATGGATTTATTCACAGCAAGTCAACAGTTCACTAAAAGATCGAACTCTCAAAAATGGTTTGATGGCAACTGTGCCAGAGCAACAGCCCAAAAGTCATTAGCATATAACTCTTACTTAAAATCAAAAACATCTGAATCACTCTCCCAGTTTAAAATTGCTAGAAATCATGCAAAAGCTGTATTAAATCTATCTAAATCAAACTTTCTTCAAAAGCAAGCATCAAAACTATTAAACAACCTTAATGACAATAGAATATTCTGGTCAACTCTTAATTCTTTCAATAATAACTTTAACAAGTCATCTTCCATTCCCCCACTAAAATCTTCAGATGGCAACATTACAGATGACCTGCGTGGGAAAGCAGATATCTTTGCCAGTATCTTTGCCAGAAACTCTACCATAGACGATACCAGCTAGAATGCCCCAGTACTGGAACTTGATTCTCCCGAAATTGCCCCATTTAAAATACAGACAAGATACGTAAAATCCATCCTAGACAATTTACCTACCAATAAAGCTCCAGGCCCAGATGGAATTCCGCCAATTGTTTTGAAAAAGTGTTCCCCTGAACTTGCCTCAGTCGTAGCTAAATTATTCAGACTATGCATATGTACTTCTTTATTCCCAAATTCATGGAAAGAAGCCAATATCCACCCAATTCCGAAGAAAGGAAGTTCGTCTACCCCTCCGATTACAGACCAATAGCTGTCACATCTTCTCTTGGTAAGGTATTTGAAACTTTAATTAATAATCACATTGTTTTTGCCACGAAAGATCCACCATTTACGTACTCAATCTCTTAACTCATACCATCCATCAATCATTTGATCTTTTTGGAGAAACTCATGCAGTAGCTCTTGATATCTCTAAATCTTTCGATAGAGTATGGCACCGTTCCCTGCTGTCCAAACTTCCTTGTCATGGACTAACGTCTTTTGTTCCTTTGATTTCTTCATATCTTAGTGACAGGAAAATAAGAGTAAAAGTAGATGATGTATATTCCCATTTCCACTCAATTAACGTCGGCGTGCCGCAGGGATCAGTTCTGGCATCAACCCTATTTCTGGTTCATATTAATGATCTCTTATCTGTCACCCACAACCCCATCCACTCATATGCAGATGACTCAACACTACATAGTTCATTCACACTCAGACACCCATTTACAAAGTCTAATATCTCTACCTCTCAACTCAGTACACCCATCTCCATAAATCAAGATCTATCTACGATCAGTGAATGGGGACAAAACAACCTTGTCTCTTTTAATGCTAGTAAAACTAAATATATACAGTTTACTAATAGACAGATATTGCCAGATTTCTACATTACCTTCAGTGCTACTAGTAATCCCATCTCCAAAAGTATTGCAATTCTTGGAGTCTCACTTAACAGTGCCCTCAGCTGGACCTCTCATGTCAGATCACTTGCTAAAACCGCCTCAAAGAAACTTGGATTATTGTACAGAGTCCGTAACTTCTTCGCCGATGAGAAGTTAGCTATAATTTATAAGAGTCATGTGCACTCTCAGCTTGAATATTGCTCACCCTTGTGGAATGGTTGTGGAGAGGTTGCATTAAGACAACTAGACAAAATTCAGAACAAAGCTGTTAGAATCATTAACAACTCTGTCATTACATATAAACTACTTCCCCTGCAAGTAACGAGGAATGTTGCCTCCCTTGCATTATTATATAGATATTTTTTTGGCAAATGCTCAGATGAAGTTGCGTCCTTGGTGCAACCTCTCCATGCCTTCCCTCGTGCTACACGGGCATCTGGTAGCACTCATGACTGGAATGTCACTCAGCCATATTGCAGAACTTCTGCCTATCAGAATTCTTTCATTCCCCGAACTGGATCTCTCTGGAATTCGCTTCCCCAGAGTTGTTTCCCTCCAAATTTCAACCCACAGCTGTTCAAGTCTAACTGTTACAGATATTTTATGAACGGAGGATGCCAGTAATCTGGTGTATGGATTGTTTTTTTTTTTACTCATTTGTTTTTCCTTCCTCCATTCTGATATTTATTTAAAAAAAAAAATGTGGGGCGGAAACTAGAAAAAAATGAGGTGGTATTCTTCCAGGCTAACAATATCCTAGCTACAGTGTGGAACCACAACAGAGAAGTCAGCCTATTGTCCACGGTTCACCGCCCCTTGATGCACCATACAGAGTCCGTGGATTACCACAGCGAGAGCAGGCGCCACATCTGGAAACATGACTGTGTCCTTGCTTACAACTTCAACATGCGCCTGGTGGACCAGTCAGACTCCATGATATCCACTGTCGAGTGTGCCAGGATCACGATGAAGTGGTACAAAAAGCTATTCTTTCATATGCTAGATATAACTGCCCTCAATTGCCACCACCTGCACGCCATGACAACAGGAGTGCAGGAAACCTTTGAAGGGTTTGTGAGGGAGCTTACACGTGAGATTTTTGCAAGGTATGCGGTCGAGAGGCCCCAACAACGCACACGCACTGCCCCTGCCGCACAGACTCCCCTGAGAATATCCGCCCGCCATTTCTCCACTCCTATACCTCCCCAGCAAAACAGACCTAGGCCCCAACCCACGTGTCATGTGTGTAGTAATTCCCGTGTGAAACCCACCACTCAGAGAAAAGACACCCGCTATGAATGCGTAGAGTGTGATGTGGGTCTCTGCATTCACCCTTGTTTTAGTGAGTATCACACCTTGATGCAATTCTGATCAGGTGTGAGTGCAATATGACGCTCATACTCAGGAATAAATGCGATATACAGACGCTCAGTATAATTATAAGGCCCGTAGATATTTAGATAGTAGTATGGAAGTGGAAACGGGTGTAATATAAGTGGAAAATTATTATGTAAGTGAATAAATATTTTCCAAGTGAAAACATTCCAAGCAAGTGTATATAGATGCGAGATTCTGACGCTCAGTGGAATAAATAAGGCCCGTAAATATGTAAATAGTTGTATAAAGTGGAAACGGGTATAATGTAATTGGAAAGTTATTTTGTAAGTGTATAAATATTACCTATGTCGAAACATTCCTAGCGAGGGTATTTTGATGTGATATTCTGATGCTCAGTGGAATAAATAAGGCCCGTAATTATGTAAATAGTAGTATAAGGTGGAAACGGGTGTAATGTAAGTGGGGAAGTATATTGGGAGTGAAGAAATAAAGTAGAAGTTGAAACACGAGTGGTAGCGAGTGTGATTGCTACGTGAATATGCGCTAGCATTTCGCTAAATACCCTTGAAAGGAATGTAAATTAGTGAAAACATTTACATTGGCTGCTAAAAGGTTCAATGTACAAAAAACAACACTATGAAAGCGGAAAAAATGATAATGTATGTTGATAGAAGAGTCATAGCGAGTGCATTGAGTAAGCATATGCGCGCAATACTTATGCTAAATGTCATCGTAATGAATGAAAACAAGCTGAAAACATTTACATACCGTAAAAAAATGGTAAAATGGCATTGAAACAGTATTTTGCAAGTAGAAATAATATGTTTATTGAAACAAGAAACTTAGCAACTAGCGTGTGACCAATATGACCAAACTCGCTATGCTCGAGCGATGGAACAATGCTTATTATTCTTATATATATGATTGAAAACCATTATATTGTTGTTGTTAGTGTTTATTAGTTCAAAATCAATAAATGTAGATGTGTTCTTTGTTGTTTCTCCCAACATTACCTACCAAAGAAAACGTGAGCGCCTCACACGTCAGTGACAGAATATGATACCTGGTGCAAGGTACCTCACCTATTCCAACCACTTATGGACCACGGTAAGTCCTTTCTTGGTGATTTTCCTTTGTTTCTCAATAAAAGCAGAGGTTTTAGACAAAAAAAAAAAAAATCCACAATAGCTCAGGATTGGGGGATATCGGAGGTGCAAAATTGGTCGGGACGTGACGGGTTAACCTTGAAGATTTCAGAGGTCGAGTGGCACCAACCTGACGCCATTCAACCAACTTTATTGCTTTGATGATTACTTTTATTAGTGTCAGGGATGTTATATTGATGTATTAAGCCTGTTTAGCAAGGAAAAAAATCCAATATCGGTTCACAAGCTTATTCAGAGGTCAAGTGGCATCAACCCGACTTGAGTCAACCAACTTCCTGGCTTTGGTGGTTACGTTTCTTAATTCCCGGGATCTTATATCGAAGCATTAAGCCCATTTAGGAAAACAAAAATTACAAAATCGGCCAGCATAGAAGGGTAGGCCTATTAGTATTTATTTTTGCCCAGCGTCCTACGGGATAGTCAGCAAATGATTCTTCATCGTTATCCTATGCTACTGTTATGTGACGTTTTACAAAATACTGGACCAGATAACAATGTATACATTTTCAACAATCGCTTTGCTCAGTGGCTATAACCAGATAGAGTTCGATGAGGGATCATGCAAATATGCATCAATTTTGACAAATAGTGGTCATTTTCAGTAATGCAGAATGCCTGTGGGGTTTCACACAGCTCCAGGCACCTTTCAATGATTAATGAATTGTGTATTATCAGGAATGCTAGGTGATGGCTTTTTTGCTTATCTGGATGACATTATAATTGCAACAAAAACAATAGAAAAGTATTTACAGAAATTAGACCAACTCCTAAACAAGTTAACCAAAGCTGGATTTAAAAAAAAAAAAAAAAAATGTCTAAATGTAAATTTTGCTTTAAAGACATTCAGTTCCTTAGGCATATGCTGGACGCAGAGGATGTCCACACATCAAACAAAAATAAAAGCATAAAGGGATTTCCCTGAACCCACAAATGCGAATGAAATACGACAGTTTCTAAGACTGGCAAGATATTACGGATCATTTATTTCTTTATTTTATTTTTTTTTTACAGAGCAGCCATTATTCTACTTATTGAAAAAAACAAGCTATATTAGTAGAGAGGAACAAAAGATATCATTTGATTTAACCCTTTAGCTCTCGGAGTTCCTGTGAGGAATTTTGCATGAAGGGTGCTAGGTGTACCACCCTCCACCTGTCGGCTCATATTCCCGAAGCTCATAGGTCCCTACCCCTTCTTTACTAAAGCCTGAAAATGCCCAGTTGTATCCCATATTGAGGACGCTGAGAGCAAAGGGTTAAAGAAGCATGTATGGATAAGTTTGAGAGGAACGAGAGAGTGTTTTTGATTGGAGTTCTGAATTGTAAAGTTGGGAATGTACGAGTGGATGGAGTGGTTGGTCAGTGGGGTTTGCCACCTGAAGTAAATGGGAATGGCAGTGTTTTGGTGGACATCTGTGCTTGTAAGGGGTTGGCAATAGCCAACAACTTCTTCCGGCATAAGATGATACACAGGTATACATGGAGAGTCATGAGAAGGATGGACGGCGAACTTCTTGAACGAAAGGCAATGATAGATTACGTGTGTGTGGATGAGCGAATGAGAAGACAAGTGTTGGATGCAAGAGTCTGGAGAAGGTGGGGGAATGGAATCTCGGACCATCACTTAGTGATAGCCAAGGTAAGACTGCAAAGAAAATGGAAGAAGAGCCGTAGGGGAAGACAGGAGGAAACAGGTGTGAAAAGAGTGGAGATGTTGCAAGAGAGTGAGAAAATGGCAATTAGAGCACCCCATGGAAGGGGTGGAAGAAGTATGCAATATATTCAGGGAAGAGATAGGTGCAGCATGCGAGGTGGTTTGTGGTGTGAGGAGGAGATGCAGCGGTGTGCAAGGGACAGCATGGTGGAATGATCAGGTGAAACGAGTTGTGGAACAAACGAAGAAGGCATATAGTGACTGGCTAGCGAGTATAGGTAGGGGAGAATATGAGAGAGAGAAGAGAGAGGTATATGTGAGCAGGAGAAGGGAGGTGAAAAGATTGGTGGAGGAGAGTAAGAAGAGAGTGGATGAAGAGTTTGGAAGGAATCTGAGTGTGAAATGGAGGGAAAATAAGAAGTTGTTTTGGAAGGAGGTAAAGAAAGTAAGACAGTGTGAAAGGGGAAACAGTAGAGGAGTGAAAGAGAGAAATAATAGATTGTTGGTGGAGAAGAGAGAGAAATTGAGGAGATGGAAGGAGCACTTTGAGAATTCGTTGAATATAGAGAGTGAGAAAAGTGCCAGTATAAGTGGTTGGGGAATGGCTGGGAGAAGAAAAGATGAGAGGAGGGAGGATGAGATCACTAGGGCGAAAGTAGTGGAAGCAATGAAGAAGATCAAGATGGAAAAGGCCCCAGGAATTGATGAAGTGTGTGGTGAAATGCTGAAGTATGGGGGTGAGATTGTTGTGGTGTGGATATGGGGTAGTTGTGTAGATTGGCTTGAGAAGAGGGAACGGTTACAGAGAACTGGAAATTAGGAATAGTTTCTCCTGTATACAAAGGAATAGGGGAGAAAGAAGTGTGTGGTAACCATAGGTGTATTTGCCTTCCTAGTGTGAGTGGAAAAATACATGGTAGAATACTTACTGATAGGCTTACGCATATAACAGAGGAGCCAGTTGGAGAAGAACAAGGAGGATGTAGGAAGGGAAAAGGGTGTGTAGTCAGATAATTGTTCTAAGATGTTTAGTGAAGAAGTATCTAGAGAAGAGAAAGAAAGTGTATGCTGTCTTCATGGACTTGGAAAAATCATATGACAGAGTATATAGGCAAGGTATGTGGATGGTTTTGAGAATATATGGAGTGGATGGGAAATTGTTGAGTGCTGTGAAAAGTAAGTACAAGGGAGTACGGTGCGGGTGGATGGTGAGATGAGCGAGTTTATGATCTAAATGTGGGACTGAAACAGCGATGTGTGATGTCTCCATGGCTGTTTAATATATTCGTGGATGGGGTTGTAAGGGATGTGCAAGGTAGGGCAGTGGATGTGGGGGTGGCCCTAATGAATGGGGGTGAGGTGTGGAAGATCCCGATGTTGCTGTTTGCTGATGATACAGTATTGTTAAGTGAAGACGAATGGGAGTTGCAAGGTTTGGTGAATGTGTTTGGGACAGAGTGTAAGAAGAGGGATCTGAAAGTTAATGTAAGCAAGAGTTAATTTATGGTGTTTGAGAGGAATGAAATCACAGAATGCTCAGTGAGGTTGGATAGTGGATGTGGAGAATGTGAGTGCATTCAAGTACTTGGGTAGTGTGATGAGTAAGGATGGAAGTTTGGGGATGATGTACTTGAAAGGGTACAGCAAGGAAGAAAGGTTGTTGGTTCACTGAAAGCGGTGATTAGAAATAGGGAGGTGAGTATGGAAGTCAAGAAGTTAGTACATGATAATATTGTGATCCCTACCATGACGTATAGAAGCGAGGCGTGGTCCTTGCAAAGGGGGAACAAATCAAGAGTGAGAGCAATGGAAATGAGTTACTGAGAGGAGCACATGAAGTGACATGGAAGGACAGGTTGACACATGAAATGAAAGAACATTGTGGGGTGGAAGCGGATGTGACTGAGAAAATTAGGAGAAATATACTGAGGTGGTTTGGACATGTGGAGAGAATGGAGAATGAAAGACTAAGTGGGTGCATGAAGGTGAAGTGGAGGGAGGGAGAGGGAGGGGAAGACCGAGGTTGAGGTGGAGGGATGGAGTTGAGAGGTATATGAGGGAGGGGGGAGTGAGTTGAGGGGAGGGTAGTCACATGGTGGGTAACAAAGCAGCTTGGAGGCGTTTTGTCTGCGGCCACCCTTTGCAGGATTAGGGCGTCGAGGTATAGATATACATGCAGATAGATCATAGGTCCCTACCCTGGGGTTCGCTTCTTTAATAAGGTTTGAAAATGTCCAATTCTGTCCCATATTGAGGATGCTGGGAGCAAAGGGGTTAAAGAAGTTGATAGATTTGTCAGTGTTTAACCCGCTGGCTCCCAGAGTTCCTGTGCGAAGGGTTTTGATGGAAGGGTGCTAGGCATACCTCCCTGCGCCTGTCGGCCCATAGTTGCGAAGCTCATAGGTCCCTACCCCGAGGTTCCCTTCTTGGTTTGAAAATGCTCAGTTCCGTTCCATATTGAGGACGCTGGGTGCATGGGGATTAAAAGATAAACTTACATGTGCTCCTTGCCTGGCATATCCAAACTTTAATAAACCATTCATAATATTGTTACGTCCCAGTCCTCACACTGCCACAGGCTCCAACAACAGTTGTATAGTACAGGAAGGATGTTGCTCAGTGAGTTGTTCTTCCTATGGTCAGCCTTTAGGTGTGCAGTACATAAGATCAGCTGAGGCGAAAATAAACACTGGTTCCTTAAAGTTCACTGCCTTTATTTTCCAAATAATTCCACTTAATGCTTTTCAACTTCACTGTTCTCACAAGCACTGGAGCTATACGCCCTTTACTGATTGCACTTACACTTAATGCTTAACAACACGTCATTGTTAGTACACTTAATGCTTGCCATACTTATTACACAAGTACCGAAAATAATCTTCATTGACAGCAATTACACTTAATGCATAACACTCACTGTTTTCTCAAGTACCAATGATATGCAAACTTCAATAACTTGTTACTGTTTGCCACTATTTTTACAAGTACCGAAAGTATAATCTTCACTGACACCACACTGACACTGCACTACATCAAAACCGACTGCACTTCACACAAACTGATTTGACACCTCACTAAACTTGTAATAATCTCTACCCCATCTTATAAAAGCTTGCATTACTATCGAGAAACGTCTACATTTTACGAGTATACTCTTGACGGGCAACAGTTGCCAACTCGGAAGCAGCCCCAAACATGCCAGTGTTGTCTTACATTACCTAACACTCTAAATCATTTACCATACGAATTTAAATTACGTAATTCAACAAGCAATCACTTAAATAAAACATTATAAAGAAAAAGAGCACAAAAATTAATGCATAACTTATGAAATAACTAAGCTCAGAAACAGCAGATAAACTGGCAACTCTGATGTCTCGTACCGGAACTTACGGTACCAGAAACGTCCCAAAGGTATGAGACTACCTAACTGGAAAATCCCCCTTCATAACACTACCCCTTCCCTAGTTCTTTGTCGTCCCAACAAAACTGCACAATATATACAAACACAAACCTTAATTTTAATGGAACATCTAACTATACACAAAATAATCCTTCAACTTCTCAAGTCTTCTTCTATGCCACTTCTGACGATGTCCTTGTTCCTCCACACAGTCCACTTCTCCAGGAAGGTCTTGGTACTCATCTTGATTCGCTTCTTCTCTTGGAGAAATATCACCATCCTCTTGCACTTCAGCTCCTTGCTCTACCTCAACATCCTTGGCTGCGGGTGAGCACAATTCCTTGGAGATGTCCCAGCTGTACTGTCCTGGCCCATGGTACTGCCACAGACGGTTCACGTGTACCAACTTTGGGCGAGAATTCCTGCCTCCCTGAATCCGATACGTTACGTCTGATAGGCGGTCCAACACAGCGTAAGGTCCATCCCAAGGGCTTTGCAGCTTTGGTGACTGTCCCTTCTTTCGCTGAGGATTCAATAACCAAACTTGGTCACCATCCTTGAAGCTCACTTCACTTGCCTTGGCATCATACTTGCACTTCATCACTTCTCCTGAGAACTTGATGGCTCCTCGCACTTGATGATGTTCCTCAGCCAGCCTTTCCTGAAGGTGCTTCGCACAGCTGGAGGTGTTTGTAGGTAGCTCTTAACCAGATAGTCTTCCCATTAACAAGTCAATGGGTAAGTGTAACTCGTGGCCCAACATCAGTTTTGCAGGAATGTAGCCAGTAGACTCATGGGATGCCGACCAATATGCCATCAACAACGCAAATAATTTCTGGTCCCATTCTGTTTGTCCCTCTACGTAGTACTTGGCCAGTTCTTGACCCAAGGTGCAATTGAATTTCTCTACCATCCCATCTGACTGTGGCCTTAGGGGGGTCGTCCTGGTCTTCTTGATCCCCAATAACTTGCAGCACTCACAGAACACAGCAGACTTGAAGTTTCTACCCTGGTCTGAATGTAGCTCTTGTGGCATCCCAGAACAACAGAAAAACTGATCAACCAACACCTGAGCAACAGTCGCAGCCTCTTAATTAGGGATGACATAGGCTTCTGGCCACATTGTGAAACAGTCCATGACGACACATATATAACGGTTTCCTCTTTCAGTCAGTGGCAAAGGTCCAGCAATGTCCAACACGACTCTTTCCATTGGTGCACCCACTTGGTACAGCAGGAGAGGGGCACAACCACATTTTTTGGGTCTCTTCTTGGCACAGCACACATCACAGGCCCGACACCACTCTTCAACATCTTGATGCATGCCAATCCAGTAGAACCTATGTCGCAGCCGGCTTAGAGTTTTCTTCACTCCCAGGTGGCCACTAGTGATCTGGTTATGGGACTCATCCAAGATCTCTGACCTCATCTTCTTCGGAACCACCTGTTGCTAATACTTGTTGAGGCCATTGGCTGTCTCCCACTGATGCTCCAGTAGTCCGTTCTTCAAGCGAAGAAGGTCCCACTGACTCCAGTAGCTCTTGGTCACAGGGCTTAACCTGGAAACTTCTTCCCAAGATAGTCGCACTGTACTCTGCTGCAGCCACTCTAGCACCGGTTGTAAATCTGCACCCTCCATCTGCATTCTCCCCAGGTCTTCATCATCTGATGCCAACGCCATCATTACAGTACAGCAGCATTTCTTCCTATGATTCCCATTCCTACTACACAGCATGTCGTCTGTTCTTCTGTCTTCTTGCACACTCTTCATGAAGGTTCTCCTGCATTTCTTCTGTTGTGAGCCTTCTGCAGCCTTCTTATCATTCCAACCATTCTGATCTGCAATCAACTCAAACTGAACTGTAAGCTTCCCAAGATACTCTACTATCAAATTCCTGAGGTTTCTTTTTAACTGGACTCCCATTATAGCCATGCACTTCACTGATTTGGGGCCTAATAACTAGGGCATCATAATTAAGGCCAGGACTTAAATCTCTTCTGATTATTCAGCCCTGTAATGCTATCTTTAGATGCGTGGGATCCGTCAAGATTCACCGAACACCGTCCACTCCTTTCATATGCTCCCTGTACACTAACCTGAGGCTCAGTAGTGCAATATTTCTCTACAACCTCAATTTTCTCACCAATTATTTTCTATTAATCAACTACATGCTTCAACTGGCTATCTACATGCTGTCTGCACTATGTCAAAATTCCCTCGCTAATCTTCAGCTGGTTGTCCACATGGTGTTTGCACTCCATCACTATTTCCTCACTAATTGACTTCAACTGGTCGTCTACATGCTGTTTACACTCCATCACATTATTGCTTACCTCATACTTCTGCTGCTCTAGCTTAGCATTTACTTCCTCCTTAAGCTGTTGCTGTTCTTCGTTCACCTCCCACATGAATGCACCTAGCCGTCCTTGCACCCTCAGTTGCACCTCCCCCAGTAGCCCCCCTAATGCCTCCCAAAGCTGTTCATGTTGTTCTTTCTGTTCTTCGTTCTGTGCCTGCAATTGTTCCTTGATTTCTTTCTTCTGTGCCTGTAACTCTTCTTCAAGCCTTTTCTGTCCTTCATGTTGTGCCTCTAGTTTTTCACTCTGTGCTTGCATTAGCTTCACGATGTCGCCAGGGAAATTTCCTCCTCCTGCCCAGCTCGAGATCTTGTCTTCATACCTTCTGCTTCCATGTCGAAGGTTAGACTCACTGCGACCTAAATAATCCCACTTCTGACACCGGTGTTACGTCCCAGTCCTCACACTGCTACAGGCTCCAACAGCAGTAGTGCAGTACAGGAAGGACGTTGACCAGTGAGTTGTTCTTCCTATGGTCAGCCTTTAGATGTGCATTACACAAGATCAGCTGAGGTAAAAATAAACACTGGCTCCTTAAAGTTCACTGCCTTTATTTTCCAAAAAATTCCAATTAATGCTTCTCAACTTCACTGTTCTCACAAGCACTGGAGCTATACACACTTTACTGATTGCAATTACACTTAATCCGTCACATCCCGACCGCTTTCGCACCTCCGATACCCCCCAATCCCAAGCTATTTTGGATTTTTTTTTTTGGCTAAAACCTCTGCTTTTGATGAGAAACATCGAAAATTCATAGAGAAATCGCTCACCTGAGGTTTAAAATCCTCAGTACAGGTAGCAGAACCTCCTTACCTTACTGGGATTTCTATTAGGCTGCCTCCAAAGAAAATGAGTTCTATGGGAGGGTAACTTTTCCACATCACTCATAAAAGGTATTTATTTATTTGGTACGAATTTATATGTAGTACGAGAGTATATTGGTTTTCAAACAGTAATATAGGCATTATAAGCATTGTTTCACTCACTATCTCATCAACATACATGACCTATTTTTGGCAACATTACCTGATCATCATTTCTGACTGTTTCTTCCTCTAATGTTACGTAAACTTTGTCCTCCACATTGTCATCGATTGAGGAATCACTCTGGCCCTGAATGTCTTTATTGGCCAGGTCACTGGTGACATGTGAATTGCCGAGACAATGGTGTGTGGGAGGGGGAGGTTATGCGGTGTAAGGTATTGTCCCTGCCTGGCATCTTGTAGAGGAATAGAGGAAGGTGTCCCGTGTATATGTACCAAAAATCACGCACGAAAATTGAAAATTTTGCAAATTATGAACCTTGCAATTGTGCAACGTACCAGTATGTCGACGGGACTAGCTGTGACAAAATGTTGCAACGTACTCATACATCGATGGGATGCCTCGGGTTAATGCTTAACAACACTTCACTCTTAGTACACTTAATGCTTGCCATACTTATTGCACAAGTACCGAAAATAATCTTCACTGACAGTAATTACACTTAATGCTAAACACTTCATTGTTTTTTCAAGTACCAATGATATGCAAACTTCAATAACTCGTCACTGTTTGCCACTATTTTTACAAGTACCGAAAGTATACAATCTTCACAGACACTGCACTACACCAAAACCGACTGCACTTCACACAAATTGCCTTCACACCTCACTAAACTTGCAATAATCTCTACCCCATCTTATATAAGCTTGCAGTACTCTCGAGAAACGTCTACATTTTATGAGTATACTCTTGACGGGCAACAGTTGCCAACTCGGAAACAGCCCAAAACATGCCAGTGTTGTCTTACATTACCTAACACTGTAAATCATTATGAACTTAAATTACATAATTCAACAAGGCAATCACTTAAATAAAACATTATAAAGAAAAACAGCCTCAAAATTAATGCATAACTTATGAAATAACTAAGCTCACAAACAGCAAACAAACTGACAACTCTAATGACTCGCACCGGAACTTACGGTACCAGAAACGTCTCAAAGGTACGAGGCTACCTACCTGGCAAATCCCCCTTCTTAACAATATGCAAAGATGTCTCAAAAGCTGTGGAGCCGGACTGATGCAAGAATATACATGTGGAAAATATCAACCAATTCCATTTCCTTTTAGAATAGCAAAAGGAGCAGAGAAAAATTACTGTACTACTGACATAGAGGCTCTAGCAGTATTTGCACTACAAAAATTTCATGGTCTTGTATGTGGTTACGAAATTTACCTCTATTCATAAGCATTTCTTGGGCATTTCAGGAAAAACTCCTTACTGAGAGGAGAGCAAGATGGAAATGTACTGTACAGAATTACAAAACAAATATATAAAGGGCAAAATGAACATGGCAGTAGATGCTTTATCACAAAATCCAACAAAGTCCATTGTCGCTACAATTATGTAATGACCAAACTGAAACTTAACAAACTGATCACACTGTCCTGCCCGAGATTAAATCTCAGGCCCTCACACTTGATACACGTGCACGTTACCACTGAGTCAAAAAGAGGATCCCCTCTTAGCCTCTAAGGAACGCAAGCTTTTACTGACCCCATTACATCACTCTTTTCGCCCTTTGGTGATTAATTTGATCAGTTTTGAACACAGTAACGTAGCATCGGAGGCCACCACTGCGGATGTGCGAACCACATCGGACAGCTCATCCCCGGGATGTAAGGACTAGGATGCTGCCAGCTTACCAACGCCATTGCCCTCCAAGCTTCACCTCACATCGAACACCACTGTCAACCAATGTAATGACCGAACTGAAACTTAAGAAATTAATCACAGTCCTGGTCGAGATTCGATCTCGGGCCCTTGTGCTTGACGTGCATGCACATTACCACTGACCCAAAGAGAGGATCCCTGCATTGCCTCTAAGGAACGCAGGCTTTCATAGACACCATTACAATTAATCTAAGGGAAACACTTCCCGACAATGAAGAAATTTCTCAGGTACTAAGAGATCAGCCAATATGGCCAAAAGTTTTATATCATTTAGAACCTGGTAATATCTCATTTACGAAGCTACATGAACCGCTTAAACAATTCACAGTAGTATACAATTCCTTATTTAGGGTTAATCCAGGACAACCAAATCATAGATGAAATATAAGGCAGTTAGTTATTCCTAAGCCAATGATACCTCACATTTTAAGTATAATACACGATAGTCCACAAGCAGGTCATCCTGCCTAAGACAGGACAGTCAGGCAAGCCCGGATGTGATATTGTTGGTCACCATTACACAAAGACATACATGATCACATTGACAGATGTGAATCATGTGCAAAGAATAAAGGTTACGCTCTAACAGCAGCGCCATTAAGGAAATATCCTGTGCCTAACCAACCGTGGGATGTTGTGGCAGTTGACTTACTTGAACGACCTATATCTAATTATCATAATCAGTATCTTTTTGTTGCTTCGCTACATGTCTCATGATAACTAATTTTGGTCCTATTAAGGATAAGAGAGCAGAAACAGTCACGTGGGTAATCATATTTTATGTTATCTGTACGTTCACCACACCAAAAGTGTTAATAAGTGACAATGAAGGAGAACTTTGAAATTTTACAAGAATTTTTTTATCAATATAAAATAGGTTAATGTTTTAGTGTATCATGCAGCTTCCAATGGATTGGTCGAGAGACAGAATAAAAAGGTATTAGATGTGCTATGCCACATTCTCAATGAGAATTATGCAAACTGGAGTGATTGGATCCCGAGCGCTGAAGCATCAGTTAATTGTACAATTAACAGGTCAAGAGGAGACACACCTCATTTTATTATTTACGGGAAAAAAAAAGTCTCCCATATGAGATACTAGAAATCTAGCAAATGGCTATTTACAGTAATGATGATTATTCTAAACTTCTTTTACGTGAATTCCAAGAGATACACACAAAATTAAAGAAACGATTAACGAAGTCCAACGACGAGATGACGAAATCTTTTTATATGAAGGCAAAAGAATCAAATACCAATATATGTGACACTGTCTATGGCATCATTCACACGAGAGACAATAAACTGTCACCGAAATTTGAAGGCCCATACAGGGAAATTAAGAGAACAGTCAAAAACATATTAATTAAGTCACTATTGAGTGACGAAGACAAACAAATTCAAATACCTATATAAGTGACATTGTCTTTGGCATCATTCACACGAGAGACGATAGACTGTCACCGAAATTTAAAGGCCCATGCAGGGTAATTAAGAGAATAGCCCATAACGTATTTAGTCACTATCGAGTGACGAAGTGAAACAAATTCATATTGATTATTTGAAGAGGGTCTAGAGAAATTTAGCTTCCAATGATAAAAAATCTGATACACCTGAAAAACCTATTACGTACAGTGGAGATAACACTGAAGAAATTAATACATACCAGAATAATTTACTATTGCATACCAGACATGCATAGGTGCAACTAATACAGCAGTACCCTAACAAGGCATCTACATGACCTAGGAATCTATTTAGAATCCTTTTATAGGTAATACATTGAACAATTTAGGGCAGTGTAATTTTTCTCGAAGAGCCATGTTAAATTCACGATAACTGAAATGTTCATCATCAGTATCATCACCCCTAGCATGACTTTCTAACATCATTGGATTAGGTATCTAATAAAGAAGAACAGGCTAAGACCATATAACTCACCATGATCTGGACATCCCATCACGTTGGACTGACACAATTAGGGAAACAAACATCACAAATACACTTGGCAAACGTGGTTTGTTCCATCTAGGTGGAGCAGTTCTAGGTAACAGTTTTTGGTTGACAACATAAAATGATCTTAAAGGAATAAGTAATAAATTTATGAAGATTGCACAAATTCTCCAATATCAACATAAACTACCTGATTCTCAGGACACTGCTGTAAGGATAACGATTGTAAAGAACCTATGAAAGACAGAGAAGTCAACTCAAGAAATTGTGAAGAAAGTAAAGTAAATGCACTGGAAGGAAATACTGTACTGTTCCAACACTTTTCAGGGGTCATAGAACATACTGACATAATATTACTTCGGTTGGACAGTACTAGAGCTCGTTATCAAGCTTTCATGAAAGGCATTGCTAATGCTGCTAATGGGAAGATCACCATTAGTTTCCATCCAATTCACAATCCTCGTCAAATAATCAGTCGGGGCGTAAATAAGCATGGTTTGAAGCCTTTGTTTTAGGGAAGTAATGATGTTATACCATCCATACGTAGAAGCAACACTTACACCAAGATCAATAGAAGTTCATGTACTATTCATAACAGATGATATTTTCAGTCTATCAAATATGCCCTTTTCCCTCTAAACAAGATGACTCATTAGCCACCATCAGCACCAAAACAGAAGTCATCATGGTTTTCAATAAACAGGACACTGTCATCCTCGCTAGTGAAACAACAACTGAATATAAATGTCTTACATCACTGCATGCATATCATCTTTGTCTTGCGCATATCTTCACGTTTTAGCCAGCTGTGAGAGTCCATTGTGGATTGGCTATCATACAGAACTACAACATCCACCATCACTGAAACTTCACGTTCACTCCAAATAAACTCATCCACCATCAATGCATTTGTCATTCTCAGTTTTTCTGTTTCAGTTAAAATACATCAGTTTTCGTAACTTACCTAGACACACCTCCAACCTATATATCAGCATCTGGTATATACATATCACCTTCGTTGTCCACATTACCCACTAGAAACCACCATGCTCTTCTAAGCCACACACTTAAGTTTTCCCAACCGATACCTAAGATGAATTTAAATATGAGTACACATAATGAGTTAACTTCACCCAAGTTTGAAACCATGTAACTGATCAGTCAGACAGTGCAGCCTTGGGAGGAATATGGTAGGATTATGACCAATCCATTATTTGTTTATAACCAACAATCCTTATAATATTCTCCATCATATATATCTAGAGAGAGAGAGAGAGAGAGAGCGCCTCTGTGGTAGAGTGTGCGTTTTGCAGGCTGGTGAGCGCGGGTTCGCCTCCCGCCAGAGTTGTAAAAACTTTGGGAAGTGTGCACCAAGCCACTTGCTACTTTGGCGGACACAAGGGGTGCTGTAGTTGAACCAGTGTGGCATACTAGTATGTTTGCACCCAATCGGCTTAAGGCAGGCCGATTACACTTGGTTCACAGACTACACACACATCCAGAGCCACTACAACACTACAATCACACTCACAAGCACTTCGCACCCTATATACAGTCTCTACCAGACAGCCTAAGCCACTAGGTAGAGATACATTGGCTGTATCGTCCCTGCTTCGGTAGGGATAGGCCGGTCCTGCAGTGGACCTCAACGGCTGACGATGATGATGATAATATATATATATATATATATATATATATATATATATATATATATATATATATATATATATATATATATATATATATATATTAAAAAATAAAATAGGCGGTTGCAGAGAGTATAGTGCTAATCTGAATATAAAATGTGTAACAGAATGAAGCCAGTAGTACATATAATCATTTTATAATGTGTTACCATATTACAATGTATCATATGAATAGATAGTAAGTACAGTACAACCATGTAGCACTACGCACACAATGATTTAAACCCTGCACGAAAACATCGAAAGTGAAAGGAAGCACTTGTTGATGAGATTACCATTTTTTCTGTAGCTGGTTGGATGTGTGCTGATGCACCCGTGTAAATGGGGACTTCCAGCAGTATAAAATGCCTGTATATCCCGGTTTTGGGTGCATGATAATGAAGGTCCTTCATGTGTTGCTGCTCCAATTCACGACAGGAAAGATTGTGGCTGCTTTGAACACTGAAAACCATTGATATATTGCTCTCACTGGACACGACTGGAAAAGGATGATTGGGGTAGGGAATGTGACCCCGTGTTCCGACGATATCATTAACTGACCCAACAATAAAATAATATAGAAGCTGGATTAACACTGGAGACTTCGTGAGGTTTGAAATGTCTGCCACACTCCTGGTCAAATTTTGGGCTTAAAGATACCAGAAGCTTCTGATGTGTCGCTGCTTCTGGCAACACTTTGAGACATTTGACATTTGTTGTGAGGATTGGAAGCCGTTGGTGTCCTACCGTCCCAGGACGCATTTAGAAAAGTTCATTTAGGACAGTATTAATTTAGTCTGCCAACAACAGAACCAACAGCAAAATTACAAAATGAAGAGTTTCGATCAAAACTAGAAGCTGGATCAAAAGTGGAGCTTTCCTGTACTATAAGACGCCTGTGCAGCTCTTGGGTTATAATGAGGCTGAACGACAGTGAAAGCTGAGGATGTGCTCCTCTCCCAGGACACGCTTGGAGAGGCTCGATGACTGTAAAAAGGATGCAGGGCCAAAGGTCCTTCCCTCTGCCAGCGTCGGATCCAGCGGTAGACGGTAGAGATGCTGGACCCAGTCTCAAGGGCCACCTCCATCACCGACTGACCTGCCAGCCACATCCAGATGATCAGCTTGCGATTCGCCGTCACTGTTTTCGCCTTGCTCACTCGTCTTTCCATCTCCTCTCTGTCTGTGTTAATCAAGATGCACAATTGTAACTGTTGGAAGGATAATTACAGCGTAAAGGTTGTGCCAGCTGTTGTACCGGCTGTTGTTACAATCAGCTTATTTAATACAATACGTCTCCTTTCATGTTCTTGGTTCATCTCCATGTACTTTCATTCAGCGTCAGAGTTATGATCTAGGATATGGTAATATTATATTATTATATTTGGTGACATATTAAACAATGTCTGCAACAACAAGTGATAGCTTTTTTTTCTTTTTTTCTTTTTTTACCATATAATACAGGAGAAAGGATTAATGATTCATTTCGGCTTAAAAAGGGATATGAAGAAAAAAAAAATGGGTTTTTAAATGTGAATTTCCAGCTTACCAACACCGAATCCAACAACGTTCAACTAGGACCATATGGGTCGCTGAGGTAGGCTATTCTGTCCAAACATTCCAACGCTTCAGTCCGAGACTGTATTTTCTAACTGATCTATGCAAACATCAAACGATTTTTTCATCTTAGAAAATACCTCTTAGTTGTGGAGGGGTCTTCATATTGAAAATATTCTCCGGAGCTAAATATAATAACCAGGAGATGAGAATGATAAAAAGAATATTTCCAAGGCCTAAATGGATTATGGCGAGTTACCAGTCACTCGTCCTTTCCCCCTCCCGTTCTTCCGACTTACTGTCACCATACTCTTCTATTGCCTCAGTTCACTCCAGTCTAGGAACAGCATTACTGCTTCTGTGCCCTGACATGAGTTGTTTTTTTTTTTTTTTTTTTTTTTATGTGTCCGACTCTGGGCATAGGCTTCACAGCCTGCTATCAAGGCCCAGCAGTCCTCCTACATATCATACACCTCTACATGTCACCACTTCGGCGCTAACACCCACCGTCCATATTGAATACATGCTAGGGCTGTCTCATACAGGACTGGTGTATTGGTATTAGCGGGGGTATTTTTACGACATGTCGGCGGGTCTTCTGGTAGATCAGTAAAGCCTGATTTAATGAAATTCAAATCCTTAAACTGTTCCCTGCCCCAGCCGGGATTCGAACCTGGGTCCGTAAGAACTGCAGGCCTCCTCTCTACCGATTGAGCCACCGCGTTAATAAATATACTAAACAACACTGTTTCATATCGGGGTTAGTGACATATACATTTCTAGTACTGTGCTGAAAGCTAATATTGCTTCACTAGTTTAAGTTTTTCATAATAGTGAGCAGTTACAGTTTTCTTTCAGACGGGATTACAAAAGATAATTTAAATGGGTGTGTTATTAGTAAATTTTTGGGTAAATTAAATGGCTTACTCGAGTTTTCTCCAGGACTGTATTGGAACAATGAGAGAGAGAGAGAGAGAGAGAGAGAGAGAGAGAGAGACTTGCAGTGTCATACTACACGTTGTTACGACCCGGACAGGCACAACACACCACTAAGCAACTGACCTTGAACACAAGTACCTTCTGAGTCGTAGACGAGCACTAAATTAGGGGAATTATGATCACAGGGGGGCAAACTGGAAGCCACATTAAAAAGTAATGCATATAATATAGAAAATCACCAATTAATACACTGTGCAGGTTCACAAAGGAGGGAGGGGGGTGCAGGATGTGACAACTTATTAAGCATTCGTCTACTCCAGTGTTAAAAACTAAAAGGCAATTGGCAAACAAACACAGAAATATACTCCAGTATCAACAGTGAGATTCACAGGATAACGCCTGAAGAAAAGCACTGGGGTAGCACAGGAGAGCGATATTGAGGTTAAATACTGGGGGGACTACCATTGGGGAATAACTCTGGGGAATTGCGCCAATTCACAGGGTATTATTACCAATACTAAACGGTTACAACGGGGGGAAATAAAGCCTGACACTACCTACATCAGTGGCCTCCAATCTCCAAGTCTCAGAATTCTGGGTAGATAACTCGGCTCAAACCTATTGTACTTCAAGGTTGGGGGCAGAGGGACAAGATGAGTCTCTGCTTCAGTCACGAGCTGTGGGGAACTAAAACTCGTCACACGCTTCAGACTTCTTATATATAGCGGGGGGCTGGGGGGGGCAAAGACATGGTGCAATAATAGGACAATAGTTGGAAATACTACATGGTGCAATATTTGGGTAATAGATGGAAACACTACATAACTTACAATAATACTCATGCAAACTACGCGACAGTATAAGAACATCATATGAACACTAAATTCAATGCATGATTCACATGGGAAAGAAAACGTGAAGAAACAACTCTGGACTGAAAAACAAACAAACACGCTAAGAAGCTTGTGGTGAACCAAGCAGGCGGCAACTGAAAGAGGGGCGCCATACACTTAGACGTCCAGACACTTTTCACCACTCCCAACAACGTACAATGCTTTTTGACCGTGTGAGAATAAGCAGCTTTATTTCCTCGAATATGGTGACATAGCAGGCTCTGGTACGATAATGATTTCATAGACATGCAAAATACTCTCTGACGTGGTCAATAATCTCTGTCATAAATACATACTTCAAAATGCGTGTTTTCACTCCCAGAAAAATAATATACCTGTGGAACCAGTGCAAAGTGAATAGTTTGAATATTCTGGACTTTACGAGAATGTGGCTGAAATATTCACGCATTCATTCAGTCATGGTCAAGATGATGCCAAAATACTTGATTCATTTAAATTTTATTTTACTCTGAACTGCTCATGAATACCAAGTGGGATCAGTAATAATACCAATGTATATGTAATCCACAGACTTACCAAAGGCGTCGATAGAACACAAAATTTCATTGCAAGAAAATCAGGCGGCATCATGACAACCATCCTAGTCAACTAGGCAGACACTGCCAATTAATGTGGGGGCTTTGTATGGCACATGGCTTGTATGGATTATTTATCAATTATTGTGCACAGTCTTTGTATTCTTGTGAAATTCACCAAAAAAACAAAAAGCCAACCACGGAGAATCACACTGAACAAGGACCACTTGCTGGTACGTGTGATGATACAAAATAATGGATCATTAGGGTATTGGAAAGTTTAATGAAGGTTTTTCTCATCTCATCACTGAGAGATCTTTGATGGTGTATAAAGACATAATTATGCCCGTAGAATGAAGACAAGGTAAAAGATGCCTTGTCAGAAATTATTATACACTCCTTTATCTGATGAGTGCTAGTCTAACACGGCCTTAAGTAAATTCACGTAAGTCTCTTAGGAGATTTAAGTGTAACTGATATTTCAACTCACCAATTATAATTCTTCTATCTCTTAGCTAATTCCCTATGATTTGACCAAAACATAAAGGTTACTTAGCTAGAAAGAGTAGGACAACAGATTTTGATGAGCCTGATGTTTCAGTCGGTTGCCTGAGCATCCAAGCATCCTTAGGTGTGTATTTTACAGCGTGCAACTTGAACCAGTTTTAGCAGCGGAGTGCATGAACATGGCGAATTTCTACTCCCCCATAGGATTGTAGAGGTGCCAATTGTTAATTCATTACAAGATTAAATACGGTTAAATTGCTTCAAGATATGTACAAGATGAATCCAGCATAATATAATCTTAGTTTTAATTAAACTAAAGCCAAATATTCCTTTTATCTATGTATATTATGCATTAAACCTTCATTCATGTTTCATGCGAGGCACTTCATACTCACCACACAAGTGCAGTTAGGTCAATGGAAATTTCCTAAGTATTTGCATGTATTTACAATATAGTTGTCCACAAGGGTTAAACGCAGTAGCATTTAATTTATTAATAATAAGAATTATTAAAGAGGACGTAATCTCAGGGTTACCACTTGAATTAGTCATTAACGCTCTCCAGGTTTTCCTCTGCTTTTAATCAGGGACAACTATTTTAAAAGGTAAAGAGCGTAACCACTCGGAGAAAATATTTCCCACAGTTTTGGGACCGGGCATAAAACGATACGCTGTATCATGTAATGTGACTCATAGCCAGGAGTTCTCCCCATAGGTCTCAAGAACCCTGTACTACTGCCCTTCTAGGTCGCGTATCTTGACCCACTTGCCCTCCATCATCTATAGTGTCCAGGGTAGCCGTTAACTCAAAGGGTACCAGTTTATCAGTAGTTTTTATATTAGTGTATCCCCAACATTTTATTTTTACAAGTCTCAGCACCCCCTCTGAATCTGGGTGTGTGGAGATCTCTTTAGCTAATGGCCACTGGGATCTTGGTTGCACTGTTTTTACTAAGACCACATCTATGTTTATAACAGATTTGTTGCTGGCAGCCTGAGCTCCATGAAATCTTTCTCTTAGGTTCAAAAGCTATTCTTGCTCCAATGTCTATTCCAGGTGTCCAATAATTTTTTCACACATTGATGTCCCTCCCACAGATGTTGTCCTAATACATTATTTTCAATTGTAGGATCATCTAATTCCTCCTGGATATCCAAACAAGGCATTGGATGGAGCTTTCTGCCATATACAGTAACAAAATTATGAGCCCGTGTCAATGCCTCAAACGAAATCCTAGTGTCATCTAGATAGGTTAAAGGTCTTTTATTAATCCTAGCCTCAATTTCAGTTATCACTGTTCTCAACTCCTCTCTGGTGATCTTAGTTCCGTGTAAGGTTTTCTTAAGGCAGTTCTTCACAGTACCAATCAATTGTTCTGTAAATCCACTTTGCCATGGTGCTCTTAGAAGTATGAACTGCCAGGTACAATTTAGGACTCCCAGCACCGACTTAACCTTTGTGTCATTCATTTCATTTAAAAGTAGAGATGCTGCTCCAGCGAAATTGGTTCTGTTGTCGCTTATTAACCTGAGGTGTCCCGACGATGTATGAATACTTTGCCACGTTTCGTTACGGTGACACCCAACGACATATCCATACGTTTTGCAATTCCGAGGTCCATCATTTGCAAGTGTTTCAAACTTTGCGTGTGATTTTTGGTACATATATGCAGGCAAGGTGCGGTGAGAATGAAAATAAGGTATGGTCCTTCTGTGTTGTATGGGGAAGGCCCGAGTGGTGTGGTAGGAGTAACGGGTGAAAGGGAAAGTGGTGTGGCGGGAGTGAGTGGTGAAAGGGAAAGTGGTGGTGGGAGGGAGGCAGCCCGAACACTTGGTGTACGTGTGCTTCCAATAATATGACGCTCACTGTAAAAGTAAGGCCTGTACATATGCGATAATATGATGCTCAATATAATAGTAAGGCCTGTAAGTATGTGATAACAATTATATAAAGTGGAAACGGTTGTAATGTTAATGGAAGAGTATTGTATAAGTTGAAGAATAGAGTGTAACTTGAAACAAGTCATAGCGAGTTCACTCACTATGTACATATGCGACAATATGATTCTCAATATAACAGGAAGGCCTGTAAATTATAAAGAGTGGAAATGGGTGTAATGTTAGTGGAAAAGTATTATGTAAGTTGAAAAGTAGAGTGTAAGTTGAAACAACAGTCATTGCGAGTTCATTCACTACGTACAAAGATGCAACTATCTTCCCAGAAGTTTGACGAACATATAGCGGAAAAATTGAACCATTTGCAACAAGCAGTAGTAGAGATTTGGTTTTCATCATATTTCTAGGTGTAAATTATCTTTGGATGGAACTGGGAAGATAGTTTTGTCTTTCATTATAAATATGCGATAATATTACGCTAAATACAATTGTAAGGCCTTTAAATATGTGATAACAGTTCTGTAAAGTGGAAACGGGTGTAATGTTAGTGGAAAAGTATTATGTAAGTACAGAAAATGAAATGTATGTTGAAACAACAGTCATAGTGAATCATATGTGACCGATTTGGGGAATTTCGCTATGGTCACTCAATGGAACAATGCTTATTTCGCCTATATTTTAATGTGAAAACCAATATATTCTTTACTACATGTTATTTTGTTCCAAATTTATAAATATCTACCAATTCTGAGTGATTCCTAATTCGTACCTCAACCATAGAAAACGGGACAGCAGCAGAGCGCCTTTCAGAATACGGTACCAGGTGCACGATGGCTTACCAGTTTTGACCATTTCTAGTATAAGGTATGCACTTTCTCTGTGATCTGCCATCGTTTCTCATCAAAGGCGGAGGTTTGAGGCAAAAAAAAACCATATCCAAAATCTGCCGGGATGGGGGGGGGGGGGCAGTGGTGGAAAATCGTTCGGGATGAGGCGGGTTAATTTTAGGACAAGACCTTCTAGCTGCAAATCTTCCAAATACTTTCATGAATGTCTCTGAAAAATCTTCTGCCATTTCTAGATGAACTCCCCTTGTGTAGATGCAAGTAAACAGACATATACACACCTTATGGGGAGTTTCATCTTACGGAACAGTTATAGCCCCTGTGTAATCAACTCCAGTTACTTTGAAAGGCTGACTTACATTTACCCTATCTCTTGGTAAAGCAAGTGATCCAGGATAGTCATATGGTTGTTATTCATATTTCCTATATTTAATACAACCCTTGAGATATTTTTTCATGACATGTCTATCCTTAGGGATCCAATACCTTTCCCGGATTTGGGCCAAAGTCTGCGGCACACCTCTGGGAAGAGTCAAATCATGGGCTTCCTTAACAATTAACTGCACAAAATAATCACTCTTAAGTAATAATAAGGGATGTCTAGTTTGGAGAGGCAAATCATGCTATATTATTCGGCCCCGGCATCTAATTAGACCCTTTCCGTCAAAGAACAAGCCTAAATCTCTTATCAGCTTATTCTTGTTCCCAGTGCCTTTGCCTAAAAGGTCATATATCTCTCCGTAATAATTCATTTCTATCCTTTTCAGCCTATATGCCATGGGATCAAACTTCTTAAACCCCACTTTCTTATTCAGAATTTAACAACTAATTTAGTAGTGTTGCTACGTTGTCTTATTGATGAGAAGCTGCTAATGTCAGTTATTTCTGGCTCATGTACTATAGGATCCAAGTTTACTACACTAAGCCCAGCAATTCTATACTGTTTCTTCTCAGGCCAATCTTTATAGAGTAACAACTTACGACCTTTAAACCAGAAGTTATCTTTCATCAGTCTCTTTACAGTCAAACCTCTCGAGTGCAGATGAGCAGGGTTTTCTTTGGAGGATACATGCATAAATTTTAATAGTATTCATTCTATTGCAGACGAAAGGAATTTTACTGTCTTCCTTCCCGGTCCAGTAAAGACAAATCTCACTGTTAGTTGTTACATAGCCTATGATTTCATCATCCTTTGTATAATTCTAACGTACAGTATGCTGCATGTTTGATCACGATTCGCCTCGTGGCTTCCATAGTGACCAAGCTTCCGTGTTCTACCTCACTCCCCCCTTCTCCTCCCTTACAGTAGAGTAAGTCGTTCTTTCTGTTGTTCAGAACAGGAGTGTCAACTCTTTGTCCCCTATGACTTCATTTGCATGTCCTTCTTACAAGTTGTATCAAGCTCTGCCGGCCCCTATATAATGAGCTCAGTCTCTGCATTAATGGCCACTTAGATCTACTCCTCATTTTGTTCACATCTCTGTCCTCCCCTATACAGTTGTTATTATTTTTGTGAGTGCTCAGGAAGTCTCCAACCATCTAGCTGCTGTGTAATTTGAGTATAAGTGTTATTACATTTTTCTTCTTGTACTGTATAGCATAAGGTGTTAATTCGTAGGCCTGGTAAGGTTTTTGTGATTCATGTGGAGTTTTGATGTCAGCCATTGTTAATAATATTTTGTATCTATAATAATATATCTTGCATTAACTGAACATTATCCGGTTTTCTCATTTTCTCAGGGCTGACTTAGATAAGTTTGCTCTTGCGATTTCGTGTTGATAGAGGCTATTGCAGTTAACCATATATTTAACCTGTTTTTTGCCATTACATTATCCTTATGAGTCCTGAATGTTTAGTTGTTAGTGTGAGCATTAAACTTTAACCTGTAATTTTACCTAACTCTTTTGTTTTGAACCTGGAACTTTGCTGGACAGTAGTGATTTTAGTATTCTCACTTGAAGTGTTCATTATCTCTCTCTGTTCCGTAACATAAATTTGGCGACCTCTTATCAGGATATTCAAGATATTATCATAAAGATATTGCTTGATATTTTGTGACTGTGATTTATTCATGATGTCTACAATTACTAAGCTTGATGAAGCCAAAGATTTTTTGTCAAATGTGCAAACAGTGTGTGATGTAGAAGACAGAACAAAGAATGAACTTAAGCTTGTTGCTCAACAATTGGGAATTGCTGTTCGCTCTCATCATTCTAAAGATCAAATTGTTGACATGATTAATGAAAGCTTGTTTAATGTAACTCCTCCAGATGAGCAAACGCAGATTGAAATAGTTAAGTTAAAGCTAGCCCTGCAGGAGGCTCGTGCTAAGGAGGCTGAGTCTCAGGCTCGTATTCAGGAGGCACAGGCACAAATTGAAATTGCTAGGATTCAGGCAGACCATGAGTATCGCATGAAACAAAGTGGAACTGGATCATCTAGCTCTGATGATTTTGATGTGGCTAAAAATGTTAAACTTGTCCCTCCTTTTAATGAATCTGATTTAACAAAGTATTTTCAGTTGTTTGAGAGGGTAGCTACAGGTTTTAATTGGCCAAAAAAGTATTGGCCAGTACTCCTTCAAACTGTTCTCACCAGTAAAGCTCAAGTAACTTAGGCATCTTTGTCTCAGGATCAATCTGATAATTATGATGTAGTTAAGAGCTTGATTCTTAAGGCCTATGAGCTTGTTCCTGAAGCCTATAGAGTAAAATTTAGGACAACTTATAAGCAAGATAAGCAATCCCATGTTGAGTATGCAAAAATCAAAGAAGATCTGTTAGAGCAGTGGTTAAATTCTAAGAATAAGGATTCAGATTTTGGTAAATTCAAACAGATGATTTTGCTGGAGGACTTTAAAAGGGGTATTAATAAAGATGTAAGCCTATATCTTGATGAGAAAAGAATAGATAATTTGTCTGATGCTGCAGTTTTAGCTGATGAATATGTTCTCACTCACAAAAGATATTCTAAAGAAAAAAGGAAAGCCGAGAGTAAGTACGTTGCCTCTACTCAGAGTACAGGTAACAGGAAAGAGAATAATGATGATGTTTCTCAGGAAGTAAATACCAGCTCCACCTCTACATTTCAGAAAAGTAAATGTACTTATTGTAGTAAGCTTGGTCATACTATGAAGAAATGTTTCAGGAGAAAGCGTGATGTGAACAAAAAGGAGTCTAAATATTCAGTCAATTGGTCTAGTGTCCACCCTTGAGAGTTCCCAGAATTCTTTAACTGAGTTAACTGAACCTGCTTTGAGGGGTAAATTAAATTCTCATGATGAAGCTCCTCTTTTGAGCAGTAACGTGGGTGACACTCTCAAGAGTTCATGTGCTAATTTCCTGTCTGATGGTTTTGTCAGTCCTCTGGACAGTAATGACAGGAAATCAGTTAAAATATATCGTGATACAGGTGCTTGCCAATCCCTTATGCTGACCAGTGTTCTAGGCTCTAATGTTAATTCATCTGATGAAACTGTAATCTTACAAGGTGTAGGGAATAATTACTTCTCTGTCCCTCTGTGCAGAGTGAATTTAGAGTCTGGTTTTGTTAATGGTTCCGTTATGGTTGGGTTGGTTGAGACACTCCCAATGTCAGGTGTAACTTTGTTACTTGGAAATGATATATATTGGTGGAAGTCAAGTGTGTCCAGCTCCTCAGGTGTCTAGTGAACCAGTGACTGCGACCCAGGATTGTGATGTCCCTGATGTGTTCTCTGCATGTGCTGTCACTAGGGCTAAGTCTAAAGTTACTGGTGATTTAGAGGATGATGATGATGTTATCCTAGCTGACACTTTTCTTGCTAATTTGGACCACTCACCAGATGAGGCAGTACCCCGTAGTGTTGATAATTTGTCTCGTCAAGAGTTGGTTGAGTTGCAGGTTGCTGACCCTGAGTTGAAAGGTCTAGCTAACTCTGCTTGCAGTGAGGAAGAGTCAGCTGGTGCTTCTACTTGTTATTATATAAAGTCAGGAGTACTTATGAGGAAGTGAAGACCCCCAACAGCATCAGCCGACTGTGAATGGGAGGTTGTACATCAAGTTGTCATCCCTCGTGTTTGTAGGCAGGATATCATTACAGTGGCTCATGATTCCAGTTTGGTAGGACACCTTGGAGTGAGGAAGACTGTGGCACGCATTTTGAAACACTTCTATTGGTCAGATATCTTCAGAGATATTTCCTGGTATTCTAAGTCTTGTCACACCTGTCAAGTTGTGGGGAAGTGTAATCAGACCGAAAAGGTTGCACCTCTAGTTCCCATTCCTCCATTTGAGGCGTCATTCACCTGTGTGTTGGTGGATATTGTGGGCCCTCTTCCTAAGACTTCTTCAGGATTTTCTTATGTGTTGACCCTGATTGATATGGCTACTCGTTATCCTGAAGCCATTCCACTTAGAAATATCTCAGCAAAGAACGTGGTTAAGGAAATGCTAGGGTTCTTCACAAAGTGTGGTCTACCCAAGGAGGTACAGTCAGACCAGGGAAGTAATTTCTTGTCAAATGATTTCAAGCAGTCTCTGAAAGAGTTGGGCATCACCCAGATCACGCCTTCAGCTTACCATCCCCAGACCCAAGGAGCGTTGGAGAGATATCATCAAACACTCAAATCGATGCTCAAGAAATACTGTTTGGAACATCAGAAAGACTGGGATAAAGGTCTTCCATTCGTTGTATTTGCCGCAAGAGAATCTCCAAATGAATCACTGGGCTTCTCACCCTTTGAACTACTGTTTGGCCATGAAGTAAGAGGATCCCTTAAGCTACTCAAGTAATGCTGGCTGTCGGAGGAAGATGACGTCAACCTGCTGGAGCATGTGATGAAGTTCAAAGAACGGCTGTCCACTGCTTTACAGCTGGCGAGAGAGAATTTAGGAGTTGCTCAGGAGAAGATGAAGACTTGGTATGATAAGAAGTTCAGGTTACGCCACTTTCAGCCAGGAGATCAGGTTTTGATTCTGCTACCGGTGCATGGGCAACCTCTTCAAGCCAAGTTTAGTGGTCCTTATTTCGTGGAGAAGAAACTCAGTGATGTCAACTATGTCATCGCCACACCAGATCGTAGAAAGAACAAGCAACTTTGTCACACCAACATGCTAAAGTTATATCACAGGTGGGACGAAAATAACCCAGTCTGCACTGTAGCTGTTCCACCCGAGTCTGCAAGTGAAGCTCTCCCATGCAGTATGAGCCTGAGTGATAGTTTGGGGAAGAATCCTGATATCATGAATGATCTCCAGACTAAGCTTTCTCATCTACCTCCCGAGGAAAGGCAGGAGTTTTCGGCATTACTGCAGGAGTACCCGCAAGTGTTCCATGACACTCCAGGAAGAACCGCTGTGTTGATGCATGATGTCGATGTTGGAGACGCAAAGCCAATTAAACTGCCTCCTTACCGTGTGAACCCAGTGAAAGTTCCTCTCATCCAGGAGCTTGGCTACCTGTTCGACCACAAGATGATTGAGCCCTGTCAGAGAGAGTGGAGTTCTCCTGTCACTCTAGTCTCTAAGCCAGGTGGGTCACAGCGGCTTTGCATCGACTACAGACGTGTTAATCAGATAACTAAAACAGACACTTACCCTCTCCCTCGCGTGGAAGATTGCATAGACAAGATCGGAAAGGCTGGGTACATAAGTAAGTTTGATTTGTTAAAGGGATACTGGCAAGTACCTATGACTGAACGTGCTAGGGAGATCTCATGTTTTGTAACACTAGGAAAGACTTTTGCATGTTCTGTAATGCCATATGGTATGAAGAATGCACCAGCCACATTTCAGAAGCTCATGAATGTTGTAACAGAGGGTTTGGCAGGGTGTGTTGTTTATATTGATGATGTATTAATCTTCAGTGACAACTGGAAAGATCACCTATGCCATGTCAGTAAATTTCTTGAGCGTTTGGTTCAGGCTAATCTTGTAGCTAATTTATCAAAGTGTGAGTTTGGTCAAGCTAAAGTTCAGTACCTTGGGTACGTAATTGGTGATGGACTCGTTGCACCACCAGCAGCTAAGGTTCAGGTTATAAGTGATCTTCCCAGACCTAAAAGTAGGAAAGAGCTACAAAGATTTTTGGGAATGGTAGGTTATTACAGGAGATTTGTTCTTAACTTTTCAATTCTTGTATCACCACTTACAGACCTACTAAAAAAGGGAGTTAAATTTGTCTGGACCGATAACTGTGAATCCTCTTTTAGCAAACTTAAAACTATCCTATTAAGTCAGCCAGTGCTCGCTACTCCAAATTTTGCTAAGCCTTTTAAGATGGCTGTTGATGCAAGTGATACAGGAGCTGGGGCTGTTTTGCTGCAAGAGGATGATCAGGGTATTGAACACCCTGTATCTTATTACAGTAAGAAGTTCACTCCACCTCAAAAGAATTACTCAACTATTGAGAAAGAGCTTTTGGCCTTGATTTTGGGTTTACAGCATTTTTCATTTTATTTGTGTTCTGGTTTTGACCCCATAGTCATTTATACCGATCATAACCCACTGAAATTCCTTAGAAAGTTTAAAGATAAAAATCAGAGATTGACAAGATGGAGTCTACTTCTTCAGGAGTATTCATTAGGCATACAACATGTCAAGGGGAAAGAAAATGTTATTGCAGATTGCTTATCTAGCCTTTAGACAGATTGTTTTAGAGTAATAAGAAATTTCCTTTGTAAATTTCTTTCTTTTTGTGAGGAGGTGTTACATAGCCTATGATTTCATCATCCTTTGTATAATTCTCACGTACGGTATGCTGCATGTTTGATCACGATTCGCCTCGTGGCTTCCATAGTGACAAAGCTTCCGTGTTCTACCTCACTCCCCCCTTCTCCTCCCTTATAGTAGAGTAGGTCGTTCTTTCTGTTGTTCAGAACAGGAGTGTCAACTCTTTGTCCCCTATGGCTTCATTTGCGCGTCCTTCTTACAAGTTGTATCAAGCTCTGCCGGCCCCTATATAATGAGCTCAGTCTCTGCATTAATGGCCGCTTAGATCTACTCCTCATTTTGTTCACATCTCTGTCCTCCCCTATACAGTTGTTATTATTTTTGTGAGTGCTCAGGAAGTCTCCAACCATCTAGCTGCAGTGTAATTTGAGTATACTGTAAGTGTTATTCCATTTTTTTTCTTGTACTGTATAGCATAAGGTGTCCCGTCCGATCAGCGAAGTTAAGCAACTTTGGGTCTGGTTAGTACTTGGATGGGTGACCGCCTGGGAACACCAGATGCTGTTGGCATCCCTACGTGTCAAGTGGGGTTGGTGGAGGATTAGTGCCCCTCCCTGTAAAACAATTAACTCTAAGCCATTGGCCACCCCCTCTGGGATACATGGAGTCTGGCAATGAATGAATGAAAATAATATATCTTGCATTAACTGAACATTATCCGGTTTTCTCATTTTATCAGGGCTGACTTAGATAAGTTTGCTCTTGCTGATTTCGTGTTGATAGAGGCTATTGCAGTTAACCATATATTTAACCTGTTTTTTGCCATTACATTATCCTTATGAGTCCTGAATGTTTAGTTGTTAGTTTGAGCATTAAACTTTAACTTGTAATTTTACCTAACTCTTTTGTTTTGAACTTGGAACTTTGCGGGACAGTAGTGATTTTAGTATTCTCACTTGAAGTGTTCATTATCTCTCTCTGTTCCGTAACACTGTCCATATATAGATATCCTCAAACTGAGTGTCAAGAATATTGGTTATATATCTGGCCAATTTAGTTCCTACTTCTTTAGAAGCCAATTCAATTTGAGGTAGGGTTTTTCCTTTAATTGGTGCAACTCCGGCTCCATAATCTTATTATCCTCTTCTATTGCGCAATAAGCTACTGCTCCACATGCCTCTTGAGAAGCATAACAAAATATATGTAAATGTGACTTCTCATTACTGTTTATCTTCCTGGGAATACATGTTTGATTTTTTTTTTTTTTTTTCAAATTAATTTCTAATCTCTTCCCATTCTCGAACATACTGTACGTCTCACTTAATTCAGTGTCCCAGTCTAACTTTTCTCGCCAAGCCTCTTGCACTAAACATTTGGCCCTAATAACTATAGGACTGACACATCCTGATGTGTCAAGTAACATGGAGACTTTACTTAATAAGGAGCTCTTGGTCAGAATAACATTAGAAAACTTATTTGGTTTTAAACTTATTTCATCAGCTCTTGTATCCTAGTTAAGACCCAACACATTTTGAATTTTGGGAATGTCATTATTTGGATTGTTCTCTTGCATTCTATTCCTTGAAAGTGGTCAACTTGTATTTCAGCCCTGTAACAGCAAGTTTGCCTTCCCACATTCGGATTTGGCTATATCATAAGCCTTCAATGCTTCCGCCTCAGTATTAGTAACACTTTGCAAATTATCCATGTAAAAAGCCTGCCCTACTTATGGGCATTTGGCATTTCCAAAGTGATGCTTCAAAGTGTTGCAAAGTAGGAAGGGACTAGCACAAGAGCCAAAGGGCACCGATCGGAAACAGTAAGTTTTCAATGGACTATCCTCATTTTGAGGGTCTTGAGGCCAGAGGAATTTTGTAAATTTCTTATCCTCATCTCTCAGTCCTATTCTGAGAAAAGCCTTACTAATGTCTGCTGTATAAGCATAAGGTTTCTCTCTAAATCTTAGTGACACATTCCCTAACTTCTCTGTTAGTGTAGGTCCGTAGTATAGACAATCGTTCAAGCTAGCTGATCCTTTGGACGCTATACTACTACAGTTGAAATCTATTCCTTATGGGAGTAGTTACTGAATCCTTGCTTACAGCATGATGTGGTAAATAATGACCTTCTTTGTGGTTAACAGGGAATTCTACCTCTTCTGTAAATTTATTCTTCAGATGATCTTTGAAAATATTATTATATGGTTAGATGTTCTGGTTTGTCTCTCAACTTTTTTAAAGAGAATTTAACTGAGCTTTAGCTGCTTGACAATTTGTTGGTAACTCCGAATGGTAATCCTACCCAATACTGTCCATCCTATATTCCACTGACTGGTTATACAAATCCAAAGTTATCTTCAGAGTGTATTCCTACACTTGCTAGGTCCCATAATTTGTGTACAGGTTCATTTTTTTCATCCAGCAAGTCATTTATCTGAGTAGCTTTTAGTTCTACACCTATTATAACCACCATCAATGACTGCATGGGGGTAACAAAGACTGAGTCTACTAGTTTTGCCTCTCCTTTAACATGTTTTGGAAAAGGCCACTGACCCATAATAAGGTTACCTCCTGGACTCTTGAACAACTGTACCTTATTCTTCTTGAAAGTCCTATGTAGGAATCTTCCACAGTAATCTGAACCAATTGTCATTTTATGGGACCCACAGTATCTGATTCCATATTCCGTTTAGCCACTTTTATCCCTGAACTTTGTAGATGATCAGAGGTTTCCTTCAGTCCTTTTATATGTATACTTGTCTCCATATTATCCAGTACAGCTGCTGTTATACGGCATTTATATCTGCCTAGTTATATTACAGGTCTAACTAAAGTAAAGGACTGAGTTTCCTTAGTAGTTAAGAATCCTGTAAAGGCTAGATTTACCTTGCCAGTGATAGGTAACTTTAATTTCTTTACAATGTCTGCAGAAATGAAAGTTTTTTGAGCACCCATATCAAAAAGAGTACATGCTAATAGGTTTCTATTTTCAATCATTACCTTCACATCTGCATTGGAACTGCATCTGGCATAACTACTGGAGTATTCACATTATCAATTGTCATATTGACACTTGCAGGCTTGGGAACCTCATCACTGGACATAAAGCGCTATGATGATGATCCCTTTTAAATTTGAAACAAAGATTTAGTTTAATCTCGCAGTCCGCGGAAGTGTATTCGGAATTCATGCAGACTATACAACACCCCAGTTCCTTAAGTTTCCCCACTCTAGAAGGGTAATCAGGATGATGTTGACAAGATGCACTGGAATGTTGCTCACCATAAAATGCACAAACCTTCCTGTCCTTTACCATAGAAAAGTTTACCTTCTTATTTTCATCAGCTTGTCTGTTCCTTGTCTTTAATATTTTATCCTCAGTTTTTAAAGAGCTAAGGATAGTACCTATCTCTTCTTTAGGTACAGACTTAGCCATCCCTGACTTAGGTTTCCGAACCAATTGGTTTGTGTTATTTTTCTTTATTTCCGCCTTCTGTTGTTCCTTGCAAATGTTTACAGAGTTGCATTAAGCTTTCCTCAATGTCCTCATAGGAGAAATTATCTTTTTGGTACCTATTATACAAGGCATCCTTGGTTCCTGGTAGAAGCTTTAAGGACACAATTCTAGAAAGCAATCAGTCTGCTGCTTCAATATCTTCATAAATACGTAAAGCCTTTAAATTACAACTCATCGCAATCCAAAAATTTTGCAAGGAATCAAAATCATGTTTAAGTATAGGTAATTCAATTAGAGCCTTCAGTAACTGGGTGATGACCTGCTCCCTATCTTCGTAATTCTGTCCAAGGATAGTCACTGCCACCTCATAATTGTTTTCTTCCACGGGTAATTCTTGTATCAACTTGTAAGTCTTCACCTTGATCTATCCTAACAGATATGTAAGTTTACTCACATTAGGGAAATCTGTTCTATCATGAACTAAGTATTTAAACTGATCCCAAAAAGATTTTCAGTTTTGCTCCCCATCAAACTCCGGAAGCATAATTTTTGGTAGTACAGCTTTACTTCACTGTTCCACAACTTGTATTTCTTTATTTTACCTTCAAATTTGGTAGTCTCCGACTCTAGGAAATCTTTACCATCAGCTTTTACTATGGCTGCTTCTAAATTTACATAACCTTCTTCATACTTAGTCCCTCTGTCCTTTATTATATCCAAAAGACTATTTAATTTCTCCCTGGACAGAGGCGTTTCATCCGACGATTGTCTGCAATCATTTATGGCTACATGTTGACTGATTTCTAATTAACTAGATTAACCATTAATTTCAGCCACAAATTTACCCCAGCTCAGTAGTTATCTACCGGTATATATTTAAAATTTTGAGGAGTGTAGGGATTGGGTTATGGCATCTAACCTATCTCCCTGGGTTGTTAAACCTCTGGAGTTATGTCTTTATCCCCATACTCAGTTTCCAAATAACCCATATTTCCCTGAACTCAGAACTATTAACATCTTTGTATAACATAGACCCACCCAAAGCTTGTACAGCATAGGACTGTCCTTTCTTCAACTCAGTAAAATTTATGAATTTCTGCAGAACCGCTTCTTTGCCATGATGATTCCAATGTATACCATCGGCTTTGAGAGTTGCTTGGAAAGGCTTTGCATTAAAGTGGATAAAATCCTTCCCCTTCCTTATCCTCTGCAACTTATTCACCGCCCTGCTAACTAATTTATTCGTACCATAGCAAACTGGTGAACCACATGGTAGGTTTCTAGGCTCAAGAAGGATTATGGTTACCGAGGATTTACATTTTTTTTTTATGTGAGGAAGAAGGAACCAAAGGCAATGAGCCCGCAAAACTGTTCCTTCTAAGAGAAAAACAAAATATAAGGGAGAGCCAAATTCAAGATCCATTCATTTCGAGATGCCTGGACACACTGCGTTTGAAAGACTGGAGATCATAGGAAGCAGGAAATACAGACAGAGAGAGACAGTTCCAGAGTTGACCTGTTGCATGAATGAAGGACTGGGAGTAACGGTTAACTCCTGCATTAGAGAGCTGGACAGAAAAGGGGTGAGAGTTTGCTGCTACATGGGTTCTACGCACCCGTCGTAGCAGTGGAGGAATGCATGCAGACAGTTCAGAGGAACAGTGACCATTGAAGTAGCAATAGAAAAGAGATAAAGACGCAACATTGTGGTGAAAAGACAGAGGTTGGAGGGAGTCAGTAAGAGGGGGAGAGTTAATGAGACGAAAAGCCTTTGACTCCACCATATTGAGAAGAGCTGTATGTGGGGAGCCTCCCCACACATGAGAGTTGTACTCCACACAGGGGCGGATAAAACCCCTGTATAGAGTCAACAATTGTGCAGAGGCAAAGAAGGAACGGAGTCGGCTTAGCACACCCAATAGCTTGGAAGCAGACTTTACAAGAGATGTTATATGATCTTTCCAAGACAAGTCCCGAGCAAATGAAACCCCAATCATGTTCAACGATGATGTAGGATTATGTTGAGTATTATTAAACATAAGTGGGTATACCTGTGGAAGATTTTGTTGGGTCGATAGATGCATTAAAAACAACCAGATTATTTTTACCCCGGAGATACGAGCCAAGTCAGACATTAGGTGTGCCATAGCCTCATCCCTTTCCTGTTGAAGTGACTGCTGAGATGGACGTTGTGGGAATCGAATGGAAAGGTGAAGGGTGGAGTCATCAGCATATGAGTGGATAGGGTTAGATGTACAGCTTAGAAGGTCATTGATGAATGAAAGGAAGAGAGTTGGTGATAGGACAGAGTCCTGAGTAACACCACTGTTAATAGATCTAGGAGAAGAACGATAGCCATCTACAACAGCGGCTATAGAACGACCAGAAAGGAAGCTAGAGATTGAGGCACAGATAGAAGGATAGAAAACGTAAGAGGGCAGTTGGGAAATTAAAGATTTATGCCAGACTCGATCGAAAGCCTTTGAGATGTCAAGTGCAACGGCAAAGCTTTCGCCAAAGTCCCGAAAGGAGGATGACCAGGAGCCTGAAAGGTAGGTGAGAAGACCGCCTGTGGAGCGTCCCTGACGGAACCCAAACTGACGATCAGAAAGAAAGTTGCGATAGGAAAGATGCTTTAAAATTTTTCTATTAAGAATAGACTCAAAAACGTTTGAGATACAGGATATTAAAGCAATTGAACGATAGTTAGAGGGTTGAGAATGGTCACCCTTCTTTGGGACTGGCTGAATGAGAGCAAACTTCCAGCAAGAAGAAAAGGTACAAGTTGACAGACAAAGGCGAAAGAGTTTGCCTAGGCAGGGTGTAAGCACAGAAGCAAAGTTCTTGAGAACAACAGGAGGGACTCCATCAGGCCCATATGCCTTATTAGTGCTGAGGCCAGCAATTGCAGAAAATACATCAGCTGAAGAAATTTTAATGTTAGCCATGAGGAAGTCAGAGGGGGGAAGTGATGGAGGAACAGCACCGGAATCGTCTAAGGTGGAATTGGAGGAGAAAGTCTGAGTGAAGAGATCTGCTTTATCAGTAAAAGAAATAGCTACAGAGCCATCAGAGTAGAAATGAGGAGGGAAGGATGATGAGGTAAAGTTGTTAGAAATGTTTTTGGCAAGGTGCCAGAAGGAGCGGGAAGAGTTCGAGTTAGAGAGTTGAGAGCATTTTGTACGGATGAATTTTTTTTTAGCAGAGCGAAGAACAGACTTAGCACGATTCTGGGCAGATATATATAAAAGATGTGATTCAGGGGTGGGTTGGCTCCGGTACCTTTTATAGGCCCTCTCCTTGTTGCGGACAGCATTAGAACAAGCGTGATTAAACCAAGGCTTTCGTGCATTAGTCAAAGGATATGAGAAAGGATTGTATGCTTCCATGCCCAAGAGAATAACCTCCGTAATGCGCATGGCACACCCAGATGGCTCCCGGCCATGGAGGAAATAATCATTCCAGGGAAAATCAAGGAAGTACTGCCTGAGGGCCTCCCAATCCGCAGCTCCAAAGTGCCAGAGACGACGTTTTTTTTAAGGGTCCGCAGACCGTACCGGAGTGATAGGACAGGTTAGGGTGATAAGGTTGTGATCAGAGGAGCCCAACAGAGAGAAATGATTAACAGTGTAAGCAGAACGATTAGTTGTAATGAAGAGATCAAGTATGTTGGAGCTCTCTCCAAGGCGGTCAGGGATACGGGTAGGGTGCTGTACAAGCTGCTCTAGGTCATTAAGGATAGAAAAGGTGTAGGCTTGTTCACCAGGTGGATCAGTGAAAGGAGAGGAGAGCCAAAGGTAGTGGTGAACATTGAAATCTCCAAGAATGGAAATTTCAGAGAAAGGAGAAAAGGATAGAATGTGTTCCATCATAGAAGTAAGATAGTCAAAGAATTTTTGATAGTCAGTAGAATTAGGAGATAAGTAAACAGCACAGATATATTTAGTCAGAGAATGACAGGAAAGCCAAAGCCAGAGTGTAGAGAATTCAGAAGAATCAAGTTCAGGAACACAAGAGCAAGATACGTTGTTGCATATATTTACACGACAGCCACCTTTGGCTTTGAAATGAGTATAGAGAAAGTAGGAGGATACAGAAAAAGGTTTGCTGTCAGTTGCCTCAGACAGCTGAGTCTCAGTTAGGAAAAGAAGGTGAGGTTTAGAGAAGGAGAGGTGGTGCTCAACAGAGCGAAAGTTAGAGGAAAGGCCACGAATGTTGCAGAAATGAAGAAGTAGAGAGTCAGACAGTGGTTCTAGGCACCTTGAGTCATCACCGAGAGAGGGGCTGAAGGTGGGGGCATTTATGGTTCCCCCCCCCCTGTGGACTCCGAGTTTATGTTATTCGACGCCATTTTTTGAAAATTTTGAAAAGGATGTGTGGTGTGTACTGTGCATGTAGTTTGGTGTTGATAGTTGGAGAAACTTGTATTGGAGAGCATGCTGGTCTACTCTCTGTATTACTGAGACACTGAAAAAGTTCAGCAAAGGGGGATGGTCGGGACCTAGTCCCGAGGGCTGATGAAACGGGAGCTCCAGCTCTCCCTGTCATCAGCTTTCCATCCACCTTGGAAGTACTGCCCTGCTCAACTGGTGCTACAGTCTACTCCTACCATGGCTAGAATGCTTCCAACACTTTCATTAACTTCCACATCTTCATAAATATAATTTCCTCCCAGGAAAAGGATAGTTCGGTCATCCTCCCAATATAATATGGCATTTAGCCTCTGATCATCAGAAAAGGAACTTGCCCTTCCACCCAGAGCTCTGTGTGTACGTATTTTCACGTCATCCACTTCCACAGAACGTGGGAGTAGGCTGTGCCCGACAAACGCAACGATTAAAATCATTCAGTTCTTCACTACACATCTGTTATCCTCACTCAGGGCACCAAAATATGTTAGAAATTTTTATACACTTCTTTGTCTGACGAGTGTTAGTCTAACACAGTGGTTCTCAAACTATGGGTCGTGACCCCAAAATGGGTCGCGAGAGGAAGTGTGATGGGTCACAGGGACGTAGAATAGGCCTAATGCTTTCAATGTATTTACTTAATCGAAATTGTAATTATCCTTATTACACTATTAGCACATTCATGATAATTACGATAGGCTATATACCGTCTACTCTCTCTCTCTCTCTCTCTCTCTCGTGTGTGTGTGTGTGTGTGTGTGTGTGTGTGTGTGTGTGTGTGTGTGTGTGTGTGTGTGTGATTTATTTACCCTGTGGGTCGCCAAGTCTTGAAATATTCCAAATAGGATCACACTAAAAAGTTTGAGAACCGCTGGTCTAACACGACCTTAAGTAAATTCACACAAGTCTCTTAGGAGGCTTAAGTGTAATTGATATTTCAACTTACAAGTAATTATTCCCATATCTCCTAGCTAATTCCCTAAGATTTGGCCAAATCATAAAGGTTACTTACAGTTTCTAGAAAGAGTCGGGAAACAGATGATGACGAGGCTGATGTTTCGGTCGGGTGCCTGGGCATCCAAGCGTCCTTAGGTGTGTATTTTACAGCGTGCAACTTGAACTGGCTTTAGCACCAGAGTGCGTGAACATGGCGAATTACTACTCTCTCGTAGGATTGTAGAAGTACCAACTGTTAATTAATTACAAGACTTAATATGGTTAAATTACTACATGATATACACAAGGTGAATCCAACTTAATATAATCTTACTTTTAATTAAACTAAAGCCAAATATTCCCTTTATCTATGTAAATATGTATTAAACCCCCATTCGTTTTTCACGTGAGGCACTTCATACTCACCACGCAAGCGCAGTTAGGTTAATGGAAATTTCCTAAGTATTTACAGGTCTTTACAATATAGTTGTCCACAAGGGCTAAATGCAGTAGCATTTAATGTATTAATAATAAGAATTTTGTGGTAGGTGGGGGCGCTCACCATCCACTCACTCGATGTAGTGCTGCTCTCCGGTGTCTGCCCTTTCCTCTCCATCCTTCTTTCCTTCCATTCTCTTCTGTCTTTCCTTCATTCTTTCCTTGTCCTTCTGCCTACGGGTGACTTTACACTTCCTCTTCTATCTTTATTTCCTTCATTCTTTCCACTTCCTTCAGCCTGTGGGTGACTCTACACTGAGAGACAAGCCAAATGCTTTCCTGTGCACCAGGAAACCATTTACTACGCTGGGTGGTAACCATATAAATAAATTTTGGCGCCTGGTGGTTCAGTGGGTAATTATTACGCTCCAATCGGATTGAGCCGGTGAAGGTTTATATCCAAGGAATGGTTGGGGTTGATTGCTCATGTAATGCCACTCAGGGATGAGTGAGGCTGGTCACTCTCATCTTAAGTGTCGGGACCAACTGCCTAGCCCCGGGCTCCTACGCTTCTCATTGGGCAATGTAGGATTGGATGATGGATGGATGGATGAAAAAGCGCAACCGCTCTGGGGGAAAATATTTCTAACACTCCTACTGAATGGGTTAATTCTATGGAAGTTCACATTCTCCACACCATCACCATCCTACCTCACTGTGAATTCTGTGGCTTCATTCCTCTCAAACACCATAAGTTTACTCTTGTTTACATTAACTTTCAGATTTCTCTTCCCACACACTGTCCCAAATTCATTCACCAAACCTTGCAACTCCCATTCATCTTCACTCAACAATACTGTATCATCAGGAAACAACAACACCGGAATCTCCCAAATCTTACCCGCATTCATGAAAGCCACCCCCACATCCACTGCCCTACCTTGCATCTCCTTTACAACCCCATCCATGTATATATTAAACACCCATGGAGACATCACACAACCCTGTTTCAGTCCCACATTGAGCTCAAAGAACTCACTCATCTCACAATCCACTCGCACCGTAGCCCTAGCTCCTTCGTACATACTCTTCACAGCACTCAACAATTTCCCCTCCACTCCATATATTCTTAATACCTTCCACATACCTTGCCTATCTATTCTGTCATAAGCTTTCTCCAAGTCCATGAAGGCAGCATACACTTTGTTTCCCTCCTCTAGATACTTCTCCACTAAACATCTTAGAACAAATATCTGATCTACACACCCTTTTCCCTTACTATATCCCCCTTGTTCTTCTCCAACTAGCTCCTCTGTCATATGTCTAACCCTATCAATGAGTATTCTGCCATATAATTTTCCAGTCACACTAAGAAGGCAAATACCTCTATGGTTACCACATACTTCTCTCTCCCCTTTTCCTTTGTATAAAGGAACAATTATACATGATTTCCAGTCCTCTGGAACCCTTCCCTCTTCCCAAGCCTATCAACACAACTTCCGTATCCACTCCACAACAATCTCACCCCCATACTTCAGTATTTCACCACACACCCCATCAATTCCTGGGGCCTTTCCCATCTTCATCTTCTTCATTGCTTCCACTACATCCGCCCTACTGATCTCTTCCTCCCTCCTCTCATCTCTTCTTCTCCCAGCCATTCCCCAACCACTTATACTCGCACTGCTCTCACTCTCTGCATTCAACAAATCCTCAAAGTGCTCCTTCCATCTCCTCAATTTCTCTCTCTTCCCCACCAACAATCTATTATTCCTATCTTTCACTCCCCTACCATTTCCCCTTTCACACTGCCTTACTTTCTTTACCTCCTTCCAAAACAATTTCTTACTCTCCCTCCATTTCACACTCAGTTTCCTCCCAAATTCTTCATCCACTTTCTTCTTACTCTCCTTCACTAGTCTCTTCACCTCCCTTCTCCTGCTCACATTTACTGTACCTCTCTCTTCTCTCTCTCATATTTTCCCCTACCTCTACTCACTAGCCATTCACTATATGCCTTTTTCTTTTGTCCACAGCTCGTTTCACTTCATCATTCCACCATGCTGTTCCTTGCACACCCTTGCATCTCCTCCTCATTCCACAAACCACCTCACACGCTGCACCTATCTCTTCCGTGAATATCTTCCATTCGTCCTCCACCCCTTCCATCTGCTCTAACTCATACCTTCCAAATCCTTCTTCCACTATGTTCTTATACTCTGCCATTGTCTCACTATCTTGCAACTTCTCCACTCTTCTCACAGGGCTGTTTCCTCCCGTCTTCCCCTTCGTCTTTTCAACCATTTTCTTTGCAGCTTTACCTTGGCCATCACTAAGTGATGGTTCGACATTCCATTGCTCCACCCTTTCCAAATTTTTGCATCCAATACTTGTCTTCTCATTCGCTCATCCACACACACGTAGTCTATCATTGCCTTTCGTTCAACAAGTTCACCATCCATCCTCCACATTACTCTTCATGTATACATGTGGATCATCTTATGCTGAAAGTAGGTGGTAGCTATTGCCAACCCCTAACCAGCTCAGATGTCCACCAAAGCACTACCATTCCCATCTACCTCAGTTGGCATACCCCACTGACCAACCACTCCATCCACTCGTACATTCCCAACGTTGCCATTCATGTCTCCAATCAAAAACACTCTCTCGCTCCTCTCAAATTTGTCCACACATGCTTCTACACTTGCCCAAATCCCATCTTTCACTCTCGCCACTCGGTCCTCTGTCGGTGCATATGCACATACAATAGCCCAAGCTTGTATACGTACTTTCATCCTCACCCATACAATCCTTGCACCCATACTCTCTAATAATCTCCTTCCACTTCTTGCTTATCATCAGACGTACTCCCTCTCTTGCCCTCTCATTCTTATTAACTCCCGCATATTTTCCTAAACCGTATTCCCATTCTCTCACCCTTTCACCTTTCCATTTAGTTTCAGTCAATCCACATATATCCACTCTTGCATCCTCAAGCACCTGAACAATCTCTCTCTCTTTCACTTCATCATTCTCTCCTCTCACATTCCATGTCCCCACCCTCAGAATGTCCTTTGTCCGTTCCTTAGTCGTCACTGTATGGTCCGTCCTGGTCTGAGGCGCTTTATTCGTATGTACAGTCAACAAAAAAGAATGAAAGAAAAGTATTGCACACCTCACCGCCCATATCATTGTGAAACATGGACGAAGCACTGTGATACATGGAGCACCCTGTGATTATAAGTGTAAATATTATCCTTGGTAATTATTAGGACTCGAAATGCAACAAAAGTTCACATTTTGGATGCTATGTTAATAGATTCAGGTGTGTCCTACAAAACTCGGTCATTTTCACATTCATCGCACCCCCGTGATGCTTTTTTTTGTTCATTGCACTTCGTTGGGTGTAGGTCGGTAAAAGCAACACCAACAAGTGGTGCCAGGCACAACAAACCTCGCCCAATAGCAGTTATTTTATTGCTGTAAAATACTGAATCGGGACTGCCATTCAGTGCCAGTACACAGTTAAAGACTAAGGTAATGGTGCAAATGTTTTCAAATTACGCCCTCTGAAAATCCATGATCTTGCATTTGACCTTCCAATGTCATTCATGTTCAAAGGTCATGGTGCCAAATGAAAGCCCATATGAGACTTCCTACATATTGATAATAATAAATATCTCGTCTTCAACGAGTTCGAATTATAGTCCCCTGAATATCCGTGACCTTAAGTTTGACCTTTCAAGGTGATTTACAGTCAAAGGTCATGTTAGCAATTAAAAACCCATTTGGGACTTCCTATGTGTTAATATCTTCAACCATTTCGAGTTATTGTTCCGAATATCCGTGACTCTGAGTTTGACCACAAGGTCACTCAAGGTCAAAGGTCTTCACACCAAATGAAAGCCCATATTTCGGGTTCCTGTGTGTTTATAATATTAGTTATATCTTCAACCGCTTTCAAGTTATATCCCTCTGAAAATCTGTGACCTTAATTTTGACCTTTCAAGGTCACTCGTTTACCTAAAAAATATAATCACTTTCTTTTGGGATCAGTGCCCACATATCCTGAAAGATTCATATAATTTCATTCAGCCGTTTTTCCGTAATGTTGCTAAGAAAGAAACAAACAAAGAAGCAAACAAACGAACTCGACCAAAAACAACACCTCGCCGGACTCCGTCCTGGCAAGGTAATAAAGGTTGTATTAGAGTCGTATCCTAAGACACACCGGACGGTTAGTAGCAGGTCTTCCTAAGCGATTTATTTTGCATTATACACCTGAACAGTTTTCTCTCTGCTGTTTGCATAGCTTTTATATCAACATACTTTGTATCAATGACATAGAACAGGATACTGAAATGTAAGGAGCAGAATAAGTTCCTGAATTAAAGGTGGTGCGAAGCCTACAGAGCCACTTAGAATATACAGAAGTCTTCATAGAATCGCTTATATAGCGAGACATTTTGCTTAGCTCGTCTAAACCTTCCCTTGTACGTTATTTAAATAATATTAATAACAACCTGACTTGGGTCAATAACCTATAAGAAATAATGAGTTGTCTATCTATCTATTGCCGGACGCCATAATCCCGAAAGGGGTGGCCATTTGACTTTGAGTTATTTGTTTTACGGGTAGGGGCACTAACCCTCCACCAACCCACTTGTTGACACGTAGGGAGCACGTATGGTTATATGGTTACCACCCAGCGCTGTAAATGGTTTCTTGGCTTACAGGAAACCATTTGGCCTGTCACTCAGTGTAAAGCCACCTGTAAGGGAAAGAAAAGCAACAAGAAGCGACAGGAAAGATGGGAGAAATAGGAAGAGAGGAGGGCAGGCACAGAAAAAGAATGATAAAGGCTAAGGAAGAAGGAGGCAGCACTACATCAAGTGAGTGGATGATGGTCGCCACCACCTACCACAGTAATGAGTTGTAATGTGCAAAATAAATCGCAGTGGAAGTGGAGTTACAATATTTCCAACGAGCATTCCGTCTTATCAGGGGGTGTAAGGGAACGTGTTCCGACACACTGCAGCCCTGTGGTGGCATTGACTTTACCAGGTTGGTCAAGGACTATGTGCCGCGACTGTACGTTATTTGAATAATTTTACCATCAACATAATTTCTGTCAATAACTTGTAAACGAATATTGAGTTGAAACGTGCAAGATAAATCGCTGTCATATGGTGAAAACCACGCAGTGATCGGCCTTGTGCTTGGTGAGATATAAGCTTCTCAAAAGCGTTACGGTCGGGCCGCGCCGGGCTGAGTAGGGCTGCCCATATGTGACAAAATGCCACTTCTTGACGAGATACTCGCCTCGCTCGTAATTATGAAAAGAAAGCCACCAGTACGGTTCTACATTATTCAGAAAAAGCCGCAGGTACTGTTTGACATTACTCGGAAAAGGACCATGGTTTTGTTATTCAGAAAGTCAACAGTACGGTTCTACATTACCCAAAAAAATGAAAGTGGTACGGATCTACACCCTTTCCATAGCACTAGCATTACGTTCTAAGGTTCACCACTTGTTATGGCTCAGCATTCATGATGGAGACATGGCAATTGAAAGACATGCTGAAATAAATATACCTTTGGCACTGACGCCATCTTACTTCTTTCTATTTTTACATAATTTTCCTGCATACTTTGGCTTTATTTTCACTAATAGGAAGTTTTTAGCACCTATTCCTTAGCGATTTAATTTTTATATTTCAGGGAAATAATATCCAAGTATTTATACATTTATGCTACGAAAATAGCTGGCATGAAAGTAACAAGAAACTGACCACAAACGAGCCACATGCAGAAATAGACTAGGAAGGCATAGATGCTGGGAAGGCTATGGTACCTTTTCCTTCGCGAATTATTTTGCCTAAGCCAAGTTAATGAACTTCTGTTGCAATCTCGTAATATTTTCAGGCTGCCATGTCTCTGTTTCAAGTGAATAATATCTGTGGTTATTTAACTTATAATACTAGAGGTCTTCGACTAAAGGATGTTAATGGTACTGTTCTCTTTCCACCTTAAGTTGACCCATAATTCCATCTTTTACATCTTATTTCACAGAACACAGTGGCAGACAAAGACAGTTTTACGGTTCTACATCCTGCACATAACACTGTTTCGTTACTAGCATGATATTCCAGTGTTTAACACGGTGAAGTTGGAGTAAAATTGAATTAACAAACTAGTATAACTCATACGAAAATAAAACCGCCTGACGTTAGCTTGAAGTGAAAGAGAAGGCCTGTAGTAGGGAAGGTGATTTTTTGTCAGTTACTATCGACATGGCAAATACTATAAAAATATAAATTGAAAAAGTCATTTACGAGTAAATGGTACCTCCTTTACTACAGTAATGCAATTATGTACGGTAGTTTGTTCTAAATATTTACAGATTATATAAAAAATCCTGTAAAGATTCTGGAGATGTACGCCTTCATTGTTGGGAAGCTTAACTGCCTGGTCATAAAATCGTCCCCCAACTACCTGTACCCCGAAAAGACGATGGTGGACTTCAGGGGAAGGACGACATAATCCTGCTGTCCAACAGGTTCACGTTTCAAATAAGCCTAAGACCATAATAACAACAACAGCAGCAGCAAATCAACACCTGAAAGCCACCTGTGAGTGAAGGAGTTAATGAAGACTATATGCAATCCCTCCAATAAAGCCTGTCCCAACCTGAGGAAAATCATCTGGCAGCAGCAAGAATCTAATGCATTTACGTCCACGGGTTCTTTAACCTGTCATGCCCAAAAGTAAAGTTGAAGGGAGGAAAATGTTCGGGGGCCTATTTAACTGAAGAGAAAATGGAAAATCGTCTAGGAATGAGATGGGTGGATGAAGTGGGGAGGCATGTGCTTGAGGATGGTGTAGGTTGGAGAGAGGGCAGCCTGATTCAGGAGGTTTGGGTGGCATGCAGACGACTTGTTTGTGATCACCCCTTCAACGATTTAGGCGTCCGGCTATGGATAGACTTATGGATTGTTTAGGAATTGTTCTTATCAGGAGATTCATCAGAATCAAATACCTTTTATCAGTCTGTGAACGATATGCACAAAGGTTTATATATATATACTTATAACTACTTTATTAATTATATGAATGCGGTTAATCAGATTTTGCTGTAAATTTTCTCATTTACTAGGTTAATAACTAAGACATTTTTTCTTTTTAATTTTAGTGTCCTCAGATGTTTGGTCAGGAAGTTGACTATAGTCGCATATTAGCCACGGCAAAATCCGACTTGCTCTACTGGTGTAACCCCTTTAGTCTGATACGTATTAACTCATTTAGTCCGATTAAGCATTCCGTTTTGATTTTCTTCTTACTATCTCCAGAGGATATTCTGTTTGCGTAAAGTAAGAATTTTCGAACTGGAGAGGACAGATCTAGCCTTCATCAACTCCATTACTGCATGCTGTCTCACCTACGATGCATAAAAATCTAGAGGTAAAAAAAAAAAAAAAAAAAAAATCAACTGAAGGCTATCTGCTCTCTAACTACTGCCAGACGCCTTAAGCGTAAGAGGTGGCCACAAACATAACGCCTCCTTGTCCCCCTGTCCCCCGCCATTTCATTGCCTTGCTTCCAGCTCACACCCCCCTCTCTCATATACCTCTCCACTCCATCCCTCCATTTCATCCTTGGCCTCCCTCTCCCTCTTCCCCCCTCCACCTCATTCACATGCACTCTCCTCGTCAGTCTCTCACTCTCCATCCTCTCCACATGGCCAAAACACCTCACAGTGTTTCTCCTAATGCTGCCTATCACATCCACATCCACAACACAACGGTCCTTCACTTCCTCATTTGTCAGTCTGTCTCTCCATGTGACTCCACAGGCTCCTCTCAAATAATTCATATCCACTGCTTTCACTCTTGACTTTTGTCCCTCCAACAAGGCCCAAGCTTCACTTCCATACGTTAGAGTTGGTACCAGAATACTGTCATGTAGTAGCTTTTCCACTTCCATGCTCACTTCCCTGTTTCTTATCCCTGTTTCTTATCACTGCTTTCAAAAAGGCTAACGTAGACTATTATATGAAGGAGAATGAATGAATGACGCATTTTTCCACGGTATGGGTACTGCGTGGACCGGTAAGCATTTCGTGAAGTTGTGCCACTTTATCATTTAATCTTCAATTGATTTCTAAAAGATTTTTGAGGGGTATTACTAGCTACGGTATATCGTTGTTGCCAGAGGGCATAGTGACGTGAACACAATCTGTTTGTGGTCATGTCTTACGGGATTAAGGCCTCTGGGAATAAATGGATAGATAGACAGATAGATAAGTTGCCCTCTATATTTGCTGACTTCAAGTATATTTTTCCTCAGGGCATATGACGAATGGCTAAATTAAGAGCAAATAAACAATGAATTCAACGAATAAAAGTAACTGCCCCAGTTTGATGAGTTTGTCATCGGTGAACCACTTTATATACAGGGTGGCCCGGGAGTGATTGGCATACTCGTAAGTTTAAAAAGTGATACATGAGTGAATTCTGAGTAAAAAAAACAAAAACAAATGCTAAGTCAACATAGGCCCAAATCTCAACCATTACAGAACTACAATACTGTATGCGTGAAAATGGTCTTCTGCACAGTTCACCCATAGAGTTATCAGTAACTGCAGTCGTGTAGCGGTTAGCATTTGGACCCATGTCGATTTGCCCACTCCTGTTTATCTCCGGCGGCAGCAATAAGATAATGCTATAACACTTGTGGCAGTGACGGGGCCTACACATCTATACTCACAAGAACAGCAGGTGTAGGTGTGGTGGCCAAGGTGTGGGTGTGGCCTCAACTGATTCTCCCCACGCCCCTTCCAGCTTATATAGTAGGTGACCCTGACTCACCCTTCCTGACGTGACGCACGGAACCTGTAATTGGTTCTCTCTCTCTCTCTCTCTCTCTCTCTCTCTCTCTCTCTCTCTCTCTCTCTCTCTCTCTCTCTCCACTGCTTCACATATGTGATTTTAGTTTCATTGTTTTGTTTCTTTCCTCAAAGGATGTATTTTTTCTCATTCATCCTGTCTCGACGATATACTTTTGTGTAGGAGATACTTTCTAAATTTAAAAGGTTAAAGATAAACACCTTCAGTAATCCCTTCACTACAAAGGATACCCAGCATCATGAAAAAAAAAAATCCCGAAAGCATCGGTAATGAATTTAAATTATATTATTGCAGTGAACTGGAAAATTTTAATACTGGCCTGAGTATTTATTTATTTATTTATTTATTATTTATCTTTCTAGTTTTTGAATACTGATGACAAAAGCTGGGAGCTTACTTTACCCTTTCCGTAACCAGGTTTAATAACACAGTCCTTGGGTTTACAATTAAAATAACAATTTAACACTTACTTAAATAGAATCATTTTGTGGTTAAAAAAATATATATATATATATATATGAAACCGTATCTAAATAAAACGATTTTTTGAATGTCATAATCCTTCCCATTGTCACATAAACTAATCTTAACACTGGTAAACTTGGAGGTATATTTTCATCACACAAGACTGTTCTTGTAGTCTGTGCTGGTCTTCGTTTTCACAGTTACTATTGTAGAGTTCATTACAATTTTAGCTTCCTTCTTCAGTAAGTGTTCATTTGTAAGTAACAGTTTTTGCTTACTTTCTATTCCTACTATGCTGGAGGAAAAGTATAGCCAGAGATTCAGATCTATGACGTGTAATTCAGTGATAAATTGGTAGTGCCGAGACTTCACTAGACTTTACGAGAAACAGTTCCTGATTTTATTTTTTATGTGTCTGACTCTGGAGACAGATTTCATAGCCTGTTCCCAAGGCCCAGTAGTCCTTTTACGAGCTGTACACCTCTACATGTCACAACTTCGGCTCTAACACCCACCGTCCATACTGAACACAAGTTAGTGCTGCCTCATACAAGACTGGTGTATTGTTATTAGCACGGTTATTTGTACCACAGTTTGCCGGATTTTCTGGTAGATTGGTAAAGTCTTCTTTATGAAATTTAAATCCTTAAACTGTTCCCTGCCCCAGCAGAAATTCGAATCTGGGCCCATTAGGACTGTAGGCCACCCCTCTACCGATTCAGCCACCGCATTCCGTTTTTTGTCTGATCTAGAAGAACTTTGAAGAGCCAACAACAGTCCATGTTTGGTAGGAAACTCTGGCAGCAGCTTCCTGTTTGTCAGGGATTAGGAAGAGGACCGGCGAGAAAAAGTTAATACTCACGGCTTTACTTACTGTACAATCCACCGCCACTCTTGAACTTAAATTTGACTCTAGTTCCTCCACCTAAACTCGACAGAGATTTTGTTATTTGCAGCTTAATTCCCATTGGTCAAAAGAAGCATAAGACAAAACCAGGAGTCCCCATCCTTTCCATAACACTGATAGTGACCAGTACCATATTCTAATGTTAATATATTGTTATACGTAGTTCAGCATTCAAGATAGAGATGAAAGAATTTTGGCCATATTAGAGTGGACAGAGCATTGTTCCATGCATACCTTGGAGGTAATAGGTAACACGTTTCCCTCACTCGTGGCAGTAATAATACCGTCCACAAGTAGTGCTGGAGAGCGACGGCTTCACGCGGTGGCACCGATATAACCGGGCGGCTCTTGTGTACAAATATTCCCCACCTCTCTCCTTATCCTCTGGAAGATGGATGGCGGACCATACAAGAAGGCCAGTTTCAGCCTGCAGTGCACTGGGACTACAACAACCACGACAAAATAGTGTGTGTGTGTGTGTGTGTGTGTGTGATTTTGATGTTTTATAAATGAACCCAAGAAGACATATTAAACTTTATTAATATTTATGAGATATGAAAGGTTTCAGTTCAGTGGAAAGCATTGTCATAAAACTCCAGAAAGAACAACAGCAGGGCAGCCCAGCAGCAGGATGAAGAAAGGACCCTGGAGGTGACTTAGGCTCAGCTCAACCTGAAAGACAGACAGGAAAATGGAGGAGAATTTTCACAAATAAACACGTCCCTGACGCTGATATTAAGATTTTCTTAAAATGATATCATTTGCACACCATCCTTGATATCCCCAAACGATTTTAGTTAGCTTAGGAGAAAGGTTGCACCTGGACTCTTTAGGTATTGCCCTTTCACTACTGCAGGATTTTCCTAAGCAAACAAAATTATCTGAACACTGAAACATTAACACGAGTATTAAAACAGTGGTCCAGAGGTTAAAGATCAAAGCAGCATTGGCATAAAGCTAAAAAAAAAAAAAAAGATTCAGTACAGGAATAACTTTTCGAACTAGTTCACGGAGAGAGAACTCTTTCTCATTAACAGGACTCTACAGTGGTGAATAACGTCGTTTGGAGAAAGAATGAAGAAGTAAAAATTAATCCAGGAGTAGGATGAAAAACGCCACTGCACGTGACTTTAGTTCAGCACAACTTGGGTAGAACTTGAAGTAAAGTATCAACATACTTACAAACTACTGTATTGATATATTCAACCAAAGCACAGCATTTGTATTCATTTCATGCTATATACTGACACGGGGATATAGTTTATGAAAAACTTTTCGAACTAGAGGGTTATTTTAGTTTGTTCAGGAGAGACATTTGGACTTGAGAGGTTAGAAACATACCTCCCTACTACGGTGCTCTCAGAACCAAAATAAAATCATATGGAGGTACACGGGTTGGTTAAAAAAGATCCCTAAAAGCAGACAGACAAAATGGCCCGAGGTAGTGACTTTGGACGAATACATCCTAAAGGAAGAGAAAGGAAATAATGTAAAGATAAAAATTCACAAAGTTCCTTTGGGAGACAACGGCTGGAGGTCTGTTTTGCTGATGTCATCCCTCACAGGATATGGTGTCAGCCTGTATATCATCTGACAGACAGACTTAGACAGATATATAAACAGATAGACAGACAGACGGATAACTAACTGAAAGATATACACCAAGTGAAAAAGGAGTACAATGAATGAAAAATAAAGCTTCAAAAGTTGCATGGGAAGAGACAATTCTAGACGCTTGTACTGTTGTTCATCCTTCACAGGATGTAGAAAGAGATTTAAAGATACATCTATATATATATATATATATATATATATATATATATATATATATATATATATATATATATATATATATATACAGTACTTAGGCTGGTTCTCCCAAAGAAAGGGAGCTAGCCGAGGCAGGACAACAAAAGCCCAATTTACTCATCCACACACACATATATATTCGTATCTTAGCCCCCAAGCAGAGAAGAGACAGATCCTCACCGCACCACACCGCACGAGAGTAAACTGTGCAGTGCAATCAGCAACATCTGCAGCAGAGCCCGACGGCAAAGCTGGTTTACCCCTGCCACATCATAATGGACCCATCCCCATACCCGCACCTGACCTGATCAGCTGATCAGACCAAATGCGGGAGAATATCCCCTCAAAGCCCCGTCACCATTTACTCATTCACAATTTCCCTCCAATCATTCCTAATCACGCATAGCCACTCTTCCTTGCTGAGCAGACATCCTTCATCCATCTATCACTCTATTCACACTGTCCGTCTATTATATTCATGGTCTTCCTCTCAGCCTTAGACCTCTCACAACCGATCCAGTTATCTTTTTCACCAATCGCTTTTCATCCATTCTCTCCAGATGCCCAGACCATCGCAGCACTGTCTCCTCAACTCGACCAGCCATTTCCCGCAGATCTCCAGTTCTCATTCGCACTTCATCATCTCTCTCTCAATCCACATGAGTCACTCCACACATACTCCTGAGACACCTCAGCTCCATTACATTCAAACTTTTCCTCTCTGCTACACCCATATTCCATGTTTCAGCCTCATTTATCCTAATGCAGTCGATACCATACACTCTCAGACAACCTTCTATTTACATCCATTTCAAGCAAACGATATCTAAACACCTTTTTCATTCCTTCCAGCACCTTTCCTACTTCATTCATTCTAAACTTAACTTCTATTTCAGTTCTTCCAATTACTGCAACATGTGTCCCTAAATACTTTAAAACACTCTACCTCCTCAAGCAGCTCACAGTTCAAAACTATGTTCATCTTCCTAGCATCAACCAACCTCGTACACTTCACCACCTTACTTTATTCTCGTTTACTCTCAATTTCCTCCTTTCACACTCCTCTACTAACTAACTGTCTCAAATTCTCCTGCGAATCAGCTACCAGTGCAAAACCATCCGTAAACAACAAGTTTTTATTATTCCACTCACTATCATCAGCATTCATTTATACTGTACATATATATGGAGGGTGAAAGACTGACGAAGAGAGTGTATGTGAGTGAGGTGGAGGGGGGAAGAGGGAGGGGGAGGCCGAGGATGAGATGGAGGGATGGGGTGGAGAGGTATATGAGAGAGGCGGGCCTGAGTTGGAAGCAGGGCAGTGAAATGGCGGGGGACAGGGCGACTTGGAGGCGATTTGTTTGTGGCCATCCCAAACGGGATTGAGGCGTGTGGCAAAAGATATATATATATATATATATATATATATATATATATATATATATATATATATATATATATATGTATATATATATATATATATATATATATATATATATATATATATATATCTATCTATCTATATATATATATATATATATATATATATATATATATATATATATATATATATATATATATATATATATATATATATATATATATACTGTATATATATATATATATATATATATATATATATATATATATATATATATATAGATGTGTGTGTGTGTGTGTGTGTGTGTGTGTGTGTGCTAGGAAGAAGGAACCAAAGGCCTAGATCCCGCAAATTTTTCCTTCGAAGAAAAAAACAAAATAGAAGAGAGAGCCAAATTAAAGATCCGATTATTTCGAGATGCCTGGACACACTGCGCTTGAAAGACTGGAGATCATAGCTCGCAAGAAATACAGACAGAGGGAGACATTTCAAGAGTTATCTGTTGCATAAATGAAGGACTGGGAGTAATGATTAACTCTTGCATTAAAGAGCTGGACAGAAAAGGGATGAGAGGTTCCTGCCAGACGGGTGCTATGCGCCCGTCGTACAGGTGGAGGGGTGCAAGCAGACGGTTCTGAAGAGCAGTGACCATTGATGTACCGATAGAAAGGAGATAAAGATGTAACAGTGCAGCAAAGAGAACAGAGGTTGAAGGGAGCCAGTAAGAGGAGGAGAGTTGATGAGACAAAAAGTCTTTAACTCCACCCCATTGAGAACAGCTGTATGTGGGGAACCTCCCCACACATGAGAGTTGTACTCTACACAGGGGCGGGTAAAACCCGTGTATAAAGTCAACTACTGTGCAGGGGTAAAGAAGGAACGGAGTCGGCTTAGCATACGTAATCTCTAGGAAGCAGATTTTACAAGAGATGTAATATGATCTTTCCAAGATAAGTTCCGAGTAAATGAAACCCCAAGCATGTTCAAGGATGATGCTGGATTTAGCTGAATATTATTAAACATTAGTGGGTACTACTGTTGAAGATTTTGTCGGGATGATAGGTGTAAGAACTGAATCTTTGATGCATTAAAAACACAAAGATTATTTTTACCCCAGTCAGAAATATGAGCTAAGTCAGACATTAGGTGTACCACAACTTCATCCCTTATTTGTTGAAGTAATTGCTGAGATGGACATTGCGGGAACCGATTGGAAAGGTGAAGGGTAGAGTCATCAGTGTACAAGTGGATAGGGTTAGATGTACGGCTTAGAAGGTCATTGATGAATAAAAGGAAGAGAGTTTGTGACAGACACAGTCCAGAGGAACACCGCTCTTGATAGATCTAGAAGAACGATGGCCGTCTACAACAGCAGCTATAGAAGGACTAGAAAGGAAGCTTTAGATGAAGGCACAGATAGAAGGACAGAAACTGTAAAAGGGCAGTTTGAAAATTAAAGATTTCTGCCAGACTCGATCGAAAGACTTTGAGATGTCAAGTGCAATGGCAATGCTTTCGCCAAAGTCCCGAAAGGAGGATGGTCAGGAGTCTGAAAGGTAGTTGAGAAGATCGCCAGAGGAGCGTCCCTGATGGAACCCATACTGATGATCAGAATGAAGGTTCTGAGAGGAAAGATGCTTTAAAATTTTTCTATTAAGAATTCAAAACTTTCGAGATACAGGATGTTAAAGCAATTGGACGATAGTTAGAGGGTTGGGAATGGTCACCCTTCTTTGGGACTGGCTGAATGAGAGTGAACTTCCAGCAAGAAGAAAAGGTACAAGTTGGTAGACAAATGTGAAAAAGTTTACCTAGACAGGGTGTAAGCACAGAAGCACAGTTCTTGAGGACAACAGGAGGGACTACATCTGGCCCATATGCCTTGTTAGTAATGAGGCCTGTGATGGTAGAAAATATATCAGCTGAAGAAATTATAATGTCAGCCATGAGGAAGTCAGAGGAGGAAAGTGATGGAGGAACAGCATCAGAACCATCTATGGTAGAATTGGAGGAGAAAGTCTGACTGAAGCGATCTGCATTAACAGTACAAGAAATAGCTACAGAGCCATCAGTGTAGATAAGAGGAGGGAAGGATGATGAGGCAAAGTTGTTAGAAAGGTTTTCGTCAAGGTGCCAGAAGACGCGGGAAAAATTCGAGTTGGAGAGTTGAGAGCATTTAGTACAGATGAAATAATTTTTAGCAGGGTGAAGAAGTGACTTAACACGGTTCCGGGCAGAAACATAAAAAAAATGAGATTCAGGGGTGGGTTGGCTCCGGTACATTTTATACGCCGTCTCCTTGTTGTGGACAGTATTAGAACAAGCGTGATTGAATCAAGCCTTTCTTGCATTAGTCAAAGGATATGAGAAGGGAATGTATGCTTCCATGCCCGAGAGAATAACTTCCCTAAAGAGCAAGGCACACTCAGATGGCTCCCGGCCATGGAAGCAATAACCATTCGATGGAAAATCAAAGAAGTACTGCTTGAGGGCCTCCCAATCTGCAGCTCCAAAGTGCCACAATGCACGTTTCTGTGGACGGTCCATAGGCTGTACCAGTGCGATAGGACAGGCTAAGGTTATAAAATTGTGATCGGAGAAGCCCAATGGAGAGGAAAGATTAACAGTGTAAGCAGAAGGATTAGGTGTAAGGAAGAGGTCGAGTATGTTGCAGCACTCTCCAAAGCAGTCAGGGATACAGGTTGGGTGCTGTACAAGCTGCTGTAGGTCATTAAGGAGAGAAAAGATGTAGGCTTGTTCACCAGTTGGATAAGTGAAAGGAGAGGAGAGCCAAAGGTGGCAGTGAAATTGGAAATCTCCTAAAATGGAGATTTCAGAGAAAGGAGAAATGGATAGAATGTGTTCCATCATAGATGTAAGATAGTCGAAGAAATTTTCAGTCGGTAGAATTAGGGGATCAGTAGACAGCGCAGATATATTTAGTCAGAGAATGACAGGAAAGCTGAAGCAAGAGTGATCAGAATTCAGAAGAACTGAGTTCAGTAACACGAGAGCAAGATAATTTGTTGCGTATAAATACACAATAGCCACCTTTGGATTTGAAATGAGTATAGAGAAAGTAGAAGGATACAGAAAAGAGTTTGCTGTCAGTTGCCTCAGACAGCTGAGTCTCAGTTAGGAAAAGAAGGTGAGGTTTAGAGGAGAAGAGATGGTGCTCAACAGAGTGAAAGTTACAAGACAGGCCGCGAATGTTGCAGAAGTGAAGAAGTGAGTCAGACATTGGTCCCAGGCAGCTCGTTTCGTCACCGGGAGAGGGGCGGATGGTGGGGGCATTTATGCCCCCCCCCCCCTGTGGAATCCAAGGCTATGTATTGAGATACCATGGTTTGTTGTTTGAATTCTGGAAAAGGGAGTGTAGTGTGTACTGTGCATGTAGTTTGATGATAGAGAAATTTGTATTGGCGAATATGCTGGCCTACTCTCTTTGTTACTGAAGAAGTAACAACAAAAGGGGTTGGTCAGGAACTAGTCCCGAGGGCTGAAGAAACGGGGCTCTAGTTCTCCCTGTCATCAGATTTCAATCCACATTTGGGAGTACTGCCCTGCTCGACTGGTGCTACAGTCTACTCCTCTCTCTCTCTCTCTCTCTCTCTCTCTCTCTTTGTGTGTGTGTGTGTGTGTGTATATATATATATATATATATATATATATATATATATATACAGAGAGAGAGAGAGAGAGAGAGAGAGAGAAAATAGATATACGGATAGATAGATAGACAGACGGAAAACCTGGTGGGAGAGACAAAAAGAATGGTATATGCATTGCTACACGGGCATAATTATAGATTACTTGAGGAATACACAGAGACTACATCACCAGCGCCCTATAACTTGGCCAAGGGCCTGGACACGCTAAGCACACAGTCCCCCGAACATGTGATCGACAACATGAAACGAAGCACCTGGTTAGATCTGCTTCAGTATTCGAGTCTAAACGTTGGACGGACCCCGGAGCCTCGTTTCCTCTTGATGATCACATGTTCGGAGGCAAGTGTGTCTGGACCCTAAGCAAACATTTGGCTTTGCTCTGTGGCTTTGACCTTCGACATATTGGTATACAAAAAAATCCTTTATTCTTGCCTCACCCTTGACTCTTTCGCCAAATTTAGTTCAGAACTTATCAGACCTGTTCGAGAGAACGTTGTCCGATGACCTTGTCCTTTACCTTATTATTCTTGAAATCAACTTTCTTCATCTTTTGCTGACACTCAGATCTTTCAAGTTTGATTTAAATCGAAAGTATTTGTGCTATAGGGTCGAGTATTGATGTTGCCCAAAGACTTTGATCGTTTACTGATTGTTCTGAAAATCCAATTCCTTGGCCCTTTTCCTTTTTCTGAGTGTGGCCTAAATCCGATTTTAAAGGTGTTTAAGCTGACCTGCGAAGCAGTCTCAGTCTTTGACCTATTGTTCTCGAAAACAACAGATGGATGAAAAGCTGATGACAGAGAGTGCTGGAGCTCCCGTTTCATCAGCCCTCAGGACTAGTTCCTGACCATCCCCCTTTGCTGAACTTTTTCAGTGTCTCAGTTACACAGAGTAGGCCAGCATGCTCTCCAATACAAATTTCTCTATCTACACCAAACTACATGCACAGTACACACTACACTTCTTTTGCCAAAATTCAAAAAATTATGGCGTCTCATTACCCAGCATAGGAGTCCCAAGGGGGGGGGGAGACCATAAATGACCCCACCTTCCGCCCCTCTCCCGGTGACGACTCGAGGTGCCTGGAACCACTGTCTGACTCTCTTCTTCTTCATTTCTGCAACATTCGCGGCCTTTCCTCTAACTTTCGCTCTGTTGAGCACCACCTCTCCTTCTCTAAACCTCACCTTCTTTTTCTAACTGAGACTCAGCTGTCTGAGGCAACTGACAGCAAACCCTTTTCTGTAGCCTCCTACTTTCTTTATACTCATTTCAAAGCCAAAAGTGGCTGTTGTGTATATATACGCAACAACTCATCTTGCTCTCATGTTCCTGAACTCTTCTAAATTCTCTACATTCTGGCTTCGGCTTTCCTGTCATTCTCTGACTAAATATATCTGCGCTGTTTACTTATCCCCTAATTCTACTGACTATCAAAAATTCTTCAACTATCTTACTTCTACGATGGAACACATTCTATCCATTTCTCCTTTCTCTGAAATCTCCATTCTAGGAGATTTCAGTGTTCACCACCACCTTTGGATTTCCTCTCCTTTCACTGATCCACCTGGTGAACAAGCCTACATCTTTTCTATTCTTAATGACCTAGAGCAGCTTGTACAGCACCCTACCCGTATCCCTGACCGCCTTGGAGAGAGCTCCAACATACTTGACCTCTTCCTTACAACTAATCCTTCTCCTTACACTGTTAATCTTTTCTCTCCGTTGGGCTCCCCCGATCACAACCATATCACCTTACCCTGTCCTATAACTCCGGTACGGCCTGTGGACCCTCCAGGGAAACGTCGTCTGTGGCATTTTAGAGCCGCGGATTGGGAGGCCCTCAGGCAGTACTTATTGGATTTTCTCTGGAATGATTATTGCTTCCATGGCCGGGAGCCATCTGAGTGTGCCTTGCGCATTACAGATGTTATTCTCTCGGGCATGGAAGCATACATTCCTTTCTCATATCCTTTGACTAACTTAAGAAAGCCTTGGTTTAATCACGCTTGTTCTAATGCTGTCCGCAACAAGGAGAGGGCCTACAAAAGGTACCGGAGCCAACCCAACCCTGAATCACATCATCTTTACTTTTCTGCCCGGAATCGTGCTAAGTCTGTTCTTCGCTCTGCTAAAAATAATTTTCATCCGTACTAAATGCTCTCAACTCTCCAAATCGAATTCTTCCTACTCCTTCTGGCACCTTGCCAAAAACCTTTCTAACAACTTTACCTCATCATCCTTCCCTCCTCTTTTTTACTCTGATGGTTCTGTAGCTATTTCTTCTACTGATAGAGCAGATCTCTTCGCTCAGACTTTCTCCTCCAATTCCAACTTTGACGATTCTGGTGTTGTTCCTCTATCACTTCCCCCCTCTGACTTCCTCATGGCTGACATTAAAATTTCTTCAGCTGATGTATTTTCTGCCATCACTGGCCTTAATACTAACAAGGCATATGGGCCTAATGGGGTCCCTCCTGTTGTTCTCAAGAACTGTGCTTCTCTGCTTACACTCTGCCAAGGCAAAGTCTTTCGCTTTTGTCTGTCAAGTTGTACCTTTCCTTCTTGCTGGAAGTTTGCTCTCATTCAGCCATTTCCAAAGAAGGGTAACCACTCCCAACCCTCCAACTATCGTCCAATTGCTTTAACGTCCTGTATTTCAAAAGCTTTCGAGTCAATTCTCAATACAATAATTATAAGGCATGTTTCCTATCACAACCTTCTTTCTGATCTTCAGTATGGGTTCCGTCAGGGACGCTCCACTGGCGATCTTCTCACCTACCTTTCAGACTCCTGACCATCCTCCTTTCGGGACTTTGGCGAAAGCTTTACCATTGCATTTGACATCTCAAAGGCTTTCGATCGAGTCTAGCATAAATCTTTAATTTCCAAACTGCCCTCTTACGGTTTCTATCCTTCTATCTGTGCCTTCATCGTTAGCTTCCTTTCTGGTCGTTCTATAACCACTGTTCTAGACGGCCATCGTTCTTCTCCTAGATCTATCGACAGTGGTGTTCCTCAGGGCTCTATCCTATCACCAATTCATCAATGACCTTCTAAGCTGTACATCTAACCCTATCCACTCATACGCTGATGACTCCACCCTTCACTTTTCCATTCGGTTCCCACAACACCCATCTCAGCAGTTACTTCAACAAACAAGGGACGAGGCTAAGGCACACCTAATGTCTGACTTGGCTCGTATCTCTGACTGGGGTAAAAATATTCTGGTTGTTTTTAATGCATCTAAGACTCAGTTCTTACACCCATCAACCCGACAAAATCTTCCACAGGTATACCCACTAATGTTTAATAATATTCAGCTTAATCCTGCATCATCCTTGAACATGCTTGGGGTTTCATTTACTCGGGACTTATCTTGGAAAGATCATATTACATCTCTTGTAAAATTTGCTTCCAAGAGATAGGGTGTGCTATACCGACTCCGTTCTTAATATGTAATAGTTATAGGTATGTAATAATTATAGGCACTAGTATATATCCCATATCACAATATGCAGTATGGATAGTCTGTTGGAGACATACACAGCTTCTTACTAGGAATGTCAATTTACATGATGTATATCAACAATCCTGTTTCCCCAGACCATCAAGAATGTCTTGACACATAATATCTCAGACAATCTCTTTTTAGTTCAGATGATACAAGAATTTCAAGATACGAGCAATTTAACCAACTTGAGTCAGTTATCTGACGTCATGGAAACTACATATGGAAATCTACGAAGCACTACATCCCCATCGAGCTGTATGTATTCTCAGGCTTCGGAGGGCATCGGCAGAGAGCCTGAGAGAACGAACGATGGCAGAAGGCAGGAGATAGGGTCAGCTAGGAGGTTTGCCGTCACGTTACGTTACACTGACAATCACATTTCGATATAACAGCGTACAACAAATTTCGTAGTCCAAGAGTGCCCAGTACTCACCTCATCAACGTTACAAGATAGATAGAGGGGCCAGTGTGACAGAATCGCACCTACACCGCAAAGAGCTTTCCAACGACCCACGATTGTATCAATAGCTGCCCACGTTAATCTCCACATCCTGAGCTACGCCTATCTGGCGGTGCAGCACTAGTAACACTGGTGGCTGCTGTGATCTACGATATATCTACGAAACATCTACAATTTCACCCTATCTAAACACCTCGGCTAGGTCTATCAACACTGGTATGATTTGGTCAGTGGTTTATTTCAGATGTGAGGAACATTTAAGAAATTTACAATTGTGCTGCATTATTAGGTTATTGTTTTTATCTGGAGATGTGAGAAATATTATAGAAATTACGCTAGTTTTATATCTGGAGATGTGAGGATCATTGTACGAACACCGACATGTGTATCTGATTTCTCAGGAATTTGTTATTGTTTTTAATGTTATTGTGTATTGTAAATAAAAGTGCACTATTGCATGAAAAAAATGTGAGCACTCTCCTAGGCTGTATAGGCCTAATATTGTGTGCCCTTCTGGTAGGTGGAGTGTGTGTGGGTATTTTAAGGAACTGTTCCACTTCCATGACATTTTAGTCAGTAATAGACAGAATGTATTTTGATAGCGGCAGCAAGTAGGCCAGTGACAGTTAGTGAGCGTTAGCCAGTCAGACAATACGAGTCAAAGAGTCAATAATGAACAGCCAGTGAGTCAGTGAGTTAGTCTGTGGCAGACGGACAGTGATAGAGTTAGTGGCAAGTTTAGTTAACTAGAATCAGCCAGTGAGAGTTAGTCAGTGAAGGACGGAGTAGTGAGCCAGAGGGTCAGTGAGTGGCAGCACTCAGTTAGTGAATGGACTATGAGTGAGGACGGAGGTAGCGTAGGAGAGCAAAAACAGTGTTTTGCAAGTGTACCTCAACTATGCTTGGACGGAATACTCTTAGGTGTTCAGCAGACTATAATTAACATCCGGCCTGTCTACGCATCGTTCTTGATGTAACTGTGAAGCCTACATTGTAACAGTATCATTATACATGAAATAAACATTAACAGTATAACTAGTATAAATTGCATTTTAGTTCCTAATTTTAAGAACAAATTTACTTCAATAATATAATAAAAGAAACATTCAACTCTTACTGGATTATGTTACTATAGGTGGTAATATACAGCTTGAAAATAAATGTCAATAATATTTGTGCACCTTGCACTGTAATATCTCACGTTTTTATACATTTTCTTCCTGATCTTATGTATTCATTACATCGATAGTTTTATTTTTTTTCAGTTGGACAGTGACACTTGAGGCTAATATATTACCAATGAGTTCCTATATAATTTGTGATAATTATCAAGATTTCAACAAGAAAATATCATAGATAATGAAATTGAACATATCATATGGGTCCCTAGGGAGAGGTGGGGCACTGTGAGAGAAATGTCTGTCTTCTCAATTCTGATTTCTCGGGAGCATGGTCACGGCCTCCTGCCTGGAACATTCCTTCTTCTTGCCCCATTATGAGTGTGCATCGACTTCTGTAACCCTAATAGGCATTTTGGTTGTATTGTGCGTCTGTCAGAAATGTATTGAAAATGAAATCTTCGCTGGAAACTGTGAGGTATGAGAAAAGTTGAGAGCAACTGTATGCGAGGTGAGGTTTTTGTGATTATGAAAAAAGGTGATGAATTCTTATGCTAGTCAATATCATCCTAACACCTAGACGTCAGGATGGCCAAAGGGCAGCTGCATTATGTAATTTTTTAAAATATTCCCATGAAAAGTTTTATTTTATGCATTAAAGTATAACATTTTTATCTTATTACTTTGCTTACAACTACCAGAAAGTTCTAACACTTTAATGGGTTCAAGTCTTGGAGTAAGTCATGATGCACGTCTTGGAGGAAGTCTTGGTCCAAGTCGTGATAATCGTAAAGCTGGAAAAGGCCTTTACTACTCAAGGTCTGGCAGAGTATCTTACTTCTGACACTGGTGTTCTGGCCATATTTATGTACTGGCCGGAAAAATGACCACACACACACACACACACACACACACACACACTTACAAATAATAATAAGTGACCAGTACATGTAATTTTTAAAAAGTTTAAGAATACATGAAATGTTTGAGGAATAATAATGAGTAAATAAAATATTTGACAGAACTGTTATTAATAATACATTCTAAAATAATAAATAGACCTAACTTAAAGGGGTGTCCATACTACGACTTGAAGAAGGGTATAAAATATACTTGGTAGCGTTGACCCTTCAGGTTTTCACAGAAGAAGGATAGGGTGAGGCAGTAGGTTGACGAAACACCCTGACTGTAGAGATCGGTCCTTTATTTACATGCTGCCTCTCCATACATGCTAGAGGGCAAGAGGGAGATTATACTTGTTCCAGGCCTGGGCAATACTTGAATACTGTGCAAGAAAACAGACAATGGTCATGGTGGACCCAGTGTCAGAAGTAAAATACTCTGCCAGAACGTGAATAAAGTCCACTCCCAGACTTATATCCATAACTTGCTTCAAGACTGCTTCAAGACTCATTCCAAAACTTGTTCCCCGGAAAGTGTTAGAACTTTCAGGTAGTTTCAAGCAAAACAATAAGAAAAGTAATATATTTTTGTGAAAAAATAAATTTTTTCATAGGAATATTCCAAAAAATTTGATAATGCAGCTGCCCTTTGACCATCCTAGCCTATAGGGGGTTAGGATGAAACTGCATAGGATAAGGATCCGTCACCTTATTCTATAATTATAACACACATTTTAATATCACGGTGGCGTACGTGACTCCCTAGCGTTACCCCAGGGCCTCGAAATGCTAACACAAGCAGATTTCTGTCTCTCCTCATCCATACAGAGAGAGCTACTCTGTACTCTTCTCACAACTAACAATTTCCAGGGCAGATTTCACTTACAAAATATTACTAGCATAGGCACAATACGATCAAAATACCTTTTAGGGGAACAGAAGTCGGTACACTAAATCATCATGGGGGTAGGAGAAAGAATAACTCCAGGCAGGATGTTGTACTGCTGCCCGCTCAGAAACCAAAACAAAAAGGACCTTGAAATTTTTCCTTAGGGATCCTTACTCTAAATGAACTTTTAAACTGCCTATGATATTTTCTTTTAGAAGGGTGGATAAATATCACAAAATATATAGGAACTCACTGGTAAAATATCAGCCTCAAGTGTCATCGTTCAACTGAAAAAAATAAATACCGAAGTGATGTACATAATACACAACACTATCGTAAAAATGTATATAAACATGGGACATGACAATGCAAGATGCAAAAATATTAATGGCATTAGTTTCCAACCAGTACACTTGATCATCCTCCCCCAAAATTTATTTTTTTAATTGTGCGATGACACTGGAATGTAATAAATGAAAATGTGAAAAGAATTACTACTGAGGTATTCAGACTAACACTGCAAAATGACATTGGGCCAAAAGATACTTAAACAGAGGAGAATGTTCTCACAAAACACATGGGTGCTCTTACTAATAATAACATGGAGGGAATAAAGTACCATTTACAACCAACGCCAAACAAAATCCTCCTAAACTGGCTTTTTGTGTAACACAGTACACAGTGTCCCTTAGAGACACATCACAGGGATGTCATAGTCTGATTTTCCCAGGGTGCCTGTATCCTTTCCCAAAGTAAACTGCCAGACGAGGCAATTAGTTCACGCTCAGAAGACTGAATTGAGCCTCAACTAGGAAAACTTATACAATTTCACTCACCATTCATACTCCCCCCTAACATACTGCCAGTTATACAAATGTTTCCTAGTGGAACTAGACAATTCCTGTAATGAGGATTACTCAGTCAACGTTAACGGCCCAGAAGGAAAAACGCTGGCAGCCTGTACGTGTAACCTGTCTTTTACAGATTATCAGTTAAGAAAACAGATTTAAGAAAGTCACAAAAGAATAAGCCATCACCCAAATACAATTCAAACTTGAGAACAATTCTCACTAAAATCAAAGGTACATTATTACCTGTAAAATCACATGGCACCATTCAAGAACATAGCACCTTCACAATGGCATTTAGGTCCAAAGTATTCATTACAGCAAATGGTTCCTGAGAAAAATTAAGTATATAAAATAAATGAGTATGGAGATGAGTATATACGGGTGTGTAACTATTACTACCACAGGTCAGCATACCTCATGCAAAAATACCATTTTACACCTTAGGACAATGATCTTCCTTAACAAGTATTTTCAGTACAATCATACATCCAAAGGTTGTTCTAAACCAAGAGTTCTTCGATCAGTCTCGATGGAGGTTTCCTCACTCTTGGCTGGGATCCAATAGCACAGTCCCAACCCACGTCACTACACATTTGCACATGTTCCTGTAATTTAGAGAGCCAATCCTCAGTTCCATAGTATTTCTTTACCTTGTCAGCTGCTCGATAGATCACCACATCGTCAAACATATTCAACAGTTTATATGCCGAACCATCTCTGATAATTTCCAACACTCGGAATGGTCCAAGCCACTTTATGTTCAACTTTCTACTTGCACCTAATAGAGGATTTTCATTTTTCACCCACACTAAATCATCCTTTTCTACCAATTCATTTTTCCGGTTCCTGTTTGCACTGTCAAGAGTCCTTTTAGATTGCTGTTTCGAAGTTTCTTGGATTATTTCATGGGCTACTCTTAATGTCTCTCCCTCATCTGAGTCCTCAATCTCTGGAAGAGTTGCACTATTTTTTCTTGGGGCTCTTTGAAAAATACAAAACGTGGTGTCTCATTCAAAGTGGTGTAAACAGCATGGTTTAAAATTTTCTGACACTCACTAAGATACTTCGGCCACCTAAGAGGATAACCTTTAAACAGATTACTTAGCACACTTTTCATTGTATGATGTAGGCGCTCACACACACTGTTGTCCTATGGGTGATAGGGTGTAGTGTAGCCAGGTTTAATATGGAACTGTTTGCAATGACTTTTGAACTGTTGGGAAGTAAACTCAATTCCATTATCAAGCACTAACACTGTAGGAGTTCCAAAGTCACACAAATACTCCTTAAACTTTGAACACACCCCTGCAGTGGTTTTGGTCCTTAATACATAAAATTTAACATATCTACTGTAATGATCTACAATGGTGAGAGCATAACGGTACCCGTTTGCTCTCTGACACGTCTCTTAATTCTACACCAACTCGCTCAAGAGGCTTAGTGACTGGAGGTAGCTCTTGTCACTTCTGTTGCAAACCTTGGGTACCCCTTATGGACCTGACACTCAATACATTCTTTCACATATAACATGGCATCAGTTTTCAGAGTTGGCCAATAGAAGTAAGTCTCCAATTTGTCAATAGTCTTCTTAACTCCCAAATGACCAGACTGTTCATCATGTGCGAACTTTAACCCGCGCCGTCCCGAGGACGTACTTCCACGTCCTCACGTTTTGTCACAGCTAATCCCGAGGACGTACTTCAACGTCCTGCAATTGCAAGGTTCATAATTTCCACAATTTTCAATTTTCGCGAGTCATTTTTGGTACGTATACACGGGACACCTGCCTCAACAAGATGCCAGGCAGAGACAATGCCTTACCCAGCATGACCTCCTCCCCCCCCCTGCATGCCCTTTTCTCAGCAATTCACCTGTTATCAGTGACCTGGCCAGTATTGCCATGTCATGCCATGGTACGAAATTCAGGGCCAGAGTGATTCCCCAATCAATGACAATGTGGAGGACAAACTTTACATAGCATTAGAGGAAGAAACAGTTAGAAATGATGATCAGGTAATGTGGCAAAAAAAGATCAGGTATTAGTGAGTGAAACAATGCTTATAATGCCTATATTACTGCTTGAAAACCAATATACTTTTGTACTACATATAAATTCGTAACAGTAAATAAATAAATACCGTTTATGAGTGGTGTGCAATAGTTATCCTCCCATAGAACTCGTTTTCTTTGGTGCCAGCCTGATAGAAAACCCAGTAAAGTAAGGAGGCTCTCCTACCTGTAATGAGTATTTTAAACCTCAGGTGAGCAATTTCTCTATGAATTTTCGATGTTTCTCACCAAAAGCGAAAGTTTTAGCCAAAAAAACAAAGGTCGAAAATTGCCCGGGATTGAGGGGTACCAGTGGTCGAAAAGTGGCCGGGACGGGGCGGGTTAATGCTGCTTTTACTAAACAGTTTGGCACAACTAAAACAAAGTGAAGACTATTATCCTTCTTTGGCAAAGAGAGATAAAGGAGATCCTCATGTAATGCAAACTGATTTAAAGTGGCTCTATGATAACGCTTCCTGGGAACTGATCCACCTTCTAAGTAAGTGATAAGATCATTTCACTTGGAATCCTTTCTTTGTACATCTTTAAACTCATCTTTGGTCAAGCCAAACCATGTTTCTGACTGACTGTGAACTATAGCCCGAACTGGTCTACTAAGGTGATCAGCAACAACTTTGAGGCGTCCCTCTTATAGTTTATGTCAAAGGTATAGTCTCTCATGTCAATTATCCACCTGTTCATTCTGGGGACTTAGTTTTCCTACGGAAGACGGAAACAAGAGGCTGGTGGTCTCTCATTACTGTAAAGTAAATTCCCCACAAATAATGGTGAAATTTCCTACATGCTAGCACAATTGCTACTGCCTCTTTGTCTGTGGTACTGTATCTAGTTTCAGCTGGTTTGAGTTTCTTGGAAAAATAAGCAATGGCACTAAGGCTACCATCATCTTGCTGATGGATTAAGGTTGCACCAACATCTGTAACACTCGCATCGGTACGCAAAACAAAAGGTTTATTCAAATCAGCCTTCACCAGTGCAGGTGACTGAGCTAAAGCTTGTTTCATGTCTTCAAGAGCTCTCTGGCATTCTGGAGTCCATGAAAATATCTTATCCTTCTGCAACAACTGTGTCAATGGGTGTGCGATCCTAGCAAAATTTGGAATATGTTTCCTGTTAAACCTACACATACCCAAAAATCTTCTCACCTCCTTTACATTCTTTGGGGATTTCATATGATGAACTGCCTCAACATTTCTGGATCAGGGATGCACCCTTCCTCAGACAGTATGTGGCCCAGAAACTTTACGCGTCTTTGACCAAGATGGCACTTTGTTACACTCCTGCTTGGTGTAAATGGTGAAAGAGCTTATCTAGGTGCTGAACTAATTCTTCAAAAGAAGGGGCCCACAATATAACATCATCTAGATAGTTCTTCATGCAACCTTCCTTCAACAAGGGGGTTAACGACTTTCTCTTTCACTCTAGAAAATACAGCAGGACTGCAACTCAATCCAAAAGGCAAGCGCTTAAATCTGTAAAGCGTAATGCCATCTGTAAAAGTGGTTAAGTCTCTACTAGCTTCATCTAAGACAACCTGTTAATAGGCGTCCTTAAGGTCCAATGATGCATAATATTTCTGGTCAGCTGCACTTTCTACCATCTCTTCCAGTTTGGGAAGTGGGCACAGGTCCACCTTCAATTTTGTGTTCACTTGTCTGTAATCCAAGCACATCTCTTTGACCCCTCCGATATACTGACTAGTACAATTAGGCTTAACCAAGCTGCCGTGGATGGCTCTGTTATGTCTGTATCCACTATCTCGTCAAGCACATTGCTGATAATTTCCTTGGCTTTCTCAGGGTAGTGATACACTGGGGCTCTGTGGAATTGTGCCTATGTGTTATCTTTACAGGAGGTCCCTTGATTGTTCCTAATTCTGATTTGTCAACCATAAACAATTCATGGTGTTGTTTTAACAGTGTCTTATATTGCAATTGCTGTTCTACTGTCAGATGGTCCCATTTCTTTGTTTTAAGCAACTCCTCAAATATCTCCTCTCTACTGGCTGTAGTAGCAACACTATCAGTATAAGGGATCAAACGACTTGAAACTTTAGAGACCAGACAAGACTGCGCAAATTTTTCAAGGTCATTCTCACAAAGGGTCCTATAAGTTGCTACAATGGTCCCAAGTTTAAGTACAATGTCTGCCTGGCTTTGGTTGATAAAAGGCAAATGGATTTCTCCCTTAGTGGAGGCTGTAGTACACAGCAATGAATCAGCTAAACTCAAAGATGTTTGAGAAGAGATTTCCAAAACTGTGTTGGGTTCTTCACTAACTTCAACAGGAAACACACATGCTTGCAAACGTCTAACAACAAGTTCTTCCCGTAGGAGAAGGTACTCAAAATGCTACTCAACTGGGCAGGTCAATCTCACCCTACGTGCACTTTACTTGTAGGATGAATGGTAAAGGTGCCTAACTGGGTAAACAAATTCATCCCACTTAAATGTTTGCTGCTGGTGATCCCATTCTAAAGTAGAGTTGCCCAATACATCTACTCCTAACAAGAGATCGGTCTCAAGAAAATAGTCAGGGACTACCAAAGTCAGGTGTCAAACAGTCTTCGTACTACCAGTTAGAATATCCAGGTACACAGAGCCAAGTACAGGAAGTGGGGTTTTTGAAATCCCTGTCACAGGAAGAAGGTTCTTATTCTGGGACAATTCTAATCCAAGTTGACTCACAAATTTCCTTGAAGCAAGGGTAACTTCACTCTCCATTTCTACTAATGCAGAACTCGATCTTTGGTTCACAATCAATGAAATGGTGGAACATCGAATTGTTCGAACTTTACCTAGCCATTTCGATTGTCTGGACTGTCTTCCTGGGCAATCAGCATTTCCTTTCCTACAACCTACTCTTAAGCCATCAAAACAAGCATTCCTTTCAGGTGTAAGACAGCAAGTTGCTTGCATATGATCGGCCTTGGCACAATATCCACAATACATTTTCTTAGGAGGAGGTTTAAGAGTTTTCATCTGTTGAGTCAGGTTGTTAAGTGCTCGCTCGAGTTTATCTAACCTGTCTGTACCAGGAGGTCTTGTCTCAGGTGGCTTGGATGGAGTCATGGGTGCCATATCTTTCCTTGCACTCAAGTGTTTGACATCTCTGTTTGTTAGTGGCACATGTTTCCTCTCATCCTCAACCCATTTAAGAAACTCAGTAGGAGAGACTGTGTCAAAGAAATCACCAAGCTTATGCTGGGCAATTTCAGGAAGTCCCTGGAATAATTTTCTCTTTGTTAATTTCTCTGCATCAGGGATAGACTCTTTGGGGAATTTGGTCTCCAGAGCTGCCACTTGACAATTAAATCTGTTTACAAAGGTTCTGGGGCTTTTCTCTCTCATAGGTGATTTCCTCAATAATTTGCCAAGCTTCTTTAATATTAGGGGTACCACAAAACTTAGCACTCAAAACTGCCTTGATATCATGCCATATAGAGATTTTTCCCAGCTTAATGAGACTATAAATCATGGCATGTAATGGCTTGTCAACTCGAGTCTGAGCAACTTGCAATCTTTCCTCATCAGATGTCACACATGATTCAACGAGGCCAAACAACTCTGCCAGGGTACTTTCGGTTTCGATTCCCTCTAAATCAGTTAATTGTACTACTGGAATATCACTAGGTCTAATAGCGGACTTTTTGGGCATGAAAGTACCTGGTTGTGGGGACTGATGTGGAACAGAGGGAGTTGATGTAACTGAAGGAAGGAATGGATTAGTATTAGTTTGGTTAGGATCAGGAGCCAAAGATGCGGGGTTCTGTGATGCACTTATTAACTCTAACATTTCATCCCGCAGTGTTTCAATTAAAGTTTGTTGTTGGTTTAACACCTGCCATACATTTGTCATGAAAGCATGTTTTGCATCAGCCTCGATGTCCCAATGGTCATCTTTAGCTCCCCTAAACTGACTCTCTTCCACTCTAGTTGCCATCTTGACTTAAATAAACTAAAAATAATGACACAGATGAAACATATGAGAAACAAAAGATTAAAGAGTAGCTGGCACTTCAGCAGGCATGTACCTTATGTTAAGGTCAAAACATGGGTTCGGCGGGAATCTTTAAGCCTTAAAACAAAGGAAAAATTCACAAAATATGTATGAATATAGGCTTAAAGCATCCCATTAAACTGCCACCAAAATGCACTGGCCATATTTATGTCTATCTATCTATCTATTGCCGGACGCCTCAATCCCGTACGGGGTGGCCAGAAACAAATCGCCTCCACGTCGCCCTACCCCCCGCCATTTCACTGCCCCGCTCCCAACTCACACCCCCCTCTCTCATATACCTCTCCACCCCGTCCCTCCATCTCATTCTCGGCCTCCCCCTCCCTCTTCCCCCTTCCACCTCACTCACATACACTCTCTTCGTCAGTCTTTCACCCTCCATTCTCTCCACATGGCCAAACCACCTCAGTATATTCCTCCTAACGCTTCCTATCACATCCACATCCACACCACAACGCTCCTTTATATCCTCATTTGTCAGCCTGTCTATCCATGTGACTCCACAGGCTTCTCTTAAATAACTCATTTCAACTGCTCTCACTCTTGACTTGGGTCCTTCCAGCAAACGTCCAAGTTTCCCTTCCATACGTTACAGTTGAAATCACAATACTGTCATGTAGTAACTTTTCCACTGCCATGCTCACTTCCCTGTTTCTTATCATTGCATTCAAAGAACCAGCAACCTTTCTTCCCTGCTGTACCCTTTCAGGCACTTCACCCTCCAAACCTCCATCCTTACTCATCACACTACCCAAGTACTTAAACGTACTCACATTTTCCAATTCCTCACAATCCAACCTCGCTGTGCATTCACTGACTTCACCTATCTCAAAGACCATCACTTTACTATTCCCTACATTCACCTTTAGATTCCGCTTCTTACACACTCTCCCAAACTCATCCACCAAGCCTTGCAGCTCTCCTTCGTATTCACTCAACAACACAGTATCATCTGCAAACAACAGTACAGGGAGTTTCCAAACACTACCCTCTCTCACCAGGGCAACTCCAACATCCACTAACGGTACCTTACCTTGTACCTCTTTTATTACCCCATCCATGTACAGATTGAACAACCATGGAGACATGACACATCCCTGTTTCAACCCACCTTCAAAGAGAAAAATTCACTCAGTTCACCATTCACACGCACCGCAGCCTTAGCACCATCATACATACTCTTCACAACATTCAACAACTTCCCATCTACTCCATATATTCTTAATACTTTCCACAATCCTTGTCTATCCACCCTGTCATATGCTTTCCCCGAATCCATGAAAGCCGCATACAACTTCTTTCCCTTCTCTAGAAACTTTTCCACTAAAGATCTAAGAATGAATATCTGATCTGCACAACCTCTTCCCTTCCTAAAGCCTCCCTGTTCTTCTCCAACTAATTCCTATGTTCTTTCTCTAACTCTGTCAGTATCCTATGTCACGAATAAAATTCGCGACATTTTCCTTTTGTGAGAAACCACGAACTATTAGTGGAGAACTCACTGTCTATCGTTCAGTTTCTCCATTTCGGTGGTATACTTTTAAAAACATTCGTCACTGTTTCAAAAGTGACCGATCTAATGCACGTCATTAAGTGCACTATTGAGCGATATTATTGTTGCTTTATTGTTCGCCCCTGCTTGCCTCAACCATTGGCCATGCCTTCTCTCGGCTGGCCTGTATTTGAAGGCAGTCAAGTGTCTGTCGTGACAGAGTGAGGTTCTGTGCTCCAGCAGTGAGAGAGTGAGAGGTCAGCTAGCACCCAGACTCCACTAGACTACAGTTCTCCAGGCTCCCACCCTTCTTTGGTGATATGCTACATTCATTGACCAGTATTTCCTTTTCGTATTTTCCTAGGTTTAAGAGTTTTAGTTAAGTGTGCTGTTTCCTCACATGCTGGCCGGTTGCGCCACATGTTTTTTTTCTAGGCGTAAGAATTTAGCTTTTGAGTGAGTGAGTGAGTGTGATCTCTTTATTTGAATTCATTTGAAATGTAACGTTAAATTTATTTCTTTGTAATCAATAAATTTAACAGTTCTTTTTTTTGAGCTTAATGTAATGTAAACTCATGTTTCATTTCTCCACAGTTAAGCTTATTTCCCTTATAGCTCCTAGCTTGCATAAACGTTTTGCCATTCATAACTGGTACTTAGGCCAGTCTTGTTGTATTAAGCTTATAATCCGTTGTGCCTTCTAGGAGTTACGTATCAGCATGAACCTGACATTAATAGTATTAGTTATTTATTGTCAGGGGTGAAGTCACTTTCTCCAGAGGCTAACAGTACTAATAAACAGCGACTGTGAGTAATTAGTCTCTGCTGTGTACTGTTGAGAAAGTTTACAAATTCTCGTTCTGAGAAAGTCGGCGAAGCGGGCCGGTATAAATTAATCATTGCTTGATTTAGCAAGACAATTAATTGTCCTTGCTCTTCAGTATCATTGAGAATTATCATTTAAAAATTGCTTTTATAAAAAAAAAAAGTGACAATTGGCGACCTCATTCCAGGATAATAACTCCTAGCTCTAAAGCTATTCACGAGATAATACTCACTCGTTCATATTTAGGTATTTATCATTAAAGTTTATATGCACAAGCTTACTGGTGTTTACCGTTAGTTTAGCAAGTGAAATTTTGCTTTATTAATCCACAGAGTACTTAACTTTATTTAGTACTTAATTTTTGGTAACGCCAGACGATTTTATTCGCTCCTGGGTAGCCGCCGTATCCATTGCGTTAATTATTGAGTCTTCCCAGTCATTTGCATTTCTGCTTTATTTTTTGCCAGTTAAATAGATAAGACTGGTCACCACTAGCTTGTGTCTGTATTCTTTACTTGTGTTGTTAGCATTCGTTTGCAAAGCAGCAGTCAGTACTCACTTTCGGCTTGCTTAGTAAATTACCGTCATGGCTACCACTGTATTTTTACAGGAAGCCAAAGATATGGGTCTTACAGACCCAACTGAAATTAAAGAGTACATACTCTCACGGCATAATCAGGAGCAGCAGCGCGAGAATGATGCCCGTGAAGAGCGTAAGATTCTGCGCGAATACGAGCGAGAACAGCGTGAGGAACGCGAAAAGGAGCGCGAACACAAGCGAAAACAGCGCAAACTCGACTTAGAACACGAGCGAGAACCGCGTAAGGAACGAGAGAGAGAACGAGAACACGAACGTGCCGAGCGAGAAGCACGCGAAAAACACGAATATGAAATGCTGAAGCTCAAGCGAGATTCCTTGGCTTCAGACACATCTGGTGCAGTTGGTCCAAGCTCCACGAGCATTCTCCCTGCACATGTCCTGGTGACCCCACGCATTAAGCTTCCTTCATACAAGGAAGGCAAGCGAATCGAGCCGTACATAGCTCGTTTTGAGGACATGGCAGACATGTATCAACTGGATGAGGCAGCTAAGCGGATCCAATTTCTTAGTTTATTTGAGGGCCCTGCCCTCGACATTCTCCACAGAATTCGTGGAGACAATCTCACGTGTGAGATGATGAAAGCTGCACTCATTAAGGCGTATGGTCTCACAGTAGACGACGCCAAAGTTCAGTTCATGCAAGCTCGTCTCCAAGACAAAGAGACAGCTGTTCAGTTCCTCGACCGTCTCACTGCTTACTTAGGTGAGTGGATGGAGAAAGATGAAACTCCTTCCACGCGTGAGGGGATAAGTGACCTTATGCTGCGTACACAGCTAGATAGGTCGTGGCCTGCTGAGCTCATAGCACAGCTTAAGATCTGCCAGGTGAAAGATGCCAGCCAAATGGCAGAAAAGGCTGACCCATATTTCACTGCATACGGGTATGAAACTCGTAAGCAAAACACCTGGAACAGCAGAAAAGATACTGCCAAGTCTGGGAAGCCGTCTCAGACTGAATCCCAGCACCAAGGCCGTTCTCAGAGTAATGGCCAAGGTCCAAGCAAACAGCAGAAGGACCAGGGGCAAAATACACAGCAGCCTGCTTGAAAGCGGTACAACAAGCACCCCAACCAGCAGTAGTTCCCCAAGCAGCAGCAGCAATACAAGGACAAGCCACGTAGCCCTCAGTCAGGTCAATCAGTGTATCGGAGGCAGGAGGCAAATGCAGCCTTCATTCCACGACAAGCACACGGTGGTGCCATCTCTACCAGTACAGGTACATCCCAACAGTTCATGAGTCCCCCTTCGACCATGAACTCTCCTCCACAGGTGGTCAATGCTCCACCTCCTCAGATGGTGAGTACGACTCCTCAGACACCTAGTTCTCAGGGCGCTACGTTTGCTGCATCGATTGTATGGCTGCTACCTCCTCAGACCCTTCCACCAGCAACACTGCCTTTCTTGCTCAGCCAGGGTTTGTGGGAGGTGTTTCTGTAAATGTTCTGAGGGATAATGGTTCCTCAGGTTGCTCTGTTAAGCAGAGTTTAGTTTGGCCTGATGAGTATACAGGTCGACAGATCCAAGTTAGACTTATTGATGGATCAGTGAGATTGTTCCCTGAGGCATGTGTCCAGGTGGCATGTCCATTTAATACTGGTACGACACTCGCAGTTGTCATGCCAGAACCTTTATTTGACCTTATCATAGGCAATATTTCCGGTGTCAAGGATAGTTGCACCGAAGACGATGCTACTCAGACTTCGGCTGCAGAAACACGAGCCATGACTGAGGCTCCAGATTGTGTCACCCCTGTGACCATTGAATTGCCACAAGATCTAATGTGTAGCCAACTTGTTGTTCAAGAACAACATTCTGACCCGACACTAGCTGCCGTGCGAAAGAAACAAAAGGGTCGAGTGATTAAGTATTCACGGGGAGGTTGAGCCAAGTTCCTTCATAGACAAGGACGGCTCTACCATGAGTCACGAACATCCGAGGACGAGGTTCGACTGCAGTTTGTCGATCTTCCCAAGTACCGCCTAGCAGTGTTACAATGGGGTCATTGTTCAGCCTCAGGAGGTCACATGGGCAAAAGGAAGACCCAGGGCCGTATCCGAGCTGACTTTTTCTGGCCAGGGATGGGACGAGACATAGATAGTTTTGTGCATTCCTGCAGTGTGTGTCAAAGTACCACTAATCAGGGACATGTCCTTCCTGTGCCGTTTGTAACCACACCTGTAATCTCTGAGTCAGTTGAGAGACAGGGTAGTGGTGAAATGGGTGCAGACCTGACGTCTTGCCCGTTGGCCCCACAGGACACATTATGTCCAGGGCCTGTACATACTTATATACCGTAGGTTAAGGGGGAAGTTTGAGAATCCTGCAGAGACAGTCCGAGGCTGTGTATGAATTACCTTGTGGAACGTCGCACAATATCCACACGAGTGTTCACACCCATGGTGGGTGTTAAAACGTGACCTGCCCGAGATTGTGTAGCGATTCTCAGCTTCCTGTCATTAATCGTAAACGTAGAGTTTGTTAAGGTGCTGTACCCTCACATGCTGGCCGGCTGCGCCGCATGTTGAGTGAGGTGGACGCCAGGTTAGAGCTCCCTCTAAACTGGGTGATGGGATGTTGTTAAGATGCTGTACCCTCACATGCTGGCCGGCTGTGCCGCATATTGAGCGAGGTGCATGCCAGGTTAGAGCTTCCCCGCTAAGAACCCTTACGACTACGTTTCCAGGTTAATAATGTACCTAATAAATTAATGGCGACCTCTAATGTATGAAGCTTAGGCTGTCACTCTTATTTTTCAGCTAGAGCGTACCTTTCGTAGCATGTACTGATTGCTAGGCAGAGAGAGTAATTGTAATGTAATAAGAATTTTTGTCTCATTGACAATTTTGATGCTCCACCTTAACTGATTTTGCAGGTACAGCAATGGGTGTAGCAGTTTTGCTGTGCGGGCCAGCTGATCGTCTGCCGCATGCTGCCGCCTCTTCTCCTCTGCCTTCGTCATCGCTATATTATTAATATTTACTATAAATTTGTATTACATGATTTTACATGTAGGTACAGTACCACTACAACTGTCACACCTACACCGTGTATTACATACACCACGCTACACAACAATTAGTTATCAGTGTAAATGTAGCATACTTTCACTCAGTTTGACCTGAGTACAGGATTTTCACTGTCGTCACGGAGTTTTTTCCCTCAAGCTTGCCTCTATTAACGTAAATACGAGGTTTTTACGCTCATTGGCGATAGTGATTTTCTCCTGTAGCAGGATAGCACACACACCACAGTGTGAATCTTGTGTGAATGAGTTAGGATGTGTACATATATATATATATATATATATATATCCACAAATTTTTTCCCTTAAGGAAAAAATTTCATTTTGCAGGGGGGTAATGTCACGAATCAAATTCGTGACATTTTCCTTTTGTGAGAAACCACGAACTATTAGTGGAGAACTCACTGTGTATCGTTCAGTTAACCGTTTCTCTCTCCATTTCGGTGGTATACTTTTCAAAACATTCGTCACTGTTTCAAAAGTGACCGTTCTAATGCACGTCATTAAGTGCACTACTGAGCGATATTATTGTTTCTTTATTGTTCTCCCCTGCTTGCCTCAACCGTTGGCCATTCCTTCTCTCGGCTGGCCTGTATTTGAAGGCAGTCAAGTGTCTGTCGTGACGGAGTGAGGTTCTGTGCTCCAGCAGTGAGAGAGTGAGAGGTCAGCTAGCACCCAGACTCCACTAGACTACAGTTCTCCAGGCTCCCACCCTTCTTCGGTGATACGCTACATTCATTGACCAGTATTTCCTTTTCGTATTTTCCTAGGTTTAAGAGTTTTAGTTAAGTGTGCTGTTTCCTCACATGCTGGCCGGCTGCGCCGCATGTTTTTTTTCTAGGCGTAAGAATTTAGCTTTTGAGTGAGTGAGTGAGTGTGATCTCTTTATTTGCATTCATCTGAAATGTAACATTAAATTTATTTCTCTGTAATCAATAAATTTAATAGTTCTTTTTCTTGAGCTTAATGTAATGTAAACTCGTGTTTCATTTCTCCACAATTAAGCTTATTTCCCTTATAGGTCCTAGCTTGCATAAACGTTTTGCCATTCATAACTGGTACTTAGGCCAGTCTTGTTGTATTAAGCTTAAAATCCGTTGTGCCTTCTACGAGTTACGCATCAGCAAGAACCTGATATTAATAGTATTAGTTATTTATTGTCAGGGGTGAAGTCACTTTCTCCAGAGGCTAACAGTACTAATAAACAGCGACTGTGAGTCATTAGTCTCTGCTGTGTACTGTTGAGAAAGTTTACAAATTCTCGTTCTGGGAGAGTCGGTGAAGCGGGCCAGTATAAAGTAATCATTGCTTGATTTAGCAAGACAATTCATTGTCCCTGCACTTCAATATTATTGAATATTGTCATTTAAATTTGCATTTATTTTAAAAACCCCGTGACATCCTACCATACACTTTTCCTATTATACTAAGAAGACAAATGCCCCTATGATTACCACACATTTCTTTTTCCCCTTTTCCTTTGTACAAGCGAATAATTATACCTGACTTCCAATCCTCCGGGACTCTACCTTCCTCCCAGGCCAATCTGCACATTTTCCACATTCATTCTATTACTATCTCTCCCCCACAATTCAGCATTTCACCACACATTCCATCAATTCCTGGGGCTTTCCCCAATTTAACTTTCTTCATTGCTTCCAAAATTTCTTCCTGTCTTCTCACCTCCCTCCTTCTCCCAGCAATCCCCCGGCCACTTATACTCGCATTACTTCCATCCTCTATGTTCAACAATTCCTTAAAGTGTTCTCTCCATCTGCTCACTTTTTCTCCCTTCTCCATTAGTAATCTACCATTTTTATCTTTCACCCCACTACTAACTTCGCTTCCACCCTGTCTTACTCTGTTCATCTCTTTAAAGAACATTTTTTTACGGTCCCTCCACTTTACACTCAAGTTCCTTCCAAATTCCTCATCCGCTCCCTTCTTTCTCTTACTAATCTTTTCACCTCTCTCTTTCTTTACTCTTTTCCGCCTCTCAACTTCTTCCACGCCCCTATTTCTCATCCATTCATTGTATGCTTTCTTCTTTTGTGTCACAGTCTGTCTCACCTCTTCATTCCACCACGCTGTTCCTTGCACACCCCTCCGTCTTCTCTTCATCCCACACACCACATCACATGCTGCACATATTTCTTCTGTGAATATCCTGCACACACCTTCCACGACCCTCATCTGCTCCAATTCATATGTGCCCAATCGTTCATAGACTTCTCTTTTATACTCTGCCTTTTTCTCATCCTCTTGGAACCTTTCCACTCTCCTAACAAATGCTTCTTCTTTCCGTCTTTCCCTGCTTCTATTTCTCCATCTTAATTGGATCTTGATTCTGGCCACCACCAAGTAGTGGTCAGAAAGTCCACTCCCCCATCCTCTATAAGCTCTTGCATCCATTACACATTATCGCATCCTTTCATCCACACACACATTATCAATCATTGCCTTCCTTTCATTCAATTCACCACTCACGCTTTTCATCACTCGCCATGCATACCTGTGGATTATTTTGTGCCTGAAGAGGGTATTGGCTATCACCAACCCCCTCCCAGCACAAATGTCCACTAACGCAATGCCATTCTCATCTATCTCAGCACGCACACCCCACTCACTAACTATTCCAGCCACCTTCACATTCCCTACTTTACCATTCATATCACCGATCAAAAACACTCTCTCATTCCTTCCAAACTTTTCCATGCACACTTCCACATTTGTTCAGAACTCTTCTCTCACTCTGCTTGCACGATCTTGCGTAGGTGCATACACACACACACAATCGCCCACATTTGTATTCCAACTTTCAATCTTACCCACACAATCCTTGACCCACCTGATCCATACTCTCTTATGCTCTTCTTCCATCTTTTACTCACAAATATACATACTCCTTTTGCCCTCTCATTCTCACCTACTCCTGCACATATACCCCATCAATACTCCCATTTTCTCACACTCTCACCTCTCCATTTAGTTTATGTACTGGCCGGAAAAATGACCACACATACAAAAAAAAAAAAAAAAATACAAATGATAATGTGACCAGTACATTTAAATTAAAAAAGGTTTAATACATGAAATTTTTGAAGAATAATTACGAGTATATAAAACATTTGAGAGAACTGTTAATAATAATACATTCTAAAATAAAATAATAAATGGACCTAACTTAAACGTGTGTCCATACTATGACTTGAAGAAGGGTATAAAATATACTTGGTAGCATTGACCCTTCAGGTTTTCTGGGAAGGAGGATAGGGTGAGGCAGGAGGTTGACGAAACACCCTAACTGTAGAGATCGGTCCTTTATTTACATGCTGCTTCTCCATACATGCTAGAGGGCAAGAGGGAGATTGGACTTGTTCCAGGCCTGGGCAATACTTGAATACTGTGTAAGAAAATAGACAATGACCATGGTGGACCCAGTTCAGAAGTAAAATACTCTCCCAGAACTTGAATAAAGTCCACTCCCAGACATATATCCATAACTTGCTCCAAGACTGCTTCAAGACTCATTCCAAAACTTGTTCCCCGGAAAGTGTTAGAACTTTCAGGTAGTTTCAAGCAAAATAATAAGATAAAAGTGTTATACTTCTGTGCAAAAAATTAATTTTTTCATAGAAATATTCCAAGAAATTAGATAATGCAGCTGCCCTTTGACCATCCTAGCCTATAGGGGGTTAGGATGAAACTACATAGGATAAGGATCCGTCACCTTATTCTATAATTATAACACACATTTTAATATCACGGTGGCGTACGTGACTCCCTAGCGTTACCCCAGGGCCTCGAAATGCTAACACAAGCAGATTTCTGTCTCTCCTCATCCATACAGAGAGAGCTACTCTGTACTCTTCTCACAACTAACAATTTCCAGGGCAGATTTCACTTACAAAACATTACTAGCATAGGCACAATACGATCAAAATACCTTTTAGGGGAACAGAAGTTGGTACACTAAATCATCAAGGGGGTAGGAGAAAGAATAACTCCAGGCAGGATGTTGTACTGCTGCCCGCTCAGAAACGAAAACAAAAAGGACCTTGAAATTTTCCCTTAGGGATCCTTACTCTAAATGAACTTTTAAACTGCCTATGATATTTTCTTTTAGAAGGGTGGATAAATATCACAAAACATATAGGAACTCACTGGTAAAATATCAGCCTCAAGTGTCACTGTTCAACTGAAAAAAAAAAATACTAAATCGATGTAGATAAGACAACACTATTGTAAAAACGTATAAAAACATGGAACATGACAGTGCAAATTGCAAGAATAATAATGGTATCAGTTTTCAACCAGTACACTGGATCCAGCATGGGCACTGTCTGGTTTTCAAGTATTTTTTCATGTTTTGCCGAGACCTGGGACAAGTCCAATCTCCCTGTTGTCATCTACCATTTATGGAGATGCAGTACGTAAATAAACGACCAACATCAACTGTCAGATGGTCGACGATCGTCGACGTCCTGCATGACCCTACTCTCCCTCCCAGAAAATTAAGTTGAAATTTTCAGAAGCCAAGAGTTTGGAGGGTCAACGCTACCATGTATAACATGTACTCTTCATCTAGTTACAGTGTGGACACCCATTTATATCAGGTCCATTTATTATTCTGTTTTAAAATGTATTACTAATAATGTCCTTAAATATTTCATGTATTCATTATCTTAAATATAATTGTACTGGTCACTTATTTTTTGTAAGTGGTTGTCATATCCGATCAGTACAGTAATATCGATGAAATATGGGAAATATTCACAGATCAACTGATATCTCTCAAACAAACAAACAAACAAAAACAAGAATTAGCCGGAGAAATAATCATATTAATAAACCAGCCGATGAGACAAAGAATACTAAACAACTTACCAGTCTCCAGAGGAAAGCTGATTAAAAGTACAAGCGTACAGTAAATCACGATGACTATATTGAATACTTAAAATTACAGTGGCAACCTGAAATATAGAAAAACAAGTGTGTGGTAATCATAGGAGCATTTATCTTCTTAGTGCAACAGCAAAGTCTATATTAGAACACCTGTTCACAGAGTTAGGGAAGCAACAGAGGAAGTAGTTGGAGAAGAATGGGAGGGTTTAGGAAGGGAAGACGTTGTGTAGATCAGATAATAATCCTTAGGTCTTTAGTGGAAAAGTTTCTAGAGAAGGGAATTGGAGAAAGCATATGACAGAGTGGATAGACAGGGAATGTGGAAAATACTTGGAATATATTGAGTAACTGGTAATGTGCTGAATGCCGTGAAGAGCATGGATGAGGGTGCTAGGGCATCAATGCTTGTGGATAATGGACTGAGTGAATTTTTCTGTCAGAATGTTAGATTGAAACAGAGAGATGTCATATCTTTATGGTTGTTAAGTCAGTATATGTATAGGGTTATAAAAGAGATACAATAGAGCAGTGGATGTTGTAGCGGCCGTAATGAGAGAAGGCAGCAATTGGAAACTTCCTGTATTGTTGTTTGCAGATGATACTTTGTTGTTATGTGAAGACGAAGGGGAACTGGAAGGTTTGGTGGATGAGTTTGGGAGAGTGTGTATGAAACGGAATCTAAAGGTGAATGTAACGAAGGGTAAAGTAATGGTTTTCAAGAAAAACTGCGTCACTGAATGTACAGTGAGTTTAGACGATGAGGAAGTTGAAAATGTGAGTACATTCAAGTAATTGGATAGTGTGATGAGAATGCATGGAAGTTAGGAGGATGAAGTGCTTGAGAGGGTACACTAAGGAAGGTACTTGTTGGAAGAATACAGGTCAAGAGTGAGAGCAGTGGAAATGAGTTATTTGAGAGAAGCATGTCGAGTTATAAGGAGAGACAGACTGACAAATGAGGAAGTGAAGGAGTGCTGTGGTGTTGATGTGATACTGTAGAAAGAGTCAGGGGAAATACAATGAGGTGCTTTGGACATGTGGAGAAAATAGGGAGTGAGGGAGAAACGAGGAGAGTGTATGTGACTGGAGGGGAGAGAGGAAAGGGAATGCCGAGGGTGAGATGAAGGGAGTGGAGAGCTATATTAGGGAGGGAGGTGTGAGCCTGGGGGAGAACAGTGAAATGGTGTTGGACATGGCTGCTGCATAGAGGCAATTTGTTTTGGGGCACCCCTAACGCGATTAAAGTGTCTTGTAACAGATTGACAGTGGCAACGTACGAAAAATTATTGAAAAAATAAACAAGACAATGCGTAAGCAAAATCTTAAGGAAAATGTAACAAAATTCGCATAGGCCGCCTACGAAACTCCGGAGGAGATCTCGTCCAGGACAATCAAATAATCGCAACAATACTGAATAACTCCTTTCCATATGTTTTATCCAAAGGTAATAGCACGAATAATAGCATTCCTATCCCACAATTATTTTGCTCATCCCCAAAAGATGATAAATTATCTATCAACTAAGTGACATGACACGGAGTGTTACCTTATCTTCAGATAATCGACCCAAATCAATCAACCGGCCCAGACAAGAGATATGCACGCATACTGCATGACTGTAACAGACAGCGTTTCCTATAACTAAATGAGAAGCGGTACCAAGGCAGAGCAAACCCGTCTCTGGCAATCATTTTAGTGCTGAAGTATAAACACAACAAGATATCTAGTTAAAGATATCAAATATGAAATATGGAGTAAATCGACTGAAAACTGACGATTTTAAGCCCATTTGAATCATTATGTCCGACCCACCTGACATTGACCCCCTTACTGCAAAATTGGAGACGACCCCTCTGATATATTGAGACATGTCATAGGATGCAGATTTGAAAGATGCACCTTTAGGTTTTAGTTTCATGTCGATACGATGAATTTGAAGGGAGTTATGGCAAAAAAAAAAATCCTTTTTTTTTTTTTTTTTTTTTTACATTTTGGGGGCCTACAGCCTGAGCCTTGGCCCAGTTTGTGCCAAAATATAATCGGGTGATCAGGTTATAGCTCATCTTCCCTGATATTTTAGTCAAAATCGCACCAGTAGTTTTCATGCAATGTAACAGAGAGAGAGACCGACAGACAAACAGATGAACAGAGTGAAAATAATACCCGTCCCCAAGCCCCTCTAGGGCGGGGACGGGTAGATATTGATTATATAATTAAGTGAATGTGGGGTACCTATTCAATTTATGGTTGCTTGTATATCACTGATCTTTTAAAAGGGCGATGAAGAAAAACATGGCCACAAATTATAGCCCAGTAAGTCTCATGTCAGTACTCTGCAAATTGTTAGAGGTGAAATTATCGTGATCCACGTTACTCTAGTTTCAGATAATGAGCATGGGTTCGTAATAATAACAGATTGTGCCTTATATTTGCTTAATTTTCTTTTTCAATGAAAAAAAGATAACTGGCACGCAAAAATGTCGTGCAATGTCATCTACCTAGATTGTGAGAAAGCTTATGATAAGGTACCCCATTAAAGGCTACTAGAAAAGCTATAAGCCTTCGGCCTCTATCAAAACACGTTCATGGACTGGTTGTTGGGTAACGATCACAAGCAGCGTTTAGTGATCAATGGCGAATAATCAGATTGGCTAGAAGTAACGAGTGGAGTTTCTCAAGGGCCAGCTCTAGGAACAGTTCATATATATATATATATATATATATATATATATATATATATATATATATATATATATCTATATATCTATATATATATACACACACACACACACACACACACACACACACACATATATATATATATATATATATATATATATATATATATATATATATATATATATATATATATATATACACACACACACACACACACATATATATATATATATATATATATATATATATATATATATATATATATATATACACACACACACACACACACACACACACACATATATATATATATATATATATATGTGTGTGTGTGTGTGTGTGTGTGTGTGTGTGTTTGTGTTTGGTAGGTGGGGGTGCCCATCATCCATTCACTCAGTGTAGAGTGATGTCATATGAGCTCTACACTGAGTGACAAGCCAAGTCGATTCCTGTACCCAGGAAACCATTTACTACGCTGGGTGGTAACCATATAACCGGGGTTTCTGGCAGGGTTATGTCTCCCAGATTCCCCTATCCAAAATCACTTAATCATGGCAGTCGTTTCAGAGAGCCTCGGAGGGCCCAATACCTGCCCAGGGCCCCAATCAAATGGGCAAACTCGCATGGCCATGTGGAATGTGAGAGGTGTGAATGAGGAAAGCAAGAGGGTGGAAGTGATGAATATGTTCAAAAGTGCGAGATATGCTGTGATGGCACTGTGTGAAACGAAGATGAACGTGTGCGAAGTGGAGGAGTGGGAGGGTGCAAAATGTGTAAGATCGGGAATGAATGGGAGAGGAAGATGTAAGGAAGGAGTTCCTTTGTTGAATGAGGTGTGGCAGAGTGGAATGAGTGATTACAAATGTGTCAGCTCGAGGTATATGTATGTCAAGATCAAGTCTGAGAAGGGGAAAGTGGCAGTGGTTGTAGCATATGCACCGTGTGAGGACAGGAGTGAGAGAGAGAGAAAGACAGTTTTTTTGGATGAGCTGGGTGAAGTAGTGGGAGAAATGCCCAGGAGCTATAAAGTGATCGTGATGAGGGCACTGTTCCTGAGGATGACATAATGGGTTGTTATGGAGTACCAGGAGAAAATGATAAAAAGAATTGGCTAAAGGATATGTGTCAGGAGAGGAGGTTGTGCATGTGTAATTCGTATTTCAAACACAAAGATGCACGTAAATAAACGTGGTATAGAGGAAACGGGGATCATGTTGAAAGAAGCCTGATTGATTACGTGCTCGCAGAGAGGTCAATGATGGGAATGGTTGCTGATACGAGGGTGTGAGATGACGATGTGGAGGTCTATCAGATCATATGATCGTGGTATGCAAGATCAAGCTGAAAAAAGTGAGTTGGATCAAGAGAGAGAATAGCAGTTAGAGAGAAAGACTGAAAGTTGAGAAGCTGAGGATCAAAGAAATGGCAGATGATGACAGGACGAAAGCAGAGGATGAGTTAGATTCAGTGAACTGGAATGACTTGGATCTGGACAGCCTGTGGAATGTATATAGGGACTGCTTAGTTAGGAATGCTAAAGTGGTGTGTGGTGTGGCAAGAGTATCAACAAAAAAGAAGGGTACGGCATGGTGGGATGAGGAGATTAAGAGAGCAGGGGAAAGAAGAAGTGGCTAAAGTGGTTACAGGATAGGGGTTCATTTGAAATAAGAACTGAGTATATCGAGAGCAAGAAGCGCGTAAAGAGACTAGTGAAGAGGAAAAAAAGGTAAATGATGATCTGGGAAGAAAAATGAGTGCGAACTACTCTGAAAATAGAAAGTTATTCTGGAAAGTGGTGCGGAAATGTAGAAGTGAAAGCGAAAAGATATGTGATGGTGTGAAGGATGCAGGTGGTCGGTTACTAACCAATGGAGATGAAGTAAGGACCAGATGGAAAGAATGTTTTGAAAGCCTCATGAATGGGAATAGAGAGAACAGAGCGGCTGTAAACATGATTGGTTTTGGGGGTGTGCAGAGAAGAAATGCAGTGCCAGGAGACGTGACACTCGCACAGGTGCAGAATGCTGTGAAACGGCTCAAAAATGGAAAAACAACTGGGGTTGATGAGGTGCATGCAGAGATGCTTAAGTGTAGAAGAGTGAGTGGAATGAAGTGCTTGTTGGAGATTGGCTTGGATGAGTGTAACTGTGCCTGCAGAGTGGAAAAAGGCTGTGATTGTACCCCTGTACAAAAATAAAGGTGAGCGAAGTGAGTGCAAGAATTATCGTGGCATAAGTTTATTGAGTGTGGTAGGGAAGGTATATGGAAGAATTGTTATAAAGTAAGAAAGATATATGAAGTCCTAGTGAGTGATGAACAGGGTGGCTTTAGGAGTGGCAGAGGATGTGGAGATCGAGTATTTGCAGTGAAAAAGATAGCAGAGAAGGCTTGTGAGAAGGACCATAAGGTGTTTATGGGATTCATGGACCTGGAAAAAGCATTCGACAAAGTAGATAGAGAGGGATTGTGGAAATGTATGGTGTAAATGGTAAGCTGCTAGGTGCTGTCAAGAGTTTTTATAATGGTAGCGATGCATATGTAAGGGTTAATGGGCACCTATGTAAATGGTTCACAATCGGTGTGGGTGTGCGACAAGGTTGTGTCATGTCCCCATGGTTGTTCAATATATATATATATATATATATATATATATATATATATATATATATATATATATATATATATATATATATATATATATATATATATAGATGTGGTGATGTGAGAAGTAAAAACACGAGTAATGGAGAGAGGGATGGCGTTGGTAATGCTTGGTGATAGATGGAATATCTCAAATTTGTTGTATGCTGATGGTGCAGTACTGCTTGCAAGTACCGGACAAGAACTTGGTAGGCTAGTGCAGAGTTTTGCTGATGTCTGTAAGCGTCGTGCCGTCATAAATGCAGAGAAGAGTAAAGTGATGGTTATTGAGAGAGAAGGTGACTCCCAGTGTGATGTCACAGTGAGTGGAGAGAGACTGGAATTGATGAGAGAGTTCAAAGACTTGGGTACAATGGTAGAAAAGAGAGGAAAATGTGCAAAAGAAGTTGAAAGTAGAGTGACGTAAGGAAGAAAAGTAGCTGGTGCAATGAAGACCTTGATAAGAAACAGAGGCTTGAGTGTTGCAGCTGCACGAGGCTTACATGAAGGAGTTTTAGTGCCAACTTTAACATATTGGTGTGAGACTATGGTGTGGCATGAAAACGAAAAGTCAAGAGTAAGAGCAGTGGAGATGGGACTGCTGAGGAATGTGTATGGAGTACAGAGGGTGGAGAGGATATGAAATAATGTGATTCGTGAAAGGTGTGGAGTGAGGAAGTCTGTGGACACCAGAATCGAAGAGAGTGTCCTGAGATGGTATGATGTTGTGGAAAGAATGGATAACAATACAGTGGCGAAAATGGTATACCTGAGCGAATTTGAAGGAGGGAGGAGGCGAGGTAGGCCAAAGAGAAAGTGGAGAGATATGGTGGGTGAGTGTTTGCGGAAGAGAGGTTTGGAAGTCGGTGAGGGTAGGGAACTGACAAGAGATGGAGCTGACTGGATGAATGTTGTGAGGAGAAGTGCATGATCAGTGATTTTGGCACCCTCTGCGAACATCGCAGCATCCGGATTGACTAAATCGGATACGTTTGTGTGATGCTGCACAATGTGGAGAATGTTTTTGGCGTGTCCGGTAGAGCCAGGATTCCGGAGGCTTGAATGATGAGTGCATGGAAATGTGGCCTATTTGGATTGGGCAAGTTTGTGCTGTCTGGACATTGCTACTCCTCATCCTGCCCTTTGGTGAGAAAGAAGGTCCGGATGATGATGATGATCTATTTACCTATCTATTACCAGACGCCTTAATCCCGTAAGGGGCGACAACAAACAAATCGCCTCCATGTCACTCTGTCCCTCGCCATTTCACTGCCCTGCTCCCAGCTCACACCCCCTTCTCTCATATACCTCTCCACTCCATCCCTCCATCTCATCCTCGGCCTCCCCCTCCCTCTCCCTCCCTCCACCTCACTCACATACACTCTCCTCATCAGTCTCTCACTGTCCATCCTCTCCACATGGCCCAACCACCTTAATCTGTTTCTCCTAACGCTTCCTATCACATCCACATCCACACCACACCGCTCCTTCACTTCATTTGTCAGCCTGTCTTTCCATGTGACTACACATGCTCCTTTCACATCATGATGATGATATAAATATCTATATCTATCTATCTATATCTATCTGTCTGTCTGTCTGTCTGTCTGTCTGTCTCTCTCTCTCTCTCTCTCTCTCTCTCTCTCTCTATATATATATATATATATATATATATATATATATATATACATATATATATATACATATATATATATATATGTGTGTGTGTGTGTGTGTGTGTGAAGAGAGGGAGACACACACACACACATATATATATATATATATATATATATATATATATATATATATATATATATATATATATATATGTGTGTGTGTGTGTGAAGAGAGGGAGACACACACACACACACACATATATATATATAGATAGATAGATAGATAGATAGATAGATAGATATAGATAGATAGATTAATATATATATAGATAGATAGATAAATATATATATATATATATATATATACATATATATAAATATATCTATATATATATATATATATATATATATATATATATATATATATATATATATATATATATATATATATATATATATATATATATATATATATATATATATATATATATATATATATATGTATCATCCTCATCGTCATCATCCGGTCCTCTTTTCCCACCCAAGGGCAGGGTGAGGATCAGCAATGTCCAGACAGCCCAAATTTGCTTAGTCCAATGGGCCACGCTTCCGTTCAAGCTCCCGGAATCCTGTCTCTATCAGATACGCCAAAAACATTCACCACGTTCTATAGCTTCAGATAATCGTATCCGATAGAGTCAATCCAGACGCTGCCATGTTAAAAAAAAAAAAAAATCCCTGATCATGCACTTCTCCTCACATTCTTCCAGCCAGCTCGATCTCTTGTCAGTTCCCTAGCCTCACCCACTTCCAAACCTCTCTTCCTCACACATTTATCCACCATATCTCTCCACCTTCTCCTTGGCCTACCTCGCCTCCTCCTGCCTTCTAATTTGCTCAGATATACTTTTTTCACCATTCAATTGTTATCCACTCTCTCCACATGATCATACCAACTCAGTACACTCTATTCGATTCTGGTGTCCACAGACTTCCTCACTCCGCATTTTTCACTAATCACAGTATTTCGAATCCTATCTACCCTCTGTACTCAACATACATTCCTCAATAGTCCCATCTCCACTGCTCTTACCCTTGACTTTTCATTTTCATACCACACCATAGTCACACCCATATGTTAAAGTTGGCACTAACACTCCATGTAAACCTCGTACAGCTGCAACACTCAAGCCTCTGTTTCTTATCAAGGCCTTCATTGCACCAGCTACTTTTCTTCCTTGTGTCACTCTACTTTCAACTTCTTTTGCACATTTTCCTCTCTTCTCTATCACTGTACCCAGGTATTTGAACTCTCTCACCAATTCCAGTCTCTCTCCATTCACTGTTACATCGCACTGGGGGTCACCTTCTCTCTCAATAACCTCTTTTCTGCATTTCTTCTCAAGGCACGACGCTTACAGACATTAGCAAAACTCTGCACTAGCCTACCAAGTTCTTGTCTGGGAGTTGCAAGCAGTACTGCATCATCAGCATTCAACGAATTTAAGATATTCCATCCATCACCATTCATTACCAACGCTATCCCTCTCTCCATTTCTCGTTATATATATATATATATATATATATATATATATATATATATATATATATATATATATATATATATATATATATATATAGGGGCACTCACCATCCACTCACTTGATGTAGTACTGCTCTCGGGTGTGTCCTTTCCTCCTTTACACTCCCTCTTCTGTCTTTCTTTACTTCATTCTTTCCTCTTCCTTCTGCCTGTGGGTGACTCTACACTGAGTGACGAGCCAAATGGTTTCCTGTACACCAGGAAACCATTTACTATGTTGGGTGGTAACCATATAACCAAATTTTGGCGCCTGGTGGTTTAGTGGGTAATTGTTGTGCTCCAATCGGATTGAGCCGGTGAAGGTTTATATCCAAGGGCTGGTTAGGGTTGATTGCTCATCTAATGCCACTCAGGATGAGTGAGGCTGGTCACTCTCATCTTAAATGTCAGGACCAACTGCCTAGCTCCGGGCTCCTACGTTCCTCATGGGGCAATGTAGGATTGGACGATGGATGGATGGACATATCTATACATTATATATATATATATATATATATATATATGTGTGTGTGTGTGTGTGTGTGTGTGTGTGTGGAGCCTCTGTGGTAAAGTGTGCGTTTTGTACACAGGTAAACCAGGTTCGCGCCCCGCCAGGGTAATAAACTTTATATTTACTCACCCGGCCACGTACTGCATTGTCGGACACAAGGGGTGATGTGGTTGAACCAGTGTCGCTTACTGTAAAGTATGTTTGCACCCAGTCGGCTTGTGCGGGCCTATTACATATGGTTCACAGACCACACACACGTCCAAAGCCACTCCAACACTAGTTACACTTACAAGCACTTCTCACCCTACATATAATCTCTACCATACAGCCTAAGCCACTTGGTAGAGATACATTGGCTGTATAGTCCCGACTTCGGTCGGGATATACCGGTCCTGCAGTGGATACTCAAACCGCTGATGATGATATATATATATATATATATATATATATATATATATATATATATATATATATATATATATACTGTATATGTATAGAAAAATATAGATATAGATAAATAGATATAAATGTAGATATATAGATACAGATATATAGGTAGATATGTAGATGTATATATATATAGATAGATAGATAGATAGAAAGATATAGATATATAGACATAGATATAGATAGCCAGATATAGATATAGATAGATAGAGAGATAGATAGATAGATAGATAGATGTGTGTGTGTGTGTGTGTTCTTACCTACCTAATTGTTCTTACCTAATTGTATCTCTACAGGAATGAGTAGTTCGCACTGTCCCATGTATTAGACCATTTTTATCATACATATCCTTAAATTTATGAATAGTTTTGTCACACACTGTTTCAGTCGGTAGCTGTAAAATAGCTTAGGTTGATCACTGCTTTTATTTGTAATGTCTTCCTCAAATTGTCTTAGCTTCTCTCCTTATCCTTGTATAATCATTTCTTGCCTGTTAATAGTTGTATGTGCCCTCTCACTATTGCGTCTTCTGTAACTATTTCACAGCAAGTATTTTCTTTTATTTTTACATTGTACATTAAATCATTTTCTTTATCCTTATTTCTGTTTCTTTGTGCTGAGGGATGTAATTTTGGACTCCTGTTTCATAAAATTCACAGAATTTTCTATACATAACATTTAAATTCTGTCTCCTAGGCTCCTTTTCCCAATCTCTTCCTAAGACGTACTTCTTTAGGTCTTAGTAATTCCCCTTTTTGTATTTTAGGCTCTTTTTTGTAACTCTCATTACTGTTAACTATGTTATATGCAATCCTGAAGATGTAGTTTAATACTGCATGGTCATTTTGCTGAATGGAGGGTGATACTTTATATTATCAATATCATTTTCTTGCCTAGTAAATATAATATCTAGTTCTGATGGATCATCAAGTCCTCTTTTTCTGGTGTTTTCCTTTACATGTGGTGTTAGGAATAACTCCTGAACATGATCCTGGAGCTTTTGATCCCAACAGCTTCCATGGCTTCATACATCTAGAGCAGCGGTCGGCAGCCTCCGGCCCGCGGGCCAGATACGGCCCACAGAGTCCGAACTCATGGCTCGTCACCCTGCTTGATATTTATATAACAATCCGGCCAGCAACAGCCTAGCCAACTAAATGAGTAAGTCGGCGCCTCGCGACGAAGCCCCTGCCCCCCTGCAGGTGGAGTTGGTGGAGCTTCAGTGTAATGATGAACTGAAGCCAAAGTACCGTACCACTTCTCCATTGTCCTTCTTCCGTGACCTCGTCCTCCCTTCTGACAAATTTCCAAATTACATTGAGCATGTAAAACGCATCATTGCTCTGTTTGGCAGCACTTACTGTTGTGAGCAACTCTTTTAAAAATGAAATATACAAAGTCTCGCATTCGCTCCCAGCTAAGTGACCGCCACCTCAATGACATTCTGCTCTTGTCTACCTCATCAATCGATCCAGACATTGAATCACTTCTCCATGGCAAACAGCACCAACCATCCCACTAATTTGCATGTCTCTTGATAAAACTGTTTTCTGCAGTCACTGACTTGCATGTTTTTCAATGAATTTCTAGTAATCTAGACACTGGTTTGCTTGCTTTTCTACAAAATTTTTGTATATTGTCACAAACTGTTTTCTGCAGTCACTGATTTGCATGTATTTCAATAAATTTCTTGTAATCTAGTCACTGGTTTGCCTGCTTTTCTATATATATATTTTTTGTATATTGTCACAAACTGCTTTCGACAGTCAATGATTTGCATGTTTTTCAATAAATTTCTGGTAATCTAGTCACTGGTTTGCCTGCTTTTCTATAAAATTTTTGTACACTGTCACTTTTGGGTTCTCTTGGCACTCCGGCCCGCAGGCTACTCCTAGAAGCTTTCTCTGGCCCTCACACTGAAAAGGTTGCCGACCCCTGATCTAGAGCATTCCAATTTATATTTGTACTGAAATCTCCAGTTAATATAATTCTTTCAGTTTCCTCTTCCATTCTATGTAGTAATGCTCTTTATCTCTGAACTGTACCTTCTGCCAGGTCTTCATATTTGCCTCTTTCCCAAGTGTTTGTTTTGGGTGGCATGTATATATTTGCCACAATTACTTTCCCTTCAGATACAATCAGTTTTACTTGTGAGGGTATATCTAGGTCTCTTTTATTTGTAGATTTTTCTTTGTTAGTATTATAATTCCTCCTCCTTTTCTTAAATTTCTATCTCTTCTCCATATGCTGTATTCCTCTTCAGGGTGTCGTTTGATATCTCTGGGGGTAATTTTGTTTCAGTTTGATAGATAATATGTGCTTCCTTTTCTCTGGTATAGTCTTTCATCTCTAATAATTTATACACCATTCCATATTCATTTGAGTACATCAACTTAATCATCTTGATTACATACTTGCAATAACTTAAGTCTATTGCCTTCCTTCTATTTATTCCCTGTTGGTTATGTACCACTTTCGCACCTGCAATCCAATTACTTTGTAAAAAAAAAAATTACTCTTCTCTTCCTGTGACCTTTTCTCATTCTTTGTTTTTGCTTTCTCCTTCTTCTCGTTTAATATTCCCACTTCCCCTTTAGTTAGGGATTTTTTTCATCCATGAGTTGCTTTGCATTTTTTTTATTATTTCCTCCCAAGTGTTCACACTCTGGGGGGTTACTTTCAGAGGCCTTGACTTATTTATGTCATATTTTCCTAGCTTTTGGTGTTCCTCTACGTCTTTATCACGGATATCCTCTGATATTTCCTACAGTATGTTCATTATATTTACCATCTCCTTTTTTTTTTCTTATTTCTTCTTCATCTATACCAGTGATTGCTATAGATTTGCTAATATCTGCTGAATCTTTGACCAGTTTTGGATTGTTTTTAATTATTTCATTCACATCCATTCTAACACTTTTTGCTTCATCTTTTGCTTAAGCTTTTTCCATAATATTACCATTTCACCACACGTACCTAGTTAGTACTTGGATGGATGACCGCCTGGGAACACCAGATGCTGTTGGCATAACATTCTCCCTACGTGTCAAGTGGGGTTGGTGGAGGATTAGTGCCCCTCCCTGTAAAACAATTAACTCTGAGCCCTTGGCCGCCCCGTTTGGGATACATGGCGTCTGGCAATGAATGGGATGAACCACACGTAGTTTGTACTTCATCTTTGCAATTTCTCATCATTTCGCTCACCTGAGTTATCTTCTTTCAATATCACTGCTTTGGTCATTTCTGAACTCCTTCATAATATAGTACATTCACGGATGACAACTGTACTCGCCATTTTACTAGTCTTCCTTCTAAGTGAAACTACCTCAACTGACAGCTCATCTATTTTTGAGTCTTTTTTTGTTTAAGTCCTGTATTTTTTTTTTTTTTCATTTTCTTCCTTCTTCTTGCATAATTTCATCTTAATTTCAGGTATTTCACTTTCAAAAATTTTCTCCGGTTTATTCACTTTCTCTACTAATTTATTATATTATTACCTCCCCACACCACACTGCCACAGGCTCCAACAACAGTAGTCCAGTATAGTAGGGACGTTGCCCAGTGAGTTGTTCTTGCTATGGTCAGCCTTTCGGTGTCCAACACACAAGATCAGCTGAGGCGAAAATAAACACTGGCTTCTAACAGTTTACTGTCTGTTTTGCAAATAATTACACTTAACCTTTGCCAACTTCAGTTCTTCTTACAAGCACTGGAGCTATTAAATCTTTACTAACTGCTGTTACACTTAATGCTTGACAACACTTCATTGTTATTATACTTAGTGCCTGAAAATGCTTCACTGTTATCACACAAGTACCGAAAATATACAAACTTGACTGCACTGACACTGCACTACACTCAAAATGAACGGATAACCGACTACCCCTGAAATAGTCTCTTCCTCATTCTTATATAAGCATGCATTACTCGAGAAACTTCTAGGACAAACTCGATGAGGCAACAGATAATAGTTACCAACTAGGAGACATCAAAACATGCCAGTTTTTCTACATTACATAACACTGTAAATTATTTAGCATCCAAACTTAGATTACATTACATAATTTAACAAGCAACCACATAAATGAAATATAAAGAAAAACAGCACAAAATTAATGCATAACTTACGAAACAACTACGCTTACAAACCGCAGGCTAACTAGCAACTCTGACTCGTACTGATACCGGAAATACCGTACGTGAAAAGCCTTAGAAATTTCTCGAGCATCTAACTGGCAAATTCTGCTTCTTAACACTACCCCCTCTACAGTCCTTTGTCGTCCCGACAAAACTACACAATATATCTTATACAAACATACACCTTAATCCTAATGAAACATCTAACTATATACAAAATAATCCATCAATTATCTGGTCTTCCTCTGTGTTGCTTCCAACAAAGTTCTTGCTCCTCCAAACAGTCCACTCCTCCTGGAAGGTCTTGGTCCACTTGCCGATTCACATCTTCTCTTGTGCAATTGTCACCATCCTCTTGCACATCAGCTCCATGGTCCTCCTCAACATCCTCAGTTACGAGAGAGCACGATTCCTTGGAGACGTCCCAGTTGTACTGTCCTGGCCCATTGTACTGCCATGGACGATTCACGTGTACCACCTCTGGGCGAGACTTCATGCCTCCCCGAATCTGATATGTTACATCTGGGAGGCTGTCCAACACAATGTAAGGCCCATCCCATGGGCTCTGCAGCTTCGGTGACTGTCCTTCTGTCGCTGAGGATTGTATAACCAAACTTAGTCACCATACTTGAAGCTCACCTCACTTTCCTTGGCATCATACTTGCACGTCATCACTTCCCCTGAAAACTTACAGTAAGGGCTCCTCGCGCTTGATGATGTACCTAAGCCAGCCTTTCATGAAGGTACTTTACATAGCCAGTGGTGTCTGTAGGCAGCTCTTCACCAGGTGGTCTTCCCATTAACAAGTCAACAGGTAAGCATAACTCGTGGCCCAACATGAGTTTTGCAGGAGTGTAACTGGTAGACTCATGGGATGGAGACCAATATGCCATCAGAAATGCAGGTAATTTCTGGTCCCATTCTGCTAGTCCCTTCATGTAATACTTGGCCGCTTCTTGTCCCAGGGTCCAGTTGAATTTGTCCATCATCCCATCTGACTGTGGCCTTAATGGGGTTGTCCTGGTCTTCTTGATCCCCAGTAACTTGCAGCACTCACAGAACACAGCAGACTCGAAGTTTCTACCCTGGTGTGAATGTAGATCTTGTGGCATCCCAAAACGACAGAAAAACTGATCAACCAACACCCGAGCAACAGTCGCAACCTCTTGGTCGGGGATAGCATAGGCTTCGGGCCACTTTGTGAAATAGGCCATGGTGACACATATATATTGGTTTCCTCTTTCAGTGAGTGGTAAAGGTCCAGCAATGTCCACCACAACTCTTGCCATCAGTGCACCCACTTGGTACAGGTGAAGAGGGGCACAACCACGTTTCTTGGGTCCCTTCTTGCCACAGCATACATCACAGTCCTGACACCACTGTTCAACATCCTGACGCATGCCAATCCAGTAGAACCTTTGTCGCAGCTGGCTTAAAACTGTCTTCACTCCCAGGTGCCCACTAGTGATCTGGTTATGGGACTCATCCAAGATCTCGTATCTCATCTTCTTCAGAACCACCAGCTGCCAATACTTGCTGAAGCCACCGGGTATCTTCCACTGACACTCCAGTAGTCTGTTGTTCAAACGAAGAAGGTCCCGCTGACTCCAGTAGCTCTTGGTCGCAGGGCTTAACCTGAAAGCTTCTTCCCACGGTGGTTGCACTGCACTCTGCTGCAGCCACTCTAGCACTGGTTACGAATCTGCATCATCCATCTGCATCCTCTCCTGTACAGACATCTGGCCCAGAATTTCTATTGCAGCACCCTTGGGGCTAGTAGCATGCTACACTACCATCTCATACTTCTGCTGCTCAAGCTTGGCATCAACTTCCTCCTTAAGCTGTTGCTGTTTTTCCTTCATTTCCCCCTTGAAGGCATCTAGCTGTCCTTGCATCGTCAGTTGTAATTTCCTCTGTTGCTCCACTGATGCATCTCAAAGTTGATCATATCATTCTTTTTGTTCTTCATGTTGTACCTCTAGTTGTTCACTCTATGGCTTCAATTGTACACTTTGTGCCTGTAATGGTTCTTTGAGTTATTTCTGTCCTTCATTCTGTGTCTGTAATTGTTCTTTGAGTTCTTTCGTTTGTGCCTGTGATAGTTCTTTGAATTCTTTCGTTAGTGCCTGTAACTGGGCACTTTGTGCTTGTATTAGCTTCACAATTGTCGCCAGGGAAATTTCCTCCTCTTGCCCAGCTCAAGACATTGTTTGCACAATTCCTGCTTCCAGGTCGAAAGTTAGACCCACTGCAGGAATGAAATTATCCCACTCCTGACACCAGTGTTATGTCCCCACCCCACACTGACACAGGCTTCAACAGCAGTAGTCCAGTATAGGAAGGACGTTGGCCAGTGAGTTGTTCTTCCTATGGTCAGCCTATCTGTGTACAGTCGTGGCCATAAATAATTACCTATCCTCCTGTTCCCTGTGCCTCAGACTGGTTCCTTTATGCGCAGCAAGTCACACAGAGTAAGCGGGGCTGAGAGGGAGGGGCCAGAGAGAGAGAAGGGAAGGTGGGTGGGGGGATGAGCGATGGTGCTGGGGTGGAGTGAGGGAGGGGAGGGTTGGTAGGTAGGGGAGGGAGAATGAAATGCGAAGTTGTGGCCACATAATTTGTCTATTTTCTTTCATTCAGGGCATCATATAAAGGAGTTATCATTCAGTAGATATAGCTGCATTACACCTTGTATAGCAGCGTCAGATAAACTTCAGATAGCTGGTGATATCAAGGACTGGCTTGTGAGGGAAATATACTGACGAGACAAATCAAACATTAGTGCAGAGCCAGATGATTGTGTTTATCCGTGTATTTTGACTTCAGACGCAGAATGGTAACTGGATGGCTTTTACTTCCGTAAGGTTTGTGTAAGAAATGTCCTCTACCCTTACATGTAATTAATTTACTAAATATTATATGCAACCTTTGACTGACCAAAAACGTGATGAGGAATTGAACAAACGACATGGTACGGATTGTCACGAATCAAATTCGCGACATTTCCCTTTTGTGAGAAGCCACGAACTATTAGTGGAAAACTCACTGTGTATCGCTCAGTTAACCGTTTCTCTCTCCATTTCAGGGTTTACTTTTCAAAACATTCGTCACTGTTTCAAAAGTGACCGATTTAATGCACGTCACTAAGTGCTCTACTGAGCGATACTATTGTTTCTTTATTGTTCGCCCCTGCTTGCCTCAACCGTTAGCCACGCCTTCTTCCGGTGGCTTGTGCGTCCTGCCCATACATCGTATTTTGAAAGCAGTCCAGTGTTTGTTGTGACGGAGAGAGGTCCTGTGCTCCAGAAGTGTGAGAGGAGAGGTCAGCTAGCACCCAAGCTCCACTAGTACAGTTCCCCAGTGCTCCCACCCTTGTTTGGGTGATACACCGCATTCATTGACTAGTATTTCTTTTCGTTTTCCTAGACTTAAGAGTTTAGTTAAGGTGTTTTTCCTAGGCGTAAGAATATAGCTCTTGTGTGAGTGAGTGAGTACGTTAACTTTATTTGAATTCATTTAAATGTAACGTTAAATTTATTTTGTAATCAATAAATTTAACAGTTCTTTTTCTTGAGCTTAATGTAATGTAAATTCTTGTTTCATTTCTCCACAATTAAGCTTATTTTCCATATAGCTCCTAGCTTGCATAAACGTTTGCCTTTCATAACTGGTACTTAGGCCAGTCTTGTGTATTAAGCTTAAAATCCGTTGTGCCACCTAGGAGTTAAGCATCAGCAAGAACCTGATATTATTAGTATTAGTTATTTATTGTCAGGGATGAAGTAACTTTCTCCAGAGGCTAACAGTACTAATAATCAGCATTTGTGAGTAATTAGTCTCTGCTGTGTACTGTTGAGAAAGTTTATAAATTCTCGTTCTGAGAAAATCGGCGAAGTAAGCCAGCGTAAATAATCATTGCTTGATGTAGCAAGATAATCATTGTCCCTGCTCTTCAATATTACTGAACAATATTATCAATTAAATAAAATTTTGCATTTATTTCAAAAACCCCGTGTTATTTTAAAAAAAACCGTGACAATTGGCGACCTCATTCCAGGATATTAAATCCTAGCTCTAAAGCTATTCACGAGATAGTACTCACTCGTTCATATTTAGGAATTTATCATTAAAGTTTATAGGCACAAGTTTACTGGTGTTTACCGTTAATTTAGGAAGTGAATTTTTGCTTTATTAATCCATAGAGTACTTAACTCTATTTAGTACTTTATTTTTGGTAACGCCAGACAATTTTATTCGCTCCTGGGTAGCCGCCGTACCCATTGTGTTAATTATTGAGTCTTCTCAGTTATTTGCATTTTTGCTTTATTCCTTTCAGTTAACTAGATAAGACTGGTCACCACTAGCTTGTGTCTGTATTCTTTACTTGTGTCATTAGCATTCGTTTGCGAAGCAGTCAGTACTCAGTTTCGTTTGCTTAATAAATTAGCGCCATGGCTACCACTGTATTTTTACAGGAAGCCAAAGAAATGGGTCTTTCTGACCCAACCGAAATTAAAGGGTATATACTCTCACGGCATAATCAAGAGCAGCAGCGCGAGAATGATGCCCGTGAAGAGCGTAAGATTCAGCACGAATACGAGCGAGAACAGCGCGAATATGAGCGAGAACAGCGTGAGGAACGAGAAAAGGAGAGCGAATACGAGCAAGAACAGCGCGAACAGGAGCAAAAACAGCGCGAACTCGACTTAGAACACGAGCAAGAACAGCGTGAGGAACGAGAGAGAGAACGAGAGCACGAACGTGCCGAGCAAGAAGCACGTGAAAAACACGAATATGAAATGCTGAAGCTCAAGCGAGATTCCTTGGCTTCAGATACATCTGGTGCAGTTGGTCAAAGCTCCACGAGCGTTCTCCCTGCACATGTCCTGGCGACCCCACGCATCAAGCTTCCTTCATACAAGGAAGGCGAGCGAATCGAGCCATACATAGCTCGTTTTGAGGACATGGCAGACATGTATCAACTGGATGAGGCAGCTAAGCGGCTCCAATTTCTTAGTTTATTTGAGGGCCCTGCCCTCGATATTCTCCACAGAATTCGTGGAGACAATCTCACGTATGAGATGATGAAAGCTGCACTCATTAAGGCGTATGATCTCACAGTAGACGACGCCAAAGTTCAGCTCATGCAAGCTCGTCTCTAAGACAAGGAGACAGCTGTCCAGTTCCTCGACCGTCTCACTGCTTACTTAAATGAGTGGATGGAGAAAGATGAAACTCCTTCCACGCGTGAGGGGATAATTGACCTTATGCTGCGTACACAGCTAGAGAGGTCGTGGCCTGCTGAGCTCATAGCACAGCTTAAGATCTGCCAGGTGAAAGATGCCAGCCAAATGGCAGAAAAGGCTGACGCATTCATTACTGCATACGGGTATCAAACTCGTAAGCAAAACACCTGGAACAGCAGAAAAGATACTGCCAAGTCTGGGAAATCGTCTCAGACTGAATCCCAGCACCAAGGCCATTCTCAGAATAATGGCCAAGGTCCAAAACCGCAGTGGAAGGACCAGGGGCAAAACACTCAGAAACCTGAGTGGAAGAGGTACAACAAGTACCCTAACCATCAGCAGTATCAGCCACGCAACTGACCGTCGGGACAAACTTTTTCACCATCAGCTCAAAAGAGGCAGGAAGCGAATGCAGCCTTCATTCCTCAGCAGCAGCACGGTGGTCACGTCCCTACCAGTATGGGTACTTCCCCACAGTTCACTAGTCCCACAGTGACAGTGAACCCCCATCCACAGATGGCCAATGTTCCATCTTCCCAATATAATTCTCAAGGCACAATGTTTGCAGCATCAATTCAGCAGCCTCATGAGTGGCTAGCTGCTTCCTCCACAGGCCCTCCCACAGGTGACAGTACCTTCCTTGTTCAGCCAGAGTTTGTGGGAGGCATTCCTGTGAAGGTCCTGAGAGACAATGGTTCCTCAGGTTGCTCTGTTAAGCAGAGTTTAGTTCGGCCTGAGCAGTACACAGGTCGACAGATCCATGCAAACCTTATTGATGGATCAGTGAGATTGTTCCCTGAGGCCTGTTTCCAGGTGGCATCTCCATTTTATACTGGTACGACACTTGCAGTTGTCATGCCAGAACCTTTATTTGACCTCATCATTGGCAATATTTATGGTGTCAAGGATAGTTGCACCGAACATGACGCTACTCAGACTTCGGCTGCTGCGGTAACACGAGCCATGGTTGAGGCTCCAGACTGTGTCACCCCAGTGATCATTGAATCGCTGCAAGATCTGATGTGTAGTCAACTTGTTGTACAAGAACAACATTCTGACCCGACACTTGCTGCCGTGCGGAACAAATAAAAGCATCGAGTGATTAAGTATTCACGGGGAGGTCGAGCCAAGTTCCTTCGCAAACAAGGACGGCTCTACCGTGAGTCACGAACACCCGAGGGCGAGGTTCGACTGCAGTTTGTCGTTCCCGCCAAGTACCGCCTAGCAGTGTTAGAATGGGGTCATTGTTCAGCCTCAGGAGGTCACATGGGCAAAAGGAAGACCCAGGGCCGTATCCGAGCTGACTTTTTCTGGCCAGGGATGGGACAAGACATAGATAGTTTTGTCCGTTCCTGCAGTGTGTGTCAAAGTAACACCACTAATCAGGGACATGCCCTTCCTGTGCTGTTCGTAACCACACCTGTAATCTCTGAGACAGTTGAGAGACAGGGTAGTGGTGAAGTGGGTGCAGACCTGACGTCTCGCCCATTTGCCCCACAGGACACATCATGTCCAGGGCCTGTACATACATATTATGTACCGTAGGTTAAGGGGGAAGTTCGAGAGAGAACTCTGCAGAGGCGACTCGAGGCTATGGAAGACCCGAGTTTGCACAAGGATTCTCAGCTCCCCGATACTAATATAAGTACTGTAGGTTAAGGGGGAAGTTCGAGAGAGAACTCTGCAGAGGCGACTCGAGGCTATGGAAGACCCGAGTTTGCACAAAGATTCTCAGCTCCCCGATACTAATATAAGTACTGTAGGTTAAGGGGGAAGTTCGAGAGAGAACTCTGCAGAGGCGACTCGAGGCTATGGAAGACCCGAGTTTGCACAAGGATTCTCAGTTCCCTGATATTAATATAAGTAGTGTAGGTTAAGGGGGAAGTTCGAGAGAGAACTGTGCAGAGGCGACTCGAGGCTATGGAAGACCCGAGTTTGCACAAGGATTCTCAGCTCCCCGATACTAATATAAGTACTGTAGGTTAAGGGGGAAGTTCGAGAGAGAACTGTGCAGAGGCGACTCGAGGCTATGGAAGACCCGAGTTTGCACAAGGATTCTCAGCTCCCCGATATTAATATAAGTACTGTAGGTTAAGGCACAGGTTGAGGACCCGTGTGCAGTTCGAGGCTATGGAAGACCCGAGTTTGCACAAGAATTCTCAACTTGCCCGACACTGATCGTGTGCTATAATTAATGTCGACCTCGAATGTACGAAGCGTCCTGCCCATACATCGTATTTTGAAAGCAGTCCAGTGTTTGTTGTGATGGAGAGAGGTCCTGTGCTCCAGAAGTGTGAGAGGAGAGGTCAGCTAGCACCCAAGCTCCACTAGTACAGTTCCCCAGTGCTCCCACCCTTGTTTGGGTGATACACCGCATTCATTGACTAGTATTTCTTTTCGTTTTCCTAGACCTAAGAGTTTAGTTAAGGTGTTTTTCCTAGGTGTAAGAATTTAGCTCTTGTGTGAGTGAGTGAGTACGTTCTCTTTATTTGAATTCAATTGAAATGTAACGTTAAATTTATTTTGTAATCAATAAATTTAACAGTTCTTTTTCTTGAGCTTAATGTAATGTAAACTCTTGTTTCATTTCTCCACAATTAAGCTTATTTTCCATATAGCTCCTAGCTTGCATAAACGTTTGCCTTTCATAACTGGTACTTAGGCCAGTCTTGTGTATTAAGCTTAAAATCCGTTGTGCCACCTAGGAGTTAAGCATCAGCAAGAACCTGATATTATTAGTATTAGTTATTTATTGTCAGGGGTGAAGTAACTTTCTCCAGAGGCTAACAGTACTAATAATCAGCACTTGTGAGTAATTAGTCTCTGCTGTGTACTGTTGAGAAAGTTTATAAATTCTCGTTCTGAGAAAATCGGCGAAGTAAGCCAGCGTAAATAATCATTGCTTGATGTAGCAAGATAATCATTGTCCCTGCTCTTCAATATTACTGAACAATATTATCAATTAAATAATATTTAGCATTTATTTAAAAAACCCCGTGTTATTTTAAAAACCCCGTGACACGGATTGTGACATGGAATGTAAGAGATGCAAATGATGAGGTGAAAGAGAGAGAAATTGTCCAGGTGCTTGAGGGTGCATAAGTGTATGTATGTGGATTAACTGAAAGTAAATGAGGAGGTGAGAGTGTGAGAGAATGGGTGTATGAACGGGGTATATGCACAGAAGTAGATGAGAATGAGAGGGCAAAAGAAGGAGTGTGTATTGTTGTTAGTAACAGATGGATGGAAAATTTATGAGAATATCGATCAGTTGGCTCTAGGATTGTGTGGATAAGAGTGAAAGTTAGACTACAAATGTGGGCGATTGTGTGCGTGTATGTGCCAATGTAAGACTGTGCAAGCAGGGTGAGAGAAAAGTTCTGGATAAGTGTGGAAGCATGCATGGGAAAGTTTGAAGGAATGAGAGTGTTTTTGATTGGCGATATGAATGGTAAAGTAGGGAATGTGAAGGTGGATGGGGTAGTTGGTGAGCGGGGTGTGCCTGCTGAAATAGATGGACATTTGTGCCTGGAAAGGGTTAGTGAGAGCCAATAACCTCTTCAGGCACGAAATGATCCATGGGTGTACATGGTGAGTAATTAGAAGGGTGGATGGTGCACTGAATAAACGGATGGCAATGATTTATTATGTGTGTATGGACGAAAGGATGAGAAGGTGTGTAATGTGGATGAAAGGATGAGAATGTATGTAATGGATCCAAGAGCATATAAAGGTTGGGGGAGTGGACTTTCTGACCACCACCAAGTGAAAAGGAAAAACAGAAGAACGGAAGGACAGGAGAAAGTAGTATATGAAAGGAGGGTGGAAAGGTTACAAGAGGATGACAAAAAGGCAGAATATAAGAGAGAAGTGGAGGAGCGACTGGGTAAATATGGACTGGAGCAGGTGGGGGACGTGGAAAGTGTATGCAAGATATTCACAGAAGAAATTGTGCAGCATGTGAGGTGGTGTGTGGGGTTAAATGAAGACCAAATGGGGTGCAAGGAACAGCATGGTGGAATAAAGAGGGGAGACAGGCTGTGACCCAAAAGAAGAAAGCATAGAGTGACTGGATGAGAAACAAGGGTGTGGAAGAAATGGAGAGACAGAAGAGTTGTACGTAGAGTGGATGACGGAGATAAAAAGATTAGTAAGAGAGAGTAAGAAGGGAGTGGATGAGGAATTTGGAAGGAATTTGAGTGTCAAATGGAGGGAATGTAAGAAAACGTTCTGGAAAGGGTTAAAGAGAGATAGACAGGGTGGCAAAAAAAGTTAGTCAGGGAGTGAAAGATAAAATGGTAGATTACTAGTGAAGAAGGGAGAAAAAGTGAGCAGATGGAGAGAACACTTTAAGGAACTGTTGAACATAGTGAATGAAAGCAATGCGAATATATGTGGCTGGGGAATGGATGGGAGACAGAGGGATGTGAGAAGAGAGGAAGAAACAGTAGGATGGAAGTTGTGGAAGCAATGAAGAAAGTCAAAATGGGGAAACCCCAGGAATTGATGGAGTGTATGATGAAATGCTGAAGCATGGAGAGTAGTAGAATGGATGTGGAAGATGTGCAGACTGGCTTGGGAGGAAGGTAGAGTCCCGGAGGATTGGAAGTCAGGTATAATTATTCTCCTGTACAAAGGCAAAGGGGAAATAGAAGTGTGTGGTAATCACAGGGGCATTTGTCTTCTTGGTGTAATAGGAACAGTACATGGTAGGATACCTGTTGACAGAATTAGGGAAATAACAGAGGAATTAGTTGAAGAACAAGGAGGCTTTAGGAAGGGAAGAGGCTGTGTAGATCAGATATTCATTCTTAGATCTTTAGTGGAAAAGTTTCAAAAGAAGGGAAAGAAGTTGTATGTGGCCTTCATGGATTTGGAGAAAGCATATGTCGGGGTGGATAAACATTGTGGAAAGTACTGACAATATATGGAGTAGATGGGAAGTTATTGAATGATGTGAAGAGTATATATCAGGGTGCTAAGGCTGCAGTGCGTGTGGATAGTGAAATAAATGAATTTTTCTATGTGAACGTTGGATTGAAACAGGGATGTGTAATGTATCCATGGTTGTTCAATCTGTTTATGGATGGGCTTATAAAAGAGATACAAGGTAGGACAGTGGATGTTGGAGCAGCCGTAATGAGAGAGGACAGTATTTGGAAAATACCCGTACTGTTGTTTGCAGATGATACTGTGTTGTTAAGTGAAGACGAAGGCGAGCTGCAAGGCTTTGTGGACGAGTTTGGGAGAGTATGTAAGAAATGGAATCTAAATTTGAATGTAGGAAAGAGTAAAGTTATGGTCTTCGAGAGAGGTGAAGTCAGTGAATATACTGTACAGTGAGGTTGGATGAGGAGGAAATGGGAAATGTGAGTGCGTTTAAGTACTTGGGTAGTGTAGTGAGTAAGGATGGACGTTTAGAGGGTGAAGTGCTTGGACGGGTACAACCATGAAGAAAGGTTGCTGGTTTCTTGAAAGCAGTGATAAGAAACAGGGAAATGGGCATGGAAGTGAAAAAGATACTACAAGACAGTATTGTGATACCAACTCTAAGGTATGGAAGTGAAGCTTGGACCTTGTTGGAGGGACAGAAATCAAGAGTGAGAGCAGTGGAAATGAGTTCTTTGAGAGCAACCTGTAGAGTCACATGGAGAGACAGACTGACAAATGAGGATGTGAAGAAGCATTGTGGTGTGGATGTGGATGTGATAGGAAGCGTTAGGAGAAACACACTAAGATGGTTTGGCCATGTGGAGAGGATGGAGAGTGAGAGACTGACGAGGAGAGTGTATATGAGTGAGGTGGAGGGGGGAAAGGGGGAGGGGGAGGGCAGGGATGAGATTGAGAGATGGAGTGGAGAGGTATATGAGGGAGGTGGGTGTGAGCTGGGAGGAGGGCAGTGAAATGGCGGGGGACAGGGCAAAATGGAGGCAATTTGTTTGTGGCCATCCCTTACGGGATTAAGGCGTCTGGCATTAGATAGATAGACAGATTACTGAGGCAGTCAATCAGCATGCACAGGAACACCCTTCTCTAATAATTTACTACCTAATATTAATTGATCTATCTACTCGACCCAAAGCATTAGAGAAATGAATGAATCACTCCAGATTCTTTAGTTCTGAGTATTTATCCATTATTTCCCTCAGTATAAAACACGTATCAGTGTTTGACATTCCCTTTTTAAAGCCAAATTGCCTACTGTTAATATGGATTTTTTCGTTAAGTATTTGTAGTAAGTGAATTTCTAGTATCTTTAATAGACCGGAAGATTGCATCACTGGTTTGTAATTATTAGTCGGTAAAATTACCTTTTTTGACTCTGATGATGGAAGAAATGGTACTTTCTATAAGTTCGGTTGGTAAATAGCTGTGAACAATGGAACTATTGAAAAAACTAATACAGACAAAATATCAGTATAGACATTCTTAAGAAAGCATGAACGAATGCCACCATGACCCATACCAGGCTTTAGCTGTTTTATGGTACTCTTTATGGCAGTGTTGTCCAGACTAGGGTTTGCCCACCGCTATATATATATATATATCTATATATATATATATATATATATATATATATATATATATATGGGTCATAAGGCATCTTATATCAGTAACTTTACTGAGTATGTGTATGTGCATGAGTGACTTTTTAAGAGCATAGAATAACTGAATAGCCAAACACGTCCACAGTTTCACACTCAAGTGAATAACAAGAGAGCAGAATAAGAATTAAAATGAACGAAAAACAAATTGCGGGAAGATGGGAGTAGAGGGGAAGGAGAGGAAACGGAACAGGATGCGTAGGGGAACAGAGCTGAACTCCCCTCTCGAGTCACTCTTGCTCAGTTTCGTTTTAGGAGTGAAAGTGTGAACATCTTTTTCAAATTCACATGTAAGATTACGAACACAGTTATTTCTTTAACAGCAAGAAATATGAATGGATGGTTAAAAAGCGATTACTAAAGCACCCGCAGCAGGAATGCAAATGAAGAAAATCAAGCAGCTGTGAAGAAAAAGACAAATCTACCTAAATATCGGCAATACAAGGAAGATTATGTGCTTTTTGGATTTACTTCTACGATTTGATCCTCCAGCTTTGTGCTTCTTTTGTTGGGAAAGGTTGGCCATCAGTAGCATGAAACCAGCTCACCTCTAACGTCACCTTAACAGAAAACATCAACGTCATGTTGGCAAATCGACAGAGTTTTTTAAAAGAAAGCTTTCTGATGTTAAATGTTCCCAGACAACAATTAAGGGAAGCCTCCACAACATCAAGCTAAGCACTGGAGGCATTTCTAGCTGTATCTTTGTTAGTTGCGACGTCTAAAAAAGCCATTTAATATAGCTGAAAAACTGATGTTGCCAGCTGCAGTTGTGATGGCAAAAAAAAAGAAAAAAAAAGATGCTAGATAAAAGGGCAGCAGACCAACTAAGGGCTGTTCCTTTGTCACTCCAAACTGTTTCTCGAATGGGAAATGAAATGAGTACAGATTTATTGATCACATTGTGAATAAACTGAAAACAAACCAGTCTTTTCATGTAAACTTGACGAATCGACTGACGTCAGTGGACAGGCTCAACTTGTCTCATTTGTTAGATACATTGATGGAGGTGATATAAATGAACATGTACTTTTTTGCCCCCCCCCAAAAAAAAAAAAAAAAACACACACACACACACACACACAATTGAGAAAGCCATTTTCAGTGCCATTAATCAGTTTTTCTCTAAACAAGGGCTTAGCTGGAAATCTTGCATAAGCGTCTGTACAGACGCTGCTGCATCCATGATCGGGAAAATGAAGGGACTCGTTGCATGGATTAAGAAGGACAATCCTGATGTGGAGTGGACTTATGGCATCATTCATAGAGAATCATTAGTGCTAAAAAAAATGAGTCTGAGTTGCATGGGATATTGAGTGATGGCGTCAAAGTAATAAACTTTATAAAGTCAAGGCCATTTAATGCTCGCCAGTTTCACAGACTGTGCAAAAGAATAGGGTCTAAGCACAGAGAACTATTACTGCACAGAGGTGCGCCGGCTGTTGAGAGGAAGGGTATTCACCAGGTTATTCAAGTTGCGAGATGAGGTACCCTCTTTTTTATCAGAACATGGATCTCCTTTTGCCACATTTTTTTTTAAAACACTACTTGCCTTACATCACTGGCAAATCTTGCAGACATATTTTGCAAACTGAATGAGTTAGATCTGTCTGCTGGGCAATGATAAACATTCTCAACGTATAAGATGAATTTTTTCGTTAATGTTGTTGGCTTTCAAAGAAAATAGAGTAGTGAAGGAGTTGTGCTCAGGGGGAGATTTGACGTATTTTCTTTTGTCAGATGTTCTTTTTTCTAGTAACAGTTATGAGAGAGAGACTGGGAAACCAGTTTTTGTGGAACATTTGACCAACCTTATCTGTGCTTTTAAATCTTATTTTCCTGACATATGAAAAAGCTGTACAGTTGGATTGGGTTAGAAATCCATTTCTCCTTTCCATTTGCCTTCAAGAAGCACTGTTAGAAGTGTGATCGGACCAAGGCCTCGAACTGGTATTTGAAAACTCAACCCTCACACGGTTTTGGAGCTTTGTAAAGGAACACCTTGACCTAGGAAAGAAGGTTTTGGAAAATATTCTGCACTGTGGGTCTACCTACCTTTGTGAAGCATCTTTCTCCGCAATGTGCGTTATCAAGTCATAACAGAGAAACAAACTAAACGTAAACCGGAAACAAAGCCTGACCATTGTAGTAACCTGCCACTGCAGGGCCAGCCACTGGCTGCTAAGTTTAATGGTCCTTACCATGTAGTGCGGCATATTGGAGACACTGACTACCTAGTGAAGACCCCCGACAGAAGGAAGAAGCACCAACTGTGCCATATGAACATGTTGAAGCCATACCATCTTGCACCAGATTCTCTGGCTCCCGTACACCTTGTCTCTGTCACTGCTGCTGCTGTTGAGGAGGGTGTTGATAGCGGCTTGTTTGAGGTTGACTGCGAGTTTCCAGATTGTAGCTTGGCAAAGAATGATGAGGAGGAGTTCACTCTCAACTCCAAGTTAGCACATCTGCCTCGGGACCAAGCATCTCAACTGGTTGCCCTCTTGTCAACTTACAAGCAAGCATTCAGCATTGCCCCTGGGAAGACCAACTGGATTCAGCACGAAGTGGATGTGGGTGACGCCGTTCATGTGAAGTTGCCCCTTTATCAAGTAAGTCCTCAGTGTGTTGGCATGCTGCATCAGGAGCTCAATTATATGTTGGACCTTGGGCTTATCTCCCATTGTGTTAATCCCTGGAGTTCCCTGGCGACGTTGCAACCTAAACCAGACAGCACTGCAAGATTCTGCATAGACTACAGACGGGTGAAAGCGCTAACCAAGACTAATATACCCATTGCCCCGGCTGGAGGACTGCATTGTTCGCATCGGCTCGTCTAGTTATATCACCAAGTTAGATCTCAAGAAAGGCTTCTAACAAGTGCCACTGACCGAATGGGTTAAGGCAGACGGACAAACATATGAGTGTAATGTGATGCCGTATGATATGAAAAATGCCCCTGCAGCGTTCCAGCGATTAATGAACATGGTTGTCAGTGGTATGAAGCACTGTGTGGTACTTGGATGATGTAGTAGTCTTTACCAATGATTTTTGCTGTCCAGGCTTCCTGAGGCTCGTCTTGTAGTAATTTTAAAGAAGTGCGAGTTTGTTTGTGCACAAGTTCAATACCTTGGTTATATGGTTAGTTATGGTTGTGTATGCCCCCCTGACTCTAAGATGGAGGCAATAAAGAATTTTCAGGCACCACAAAACAGGTGCAAGCTTCGGAGATTCCTCGGCAGTATTGGTTACTACCGTCATTTTTTGAAGAAATTTGCAGCAGTAGTGGCACCTCTCACTGAATTGCTTAAGAAAGAAAATACACCTGGACTGATGTGTGTCAGAATAGTTTTGATGCAGCAAAGGAGGTCTTATGTAATTATCCAGTTATGGCTGCACCAAACTTTAATTAGACAATTAAACTTGCTGTAGATGCTAGTTATGTGGGTGCAGGAGCTGTGTTGATGCAGGACGATGATCGTGGCAGAAAGCATCCTGTTTGTTATTTCAGTAAGAAGTTTTCTGTTCTTCAGCATAATTATTCTGTTATCGAAAAGGAACTATTAACCCTGATCCTCGCCCTGCAGCACTTTTCTGTGTATGTCCCTGCATTTGGACCTACTGTCATTGTATATATTGATCATCACCCCCTCAAATTTCTGAATAATTTTAAGATGAAGAATCAATGATTGAAGCATTAGACTTTGTTCCTTCAGCACTTTCATTTGGATGTTTGACATATTAAGTTTGCTGACAATATCATCGCTGATTTTTTGTCACATTCTTAAGAACAAATTTTCCTAAGGGAAAATTATTTCTTAGGTGTGGGCATGTTATGTGTTTAAGAATGTATATATATTTTGTGCATATTGTGCATGTATATATAGTGAGTGCATGTCGCTGAGCGTGTGTGTGTGTGTGTGTGTGTGTGTGTGTGTGTGTGTGTGTGTTTGTGTGTGTGTGTGTGTGTGTGGCGTCGATGCTGTGTATGCCAGCATCTACGCACATGCACTCGCAATCATGTTGTTGCCTGTTTAGTGCGTACACATTCATAAAGTCTTATTAATTCTGTTTGCTCTCTCCACCCAGGGGTGACTAAAATTGTTTTTAAATATCAGTGACTTCTGGTGGAGCTTAAACTGGCAACATGAAGATTTGTATTCACCAGCGATATTTATAACGTTTGGAGTATGGGGGAGAGATTAATTTGCCTAGCTCTTTTCTGTATATTGCTTGTCTTGCCTCCAGCTGCGTGTTGATGCGTGCACGCAGCCAGAGGGTATATAAGGCGGACAATTTTTATGCATGGTCGGGAGGGACTTTGATGAATGGTCGTGGAGAGAAAGGACGTGTGCTGATCTCTCCTCCAGATTCTAGGGCTGCCCCACCGGCAATAGTTTTTTTGCGCTTTTCCCAATAAAGTTAGGTTAGCTAGCATTCATATTCCTCCCTACCCTTATTAGAGATATAGTAGGTGTCTATATCTGTTTCCTGAGATTGCCTTTGCTTACTCACCTCTGGAGTGTACCCCCCACTGATCGCTCTGGGGTGTGAGTTACACACGGGCGCGTCCTCCCGAGAGTGATTCGAGAGGGTAATCTCAGATTAGGTGTGTGATCCCCGGGCAATTTCTCCCTTGGTCGTTTTTCTCTCTCTTCCCACTTCCCCCGTGAGGGGGAAGTGGTAACTATGGCGGACGCCACTGCTGCCTCCCCCCCCTTCAGGGGGGGAGGTAGTCCTGACCGACCCCCGACTGTCTCACGGACTGACTACCCCCAGACTGAACGGCCCCAGACACGTACCCGTCTTGACATCGATTATAGAAACGCCGAGTTTGTACAGATTCATGCGGTTGGTCCCACTCCCCTGTCCAGCCTCAATCCCTTTATCATCAAGAAGGTGATTGATGGGTGTGCAGGTGAGGTGGAACAAGTGAAAAAACTTGCGAGTGGAGATCTTCTCGTTAAAACTAGAAACTCAAGTCAGGTAAAGGATTTGCTAAAACTGAGCAAGTTCCATTGTTATGATGTTCAGTCCACGATCCCTCACTCCATGAATTCCTGCAAAGGTGTGATCCCCTGCAGAGATCTAGTGGTCATGGAGGAGGAAGAGATCGTACAGGAACTTGCACAGCAGGATGTTATAGAGGCACGTTTTATAACTAGATTCTCGGAAGGCAGGAAGACGAAGACCGCCACAGTTGTCCTAACGTTCGGCAAAGTTGCTTTACCTTCCAACATCAGAATTGGATATGAAATTCTTAACGTCAGACCATATATCCCGAACCCCTTGCGTTGCTTAAAATGCCAGATTTATGGGCATCATGAAAAGGCTTGTAGGGCTTCCCAGCCAGTGTGTGGTAGGTGCGCGAATGTGGGACATTCTGCTGAACACTGTACATCTGAGACGGAGTGCTGCTTTCACTGCAAGGATGCTCACTCCACTTCCTCGAGGGCTTGCCCCAAGTGGAAGGAGGAGAAAGAGGTCTGCACAGTGAAGGCAACCGAGGGCATTTCCTTTTACGATGCAAGGAAGAAGGTGAAGGAGGTGCATGCAACTCCCAAACCTAATGTCTCCTATGCATCGGCGGTTGTGTCCCGTCCCGTGATGTGCACCGTTGAAACACAGACTGACCTAACATTCGCTCCTCATGCCCCACGCCCTACCTCTCAGTCTAAGCCTCCTGTACGTTCCAACTCTCTGACAGACATCCCTATTGCCACTTCATACTCTCAGGCTGCCGCTGCTCCTTCGCAGTCAGTGCGGTCAAAACAGAAGCCTGACAAGTCAGATAAAATTAACTTGACCACCCTCACCAAACAGTCACGTCCTCATGTCCTTCCTGCTCCTGGTCCAGCGAGGGAGAGAAAGAATAGCTCTTCCTCGATGGAATCTGGGAGCCTCGTTATTGATGAGACTATGGAGATCTCCACAAACAAGCACCGGGATAGGTCCCCCGGTAGCCACTCGCCTGGTCGCGGGGGGCATAAAAAGACTAAGCACGCTGGCCACCCTCGAAAATCTTAAACCGCCGCATTCACTATACTACAGTGGAATTGTAGAGGTATTGGGAATAAGTTACATAATATAGCTATCTTGCTTTCACTACACACGCCAGACGTTGTTTGTTTACAGGAGACGCGCCTGGAGGATCATCCTGATCCTCCACATTTCAAACACTACCACTCGTATAGAAGATATGAAGGTCACGGAGTTGCCATATACACACACAAATCACACCCACAAACGGAAGTGATTCTAAATTCTACTCTGGAAGTGGTCGCGTGCAGAGTAAAATTTAATAACACGTATCTGTCTATTTGCTCTCTGTACTGTCCTCCACATGGCCCCATTGATAGTGATGCTTTAAATTCACTAGTGGAACATCTCCCTGGAAATAAGTTAGTGTTGGGCGATTTTAACGCCCATCACTATCAATGGGGTAGCTTGAGGATCGATGGTCGTGGGGAGCAAGTAGCCGACCTAATACTACAGTCCAACCTCTGTCTTCTGAACGATGGTAGAGCGACTCGTGTAGATGATCGTACTGGTAACTTTTCGGCCATTGACTTGTCTTTGGCCTCCCCTGGTATACATCAAGATCTCTCATGGGACCCTTACGACGACTCCTTGGGAAGTGATCATTTACCCATCTGTCTTTCTTATACACGCGACATCATTTCGGACCCTCCACCTCCAAAATTTAACTATAAGAGAGCAGATTGGGGATCCTTCTCAAGGATCGCCAATTTAGATATATCTGGGGAGACCATAGATGTCAAGGTCGAAAATATAACTACTTCCATATTACACGCAGCTGAGGCTGCTATTCCCAAGACTTCTACAGTTCATGCGAAGCATAGAGCACATTGGTGGACGCCGGATTGCCGACAAGCATTAAGAAAACGCAATAGGAGATACAGGATTTTTGATAGTCAGCCCACTGAGAAAAATTTTATTGCATACAAACAGGCACGGGCTGAGGCAAGGAGAATAATAAGAAGGGCCAAACGTGACTCCTGGCGGTCCTTTGTGTCCACGGTGACTCGTACAACACCATTACGTAAAGTCTGGTCCACTATAAGAATATTAAATAATAAAGGCCCATATTTCCCCATTACCACCTTGCAAGCAAATAATAACATCTATGACGAGCCCGTGGACGTTGCTAACATCCTCGCCAGGAGTTTTTCTCATGTAAGTAGCTCAGCCAATTATGACCCGCGTTTCCAACATCATAAACGCACGGCTGAGCTACAGATATTAGACTTTGCCACAGAAGACGTAAACTCCCCGTACAACCAAGAGTTTACGCTAGATGAACTGCTCCTTGCCCTTAAATCCTGTAAAGACACCAGCCCTGGACCAGACACCATCACGTACGGTATGATCCAGCATCTTAATCAGGACAACCTGATTAAGATGTTAGCATTGTACAATGAGATTTGGGCGTCTCGAACGTTCCCAAACTCATGGCACTTTGCGCACGTCATACCGATACCCAAAGAGGCTGGTCGTCTTATGAATCCCACTTCATTTCGTCCTATTGTGTTGACTTCTTGTCTATGTAAGGTCATGGAACGAATGGTTAACAATAGGCTTCTTTTTGTTTTAGAGTCGAAGAATTTGTTAAATGATCAACAATGTGGCTTCCGTAAATACAGAAGTTCACTAGATCATTTAATGAATTTGGAGCATTGTATTGCAGAGGCTTTTGCCAATAAAGAATTCATGATAGGGGTGTTCCTGGACATCCATAAAGCCTATGACATGACCTGGCGACACAGTATACTAATGAAGCTCTATGCTTATGGTTTAAGAGGAAATTTGCCTGTTTTTATTTCAAATTTCTTAAGGGACAGAACTTTCTCTGTCAAATTGCCCCGTAACGTAACATCGGATATATTTATCCAGGAAAACGGGGTGCCACAGGGAAGTGTGCTTAGTCCTACTTTATTTAGTATTATGATCAATGATATTCTGTCATCAGCTCCCATCCAGAGGAATCTTAAATACTCACTCTACGCTGACGATTGTGCAATATGGCACTCTTCCCGTAATGCACAATTTTCGGCTGGGCGGATTCAAGCAGCCCTTGACTCCGTCCACCAATGGGCCTTGTAGTGGGGATTTAAGTTTTCCGTACGTAAGTGTGCCGCTATAGTTTTCACTAATCGTAACGTACCTAATTTGTGCTTAACTTTGGATAATCAGGCGGTACTTTTTCAAAATTCTGTAAAATTTTTAGGAATACATTTTGATCGTAGAATGAATTTTAAACTTCACGTTAATACTTTGCTTGCTCGTTGTGATAAACCGTTAAATGTCCTCAAGTACCTAGCGGGTACTACCTGGGGTGCCGACAGAAAATCTTTATTAATGGTGTATAAGTCCCTTATTCGATCGAAGCTAGACTATGGCGCACAGGTGTATGGCTCGGCATCCGATGCCACTCTGAAAGGATTGGATGTGTTACAGAATAAATGTTTGCGAATGTGTCTTGGAGCTGTCCGGTGTACCCGTGTAGCTCGTATGGAAGTGGAGGCGAATGTGCCTCCCCTCCGTATTCGCCGTGACCACCTGGCGTTGTCCTACGGCATAAGGACATTAAGAAAAAGTAATATCGGCAATGTGGCCTGTACCCCCCTGCGTGAATACCACCACCTGCGGGGGGTGCGTCGGCCACTTGCCACTCGCCTCCACTTACTGACTCAGGAGCTTGATGTGGACCCCAGTGACTGTGACAAGTTGGTGCTTAAAAATATAGCGCCTTGGGAGCCACCCGGCTTTACAGTCGATGTTACATGGCTCCCAGCACCAAAGGCCAAGGCGCCGGAGGCGGAGGTCCACCACTTGTTTCGTAACATCATTGTTCGTCCCTTGGGGTCCCATCAATTGTACACCGACGGCTCCAAGTCGAGTGAATGTGTGGGTGCAAGTGTGTGGTCGACTGAATGTGCCCTCAGGTATCGGTTGCCGACTCATACATCTGTGTTTACTTCAGAACTTTTTGCTATTGACAAAGCCATAGACTATGCTCTCAATTCTAGACACGACTCATTTGTCATATTTTCAGATTCAAAATCAGCCCTTCAGGCAATTGCATCTTGCACTACGGACTCTCACGAGATCCAGGGCCGCATCGTTAATAAGTTGCATTCATGCAACAAGTCATTCACGCTGATCTGGGTGCCTGGTCATTGTCGTATCTACGGCAATGAGCAGGCTGACTTACTTGCAAAGTCGGCTGTAGAGCTCGAGGAGACTTGGGACGTTCCTCGTGATCTACGGTCGAGTCTATCTCTCGGAAAGAAATCAATAAATCTTCTGTGGCAAGGTCAGTGGACCAGACTAAATATTCCAACTTGTAAGCCGTACCTGGGCGACTGGGACACTGCCAACCGTCCCAGTCGCCTAGAAGAAAAAGTGTTGGCACGGCAACGGCTGAATGCCACCATTGTAACCCACATAAAACCATATATGGAAAGACGCTTCCCACCGCACTGTGACATCTGTAATGCGGTGTTATCTATTAGTCATATCATCCTGCGCTGTCGGCGATTTATTCGTGAACGTGCTTCACTTATAAATTACTGCGGCGCAGTAGACGTCCCCTTCACCCTTTCCACCATCCTGGGTGATGGGGACATTGTTATGACTGATAAATTGATGGCTTTCTTGAGAGAGACCGGACTGATCAGAGTGATGTGACTTTTTTTACTGCGTGGTTATGGTTTTTATGAACAGTAAATATGTATATATTGTAATATTAATTAGGGTTGACAGTTGACATATTTTAAATAGTTCCTCCTCCCACCGATCTATTTCTAATATAGATGTCCCCTACATTAAGTCAAGTTCCTCGCCTGACAGTCACCAGCTGATGAGTGCAAGTGTGCAATATAGGAAGGTATTGGGCACTTGTAGTCGATGGTGGTCTGCTGGGCGAGGTTCTTCACTTTTTGTACAAATTATGTAAATACATTATATTATCTTGCTTAAGTTGTTCTAATTAGGGACGACAGCTGACGTATATGGAAATGTTCCTGACTCGTCTGGTTCCCTTTCATATATTGATGTCCCCTATATTAGGTTGTGCCTCGACTGACAGTCACCAGGTGATGAGTGCAGGTATGTCATGTAGAAAGTCATTACATATCTGCAGTCGATGGTGTTCTGTTAGTCGAGGTATTTTTACCATTAGTGTAGGTCTAGCTATTTGTCTCTGTAGGATTTAGTATAGAGTAGCGATTTGTCTGTTAGGTGATTAGTTTTAGGGTCTTTAGATTAGTTTGTCTCTATATTATAAGGTATAAAACATATAAAACCAAGAAAAAATTAAAAAAATAAAAATACAAAAAAATAAATAAATAAGATTAAAAATATTATATATATATGTACGTTTGCATGAAAATGTGTCTGTATGTATGCATGGAAGTGTGTGTGTGTGTGTGTGTGTGTGTGTGTGTATGTATATATATATGTTTGTATATATATGTATATATATTTAAATGTATATACATATATATATACCCATGGCCTTAATAACCAGGGGCTTCGGCCCCGATGGTTGATAGGCCGGAAAAAAAAAAAAAAAAAAAAAATGCATGGTCGCGGAGAGAGAAGACGTGTTTTCATCTACTCTCTCCTCTAGTTTTCAGGGCTGCCTCACCGGCATTAGTTTTTTTTTTTTCACCCTTCTGGTGACTCTTAGGATTAGCTAGTACTAATTTTCCTCCCTACCCTTGCTAGAGATATAGTAAGTGTCTATATCTATTTACTAAGATTACCTTTGCTTACTCGCCCACGGAGGGTCCCCCCCACTGATCGCTCTGGGGTGTGAATTAACACGGTCGGGCCTCCCTGGAGTGGTTTGAGAGGGCAATCTTAGCCATAGGTGTGTGGTCCCCGGTTGTTTGTCCCTTGTTCGTTTTTCCTCCTCCTTCCCACTTCCCCCGTTAGGGGGAAGTGGTCCCTATGGCGGACAACCCTACTGCCTCCCCCCCCTCCGGGGGGGAGGTAGTCCTGACCAACTCCCGACTGCTGCACGGACGGACAGCCCCCAGACTGAACGGCCCCAGACACGTACCCGCCTTGACATAAATGTAAATAATGCCGAGTTTGTACAGATTCATGCGGTTGGTTCCACTCCCCTGTCCAGCCTCAATCCCTTCATCATCAAGAAGGTGATTGATGGGTGTGCAGGTGAGGTGGAACAAGTTAAAAAACTTGCAAGTGGAGATCTCTTGGTAAAGACAATCAATTCTGCCCAGGTAAAGGACTAGCTGAAACTGAGGAAGTTCCACAGTTACGATGTCCAGACGACGATCCCCCACTCCATGAATTCCTGCAAGGGTGTTATCACCTGCAGGGATCTGGTGCCTATGGAAGAGGAAGAAATCGTACAGGAACTTGCTCAGCAAGATGTAATAGAGGCCAGGTTTATTACAAGATTTTCGGAAGGTATAAGGACAAAGACCGCAACAGTTGTTTTGACTTTTGGAAAAGTATCTCTTCCAGCCAATGTGAAAGTTGGATACGAAATTTTCAATGTCAGACCATACATCCCGAACCCCCTTCGTTGTGCAAAATGTCAGATATATGGACACCATGAAAAGGCTTGTTGGTCTTCTAACCTAGTATGTGGCAAGTGTTCGGATGTAGGCCATTCTGCTGACCACTGTACATCAGAGAATGAATGTTGCTTTCACTGCCAGGGCGCTCACCCCACTTCCTCTCGGGTTTGTCCCAAGTGGAAGGAGGAGAAAGAGGTCTGCACAGTGAAGGCAATTGAGGGCATATCCTTTTACGATGCTAGGAAGAAGGTGAAGGAGTTGCATGCAACTCCCAAACCTAATGTCTCCTATGCATCGGCGGTTGTGTCCCGTCCTGTGATGTGCACGGTGGAGACACAGACTGACCTTACATTCGCTCCTCATGCCCCACGCCATACCTCTCAGCCTAAGCCTCCTGTACGTTCCAACTCTCTGACAGACATCCCAATTGCCACTTCATACTCTCAGGCTGCCGCTGCTCCTTCGCAGTCAGTGCGGTCAAAACAGAAGCCTGACAAGTTCGATAAAATTAACTTGACCACCCTCACCAAACAGTCACGTCCTCATGTCCTTCCCGCTCCTGGTCCAGCGAGGGAGAGAAAGAATAGCTCTTCCTCGGTGGATTCTGGGAGCCTTGTTATTGATGAGAATATGGAGATCTCCACGAGTAAGCACCGGGAAAGGTCCCCCGGTAGCCACTCGCCTGGTGGCGGGCGGCATAAGAAAACTAAACCCACTGGCCCCCCTCGTAAATCTTAAACCGCCGCATTCACTATACTACAGTGGAATTGTAGAGGTATTGGGAATAAGTTACAAAATATAGCAATCTTGCTTTCTATACACAGGCCAGACGTTATTTGTTTACAGGAGATGCGCCTGGAGGATCGTCCTGATCCTCCACAGTTCAAACACTACCACCCGTATAGAAGATATGAAGGTCACGGAGTTGCCATTTACACACACAAATCACACCCACAAACGGAAGTGATTCTAAATTCTACTCTGGAAGCTGTCGCGTGCAGAGTAAAATTTAATAACACGTATCTGTCTATTTGCTCTCTGTACTGTCCTCCACATGGCCCCATTGATAGTGATGCTTTAAATTCACTAGTGGAACATCTGCCTGGAAATAAGTTAGTGTTGGGCGATTTTAACGCCCATCACTATCAATGGGGTAGCTTGAGGATTGATGGTCGTGTGGAGCAAGTAGCCGACCTAATACTACAGTCCAACCTCTGTCTTTTGAACGATGGTAGAGCAACTCGTGTAGATGATCGTACTGGTAACTTTTCGGCCATTGAATTATCTTTGGCCTCCCCTGGTATACATCAAGATCTCTCATGGGACCCCTACGACGACTCCTTGGGAAGTGATCATTTACCCATCTGTCTTTCTTATACACGCGACATCATTTCGGACCCTCCACCTCCAAAATTTAACTATAAGAAAGCAGATTGGGGATCCTTCTCAAGGATCGCCAATTTAGATATATCTGGGGAGACCATAGATGTTAAGGTCGAAAATATAACTACTTCCATATTACATGCAGCTGAGGCTGCTATTCCCAAGACTTCTACAGTTCATGCGAAGCATAGAGCACATTGGTGGACTCCAGATTGCCGACAAGCTTTAAGAAAACGCAATAGGAGATACAGGATTTTTGATAGTCAGCCCACTGAGGAAAATTTTATTGCATACAAACAGGCACGGGCTGAGGCAAGGAGAATAATAAGAAGGGCTAAACGTGACCCCTGGCGGTCCTTTGTGTCCACGGTGACTCGTACAACACCATTACATACAGTCTGGTCCACTATAAGATTATTAAATAATAAATGCCCATACTTCCCTGTCACAACCTTGCAGGTGAATAACACCACCTATGACGAGCCCGTGGACGTTGCTAACATCCTCGCCAGGAGTTTTTCTCATGTAAGTAGCTCAGCTAATTATGACCCGCGTTTCCAACATCATAAACGCACGGCTGAGCTACAGATATTAGACTTTGCCACAGAAGACGTAGACTCCCCGTATAACCAAGAGTTTACGCTAGATGAACTGCTCCTTGCCCTTAAATCCTGTAAAGACACCAGCCCTGGACCAGACACCATCACGTACGGTATGATCCAGCATCTTAATCAGGACAACCTGATATTTGCCTGTTTTTATTTCAAATTTCTTAAGGGACAGAACTTTCTCTGTCAAATTGCCCCGTAACGTAACATCGGATATATTTATCCAGGAAAACGGGGTGCCACAGGGAAGTGTGCTTAGTCCTACTTTATTTAGTATTATGATCAATGATATTCTGTCATCAGCTCCCATCCCGAGGAATCTTAAATACTCGCTCTACGCTGACGATTGTGCAATATGGCACTCTTCCTATAATGCACAATTTTCGGCTGGGCGGATTCAAGCAGCCCTTGACTCCGTCCACCAATGGGCCTTGCAGTGGGGATTTAAGTTTTCCGTACGTAAGTGTGCCGCTGTAGTCTTCACTAATCGTAACGTACCTAATTTGTGCTTAACTTTGGATAATCAGGCGGTACCTTTTCAAAATTCTGTAAAATTTTTAGGAATACATTTTGATCGAAGAATGAATTTTAAATTTCACGTTAATACTTTGCTTGCTCGTTGTGATAAACCGTTAAATGTCCTCAAGTACCTAGCAGGTACTACCTGGGGTGCCGACAGAAAATCTTTATTAATGGTGTATAAGTCCCTTATTCGATCGAAGCTAGACTATGGCGCATAGGTGTATGGCTCAGAATCCGATGCCACGCTGAAAGGATTGGATGTGTTGCAGAATAAATGCTTGCGAATGTGTCTTGGAGCCGTCCGGTGTACCCGTTTGGCTCGTATGGAAGTGGAGGCGAATGTGCCTCCCCTCCGTATTCGCCGTGACCACCTGGCCTTGTCCTACGGCATAAGGACATTTAGAAAAAGTAATATCGGCAATGTGGCCTGTACCCCCCTGCGTCAATACCACCACCTTCTGCGGGGGGTGCGTCGGCCACTTGCCGTTCGCCTCCACTTACTGACTCAGGAGCTTGGTGTGGACCCCAGTGACTGTGACAAGTTGGTGTTAAAAAATATAGCGCCTTGGGAGCCACCTGCCTTTACTGTTGATGTTACATGGCTCCCAGCACCAAAGGCCAAGGCGCCGGAGGCGGAGGTCCACCACTTGTTTCGTAACATCATCATTCGTCACTTGGGGTCCCACCACTTGTACACCGACGGCTCCAAGTCGAGTGAATGTGTGGGTGCAAGTGTGTGGTCGACTGAATGTGCCCTCAGGTATCGGTTGCCGACTCATACATCTGTGTTTACCTCAGAACTTTTTGCCATTGACAAAGCCATAGACTATGCTCTCAATTCTAGGCATGATTCATTTGTCATATTTTCAGATTCAAAGTCAGCCCTTCAGGCAATTGCATCTTGTACTACGGACTCTCACGAGATCCAGGGCCGCATCGTTAATAAGTTGCATTCATGCAACAAGTCATTCACGCTGATCTGGGTGCCTGGTCATTGTCGTATCTACGGTAATGAGCAGGCTGACTTACTTGCAAAGTCGGCTGTAGAGCTCGAGGAGACTTGGGACGTTCCTCGTGATCTACGGTCGAGTCTCTCTCTCGGAAAGAAATCAATAAATCTTCTGTGGCAAGGTCAGTGGACCAGACTAAATATTCCAACCTGTAAGCCGTACCTGGGCAACTGGGATACCGCCAACCGCCCCAGTCGCCTGGAAGAAAAAGTGTTGGCACGATTACGGCTTAATGCCACCGTTGTAACACACATGAAACCTTATATGGAAAGACGCTTCCCATCGCACTGTGACATCTGTGATGCGGTGTTATCTATCAGTCATATCATCCTGCGCTGTCGGCGATTTATTCGTGAACGTGCTTCACTTATAAATTACTGCGGTGCAGCAGACGTCCCCTTCACCCTTTCCACCATCCTGGGCGATGGGAACATTGTTATGACTGATAAATTGATGGCTTTCTTGAGAGAGACCGGACTGATCAGAGTGATGTGACTTTTTTACTGTGTGGTTGTGGTTTTTATCAACAGTCAATATGTATATATTGTAATATTAATTAGGGTTGACAGTTGACATATTTGAAATAGTTCCTCCTCCCACTGATCTATTTCTAATATAGATGTCCCTTACATTAAACCCCGTTCCTCGACTAACAGTCATCAGCTGATGAGTGCAAGTGTGCAATATAGAAAGGTATTGGGCACTTGCAGTCGATGGTGGTCTGCTGGCCGAGGTTCTTCACTTTTTGTACAAATTCTGTAAATACATTATACCATCTTGCTTAAGTTATTCTAATTAGGGCCGACAGCTGACGTATATGGAAATGTTCCTGACTCGTCTGGTTCCCTTTCATATATTGATGTCCCCTATATTAGGTTGTGCCTCGACTGACAGTCACCAGGTGATGAGTGCAGGTATGTCATGTAGAAAGTCATTACATATCTGCAGTCGATGGTGTTCTGTTAGTCGAGGTATTTTTACCATTAGTGTAGGTCTAGCTATTTGTCTCTGTAGGATTTAGTATAGGTTAGCGATTTGTCTGTTAGGTGATTAGTTTTAGGGTCTTTACATTAGGTATTTTAGTTTATAAGTAATATAAGGTTAAAAAAAAAAAAAAAATAAAAAAAAAAATAAAAAGATAATAATAAAATTACAAAAAAATAATAAAATTAAAATTATTATATATATATATGTACGTGTGCATGAAAGTGTGTATGTTCATATGCATGGATGTGTGTATGTATGTATGTATGTATATATATATATATGTTCATATATATATGTATATATGTGTAAATATATATACATGTATATAATTGCCTTAATGACCAGGGGCTCCGGCCTCAATGGTCGATAGGAAAAAAAAAAAAAAAAAAGGGGAGTCGTATACAGTATATATGTATATATGTGTTAATATATATATATATATATATATATATATATATATATATATATATATATATATATATATATATATATGTATATATATATATATATATATATATATATATATATATATTTATATTTTTTTGCCTTAATGACCATGGGCTCCGGCCTCAATGGTCGATAGGCCAAAAAAAAAAAAAAAAAAAAAAAAAAAAAGGGGAGTTTTTATGTGGCGTCAAGAGAGGGAGTGATTGGACTGGAGATCATAGAGGGAGGAGAGGCAGTGTTTTGTGTGTTGTATATATTTCTTAACATCGTTTCACTTCGCATCAGCATCCAATCGCAAGTATTATTGTTACTGTATTGTCATTAATATTTGTACCAACTGAGTGCAGTTCAGTTATCTCTTTTTGTATAATTTTGTTTCTTTTGTCTGGCAAGTTTGTTTGCAGACTTTGGTGTAATAATTCAGGGTATTATCAGGTGGACTGTTTTTCTCATTCTTTTGTTTTTCAGTGTCTCATTGTAAATACTGTAAATATTATTAGCTTGTATTACAGTAGGTATTTTTCAGTGTTTATTTTGGCCCTTGCTTACGTCAGCTTATTTGATTTACTTTCGGACCTGTGTTGTGAGAATGGAGCTAGTGTCTGTTTTTAATGTTTTTCATCACTTAACTATTTGCTAAGTTCCCTTATCACTTTGTTTTTCTTAGTTTTTACGCAGTCAGATTTAGTTATCTTGTGTTGCCTACTTCCCTCTCGTAACATATAAACTGATGTTTCCTAGCCAGGATAATACCATGATAGTTTGTTAATTATTGTGCCACTGTGGTTGCGTCATCATGGAGGGCAGAACTAGTGATGTTACTGTGGTACCCCTACATATTGTGAGTCAGCAAGATGCAGTTGACTTCATCAACTCAGGACCAACGCAGGATAAGGTTAGGAGTTTGCAGGGGCAGGAGTTAACCTTAGTTGCCCAATCTCTTGAAACTGAGAGTAAGTCAGGTAATGCCTTCCCGTTATCTAACTTAATCTGCCACCACCTGTTTGACATAGACCCATACGAAGTCCCTGGATCCATGCCAGACCTTGAATCAGTTTCTAGATCAGTTCATTTATCCCATGATAATTTAGCTGAGGATCATCCACCAGAAAGAATTCATTGATGCACAACAGGCTGAGCACGATCATGAATATAGGATGTTAAAGCTTCACCTACAGCTTCAGAGGGAGAAGAGGGAGGAGGAGAATTGGACGTTACAGCATCAACTACCTTCAGAGGAAGAAGATGGAGGAGGAGAATACTAAACTGCAGCAGATGAAGCTTGAGTATGAAATGCGTATGAATTGCCCAAGTGACCCAACCAACTTTCCCCATTCTTTTTCAGAATTTAGAGCCCTTGAACCCAGTAATTTAGTTCCCCCATTCGATGAGTGCTTAGTCCTGGAGTTCTTTGACCGATCTGAGATGATTGCTACAGGTAACAAGTGGCCCAGAGACAGCTGGTCATCTTTAGTTCAGACAGTAATCAAAGGTAAAACAACGAAGGCTTATGACAGTCTTAGCCACCAAGTATCACAGGATTACGAGGTACTAAAGAAAGCCATATTGCGCGCCTACGAGATAAGACCTGAGGCTTACAGGCAGAAAATTAGGAACTGTAGGAAGCGCCCTCATGATACTTTTGTAGATTTCAGAAGGCATATGACTGGTGCTTTAAATCAATGGATACGAAGTGAGGATGTCTCAGAATCTTGTTAAGCTTAAGGAACTTGTTATCCTCGATAACTTCCTTGATAAGATTGATACAGTTTAAGAACTTTCTTTGCTGATAAGAAAGTTAAGAATGTTGCTGAAGCTGCAGTTTATGTAGATGATTATTTATTGTTTGAGAATTTTAATAAGGGTAAGGAAGTTCCTAGGAGTGTTCCTCAGAAGTGTTACCCCTCTCAGCTCCCCCAACAATCATCCCAGAAGCCCAACTCCACGAATTACTCCACATCCAAACCTGATACACCTCACATTTCCCCAAAACCTATACGCCACCCATTTACATGCTCATATTGCAAGAAGCCAGGTCACACTGCAGATAGATGTTGGTGAAAGTCAGGTGTTGTGAATCCAGTGAGCTTTGTTTCTCGTGGAGGGTTGATGTTGTTCCGGAAGGTGGGAAGAAGGAGGCCACAGTTGTGTCGGAGCCCACTGTTTCAGGAGGTGTGGCACAGGCCGTGACGAGCAGTGTTGCCCCTGCTTCTTTGTATGCCTCCTACCTGTATTCTGGTTCAGTGAATGGCGTGCAGAATCCTGTACACATTCTTCTTGACACTGGTTCCTCAATTTCTTTGTGGGGAAGGCCAAGTGATGAAGATATTGATGTTGCAGGAGGAGAGTTTGTCTGATTACGGAGTAATGGGTGCAAAGACCGTGCTGCTAGTTTCTTGTGAGGTTAAATGTCAGTTGCTTGATGGATTGGCACGAGTGGGTGTTGTAGATTATTCACCAGAGAGTGGTGTTGATTTAATACTTGGCAATGATCTAGTGAAAGGTGAGGAGTTTACTACTCCAGATTTGTCAGAGGTGCCAGTGCCCAAAGTTTCTCTGAAGGTTGATGCAAATGATGCATAGGTATTCCCAGTTTGTGCAGTGACAAGGTCCATGTCACGTGCAGAGAGGAGTCGGCAGGAAAAGGTTGCTTGTAGTGTGCCCAGCATTGTCGTACCAGAGGCAAGTGTTGGTCCTACGTCCGAGGACACGAAACAATCGGACAATGAGATATCTTTGGCAGATACGTTTATAATTACAGCACAACTGCCTCGGGACCAAGCATCTCAGCTGTTTACCCTCTTGTCAACTTACAAGGAAGCATTCAGCATAGCCCCTGCGAAGACAGACTGGATTCAGCACGACATGGATGTGGGTGACGCCGTTCGTGTAAAGTTGCACCTTTATCGAGTCAGTCCTCAGTGTGTTGGCGTGCTGCATCAGGAGCTGAATTATATTTTGGACCTTGGGCTTATCTGCACCTGTGTTAGTCCATGGAGTTCCCTGGTGACGTTGCAGCCTAAACCAGACGGCACTGCAAGATTTTGCATCGACTGCAGACTGGTGAACGCGCTAACCAAGACTGATATACCCATTGCTCCGGCTGGAGGACTGCAATGAACGCATCGTCTCATCTAGTCATATCACCAAGTTATATCCCAAGAAAGGTTTCTGTCAAGTGTCACTGACCGAACAGGCTAACGAAGTCTCATGTTTTGTAGCAATTGGACAAACAGATCAGTGTGATGTAATGCCGTATGGTATGAAGAACTCCCTGGGAACGTTCCAGCGATTAATGAACATGGTTGTCAGTGGTACGAAGCATTGTGTTGTATATTTGGATGATGTAGTAGTCTTTACCAATGACTGGGAAAGCCACTTGAGAGAACTAGATGTTTTGCTGTCCAGGCCTTCTAAGGCTCACCGTTTAGTAAATTTAAAGTGTGAGTTTGTTTGTGCTCAAGTTCAATACCTTGGTTATATGGTTGGTCATGGTTCTATATCGTCCCCTGACTCTAAGATGGAGGCAATAAAGAATTTTCGGGCGCCACAAAATAGGCGTGAGCTTCGGATATTCCTCGGCAGTATTGGTTACTACCGTCGTTTTTTTTTTTTTTTAAACTTTGCAACAGTAGTGGTTCCACTCACTGAACTGCTTAAGAAAGATAGAAAATACGTCTTGACTGATGTGTGTCAGAATAGTTTTGATGCATCCAAGGAGGTCTTATGTAATTATCCAGTTACGGCTGCACCAAACTTTAATTAGACATTTAAATTTGCTGTAGATGCTAGTAATGTGGGTGCAGGAGCTGTGTTGATGCAGGACGATGATCATGGCGTACAGCATCCTGTTTGTTATTTCAGTAAGAAGTTTTCTGTTCCCCAACGTAATTTTTCTGTTATCGAAAAGGAACTATTAGCCCTGACCCTCGCCCTGCAGCACTTTTCTTTGTATGTCCCTGCATTTTGACCTACTGTCGTTGTATATACACTGATCATCACCTACTCAAATTTCTGAATAACTTGAAAATGAAAAATCAGTGATTGACACATTGGACTTTGTTCCTTCAGCACTTTCATTTGGATGTTAGACATATTAAGGGTATTGACAATATCATCGCTGATTGTTTGCCACGTTCTTAAGAAAAAAATTTTCCCAAGGGAAAATTCTTCCTTGAGTGTGGGCGTGTTATGTGTGTACGAATGTCTATATTTTTTGTGTATACCACTTTTATAAAGCCTTATTAATTTTGTTTGCTCTCTCGACGCGGGTGTGACTAAAATTATTTTTAATATCAGTGACTTTCGTTGGAGCTTAAACTGGCGAAATAAGGATTTGTATTCAGCAGCGATATTTATAACGTTTGAAGTATGGGGGAGAGATTAATTTGCCTAACTCTTTTTTGTATATTTCTCGTCTGGGCTCCAGCTGCGTGTTGATGCGTGTAAGGTGGAGGCAATAAAGAATTTTCAGGCACCAAAAAACAGGAGCGAGCTTCGGAGATTCCTCGGCAGTATTGGTTACTACCGTCGCTTTTTGAAGAACCTTGCAACAGTAGTGGCCCCTCTCACTCAACTGCTTAAGAGAGATAGAAAATACGTCTGGACTGTTGTGTGTCAGAATAGTTTTGATGCAGCCAAGGAGTTCTTATGAAATTATCCAGTTATGGCTGCACCAAACTTTAATAAGGCATTTAAACTTGCTGTAGATGCTAATAATGTGGGTGTAGGAGCTGTGTTGATGCAGGACGATGATCATGGCGTAGAGCATCCTGTCTGTTATTTCAGTAAGAAGTTTTCTGTTCCTCAACGTAATTATTCTGTTACTGAAAAGGAACTATTAACCCTGATCCTCACCCTGCAGCACTTTTCTGTGTATGTCCCTGCATTTGGACCTACTGTCATTGTATATACTGATCATCACCCACTCAAATTTCTGAATAATTTTAAGATGAAAAATCAGTGATTGACGCATTAGACTTTGTTCCTTCAGCAGTTTCATTTGGATGTTAAACAAATTAAAGGTGTTGACAATATCATCGCTGATTTTTTGTCACGTTCTTAAGAACAAATTTTCCTAAGGGAAAATTCTTTCTTGGGTGTGGGCGTGTTATGTGTGTAAGAATGTGTACATTTTTTGTGTATATTGTGCATGTATGTATAGTGTGTGCGTGTCACTGAGCGTGTGTGTGTGTGTGTGTGTGTGTGTGTGTGTGTGTGTGTGTGTGTGCGCGTCGATGCTGTGTGTGCCAGCGTCTACGCACATGCACTAGCTATCATGTTCTTGCCTGCGTTTATTTTTTTTATGTGTTAGACTCTGGGCATAGGCTTCACAGCCTGCTTTCAAGGCCCAGTAGTCCTCCTACGTACCGTACACCTCTACATGTCACCACTTCGGCGCTAACACCGTGCGTACACATTTATAGAGTATTATTAATTCTGTTTGCTCTCTCGACGGGGTATGACTAAAATTGTTTTTAATATCAGTGACTTTTGGTGGAGCTTAAATTGGCGACATAAAGATTTGTATTAACCAGCGATATTTATAACGATTGGAGTATGGGGGAGAGATTAATTTGCCTAGCTCTTTTCTGTATATTTCCCATCTGGCCTTCAGCTGCGTGTTGCCGGAGGTATACAAGGCGGAAAAATTTGAATGGGAAAAGTTTTTGTGGGATTGGCGTCGAGAGAGGGAGTGTTTGGACTGGAGATCATAGAGAGAGAAGAGGCAGTATTTTGTGTGTTGTATATATTTCTGAACATATTTTCACTTCGCATCAGCATCCAATTGCAAGTATTATTGTTACTGTATTATCATTATTACTTGTGGCAATTGAGTTCAGTTTAGTTATCTCTTTTTGTATGATTTTGTTTATTTTGTCTGACAAGTTTGTTCGCAGACTTTAGTGTAATAATTCAGGGTATTATCAGGTGGACTGTTTTTCTCATTCTTCTGTGTTTCATTATCTCATTGTAAATATTGGTACTATTATTAGCTTGTATTATATTAGGTATTTTTCATTGTGTTTATTTTTGCCCTTGCTTACGTCAGCTAATTTTATTTACTTTCGGACCTGTGTTATGAGATTGGAGTTAGTGTCTTTTTTTTATTGTTTTTCATCACTTAACTGTTTGCTTAGTCCCTTTTCACTTTGCTTTTCTTAGTTTCTATGCAGACAGATTAAGTTTTCTTGTGTTGCCTACTCCCATCTCATTATATATATATATATATATATATATATATATATATATATATATATATATATATATATATATATATATATATATATATATATATACACGCACACACACACACACACACACACACACTTATCCATCACTCTATCTATCTTTCTATTGTCAGATGATTTAATCTGGTAAGGGGTGGCCACAAGCAAATCGCCTCCATGTCTCCCTGATCCTTGCCATTTCACTGCTTTGCTCTCAGCTCACATCCCCCTATCTCATATAGCTCGACTCCATCCCTCCATCTCATCCTTGGCCTCCCCCACCCTCTCCTGCCCTCCACCCCACTCACATACACTCTCCTCGGTACTCTGTCTCTCTCCATCCTCCTCACACAGGTAAACCACCTCAGTGTGTTTCTCTTAACATTTCCTATTACATCCACATCCACACCACAATGCTCCTTCCCTTCCTCATTTGTCAGACTGTCTCTCCATGTGACTCTACATGCTCCTCTCAAATAACTCATTTCCACTGCTTTCACTCTTGACTCTTGTCCCTCCCACTAGGTCGAAGGTTCACTTTCCTACGTTAGCGTTGGTATCACAATACTGTCATCGAATCACTTTCTCATTTCCATGCTCTCTTCCCGTTTCTTATCACTGCTTTCAAGGAACCAGCAACCTCTCTTCCTTGTTGTACCCTTTGAAGTATTTCACCCTCTAAACTTCGATCCATACTCATCACACTTCCCAAGTACTTAAACGCACTCACATTTTCCATTTCCTCCTCGTCTAACCTCACATTACATTCACTGACTTCATTTCTCTCGCAGACCATAACTTTACTCTTCTCTACATTCACCTTCAGATTTCGTTTCTCACGCACTCTCCCAAACGCATCCAACAACCCTTGCAGCTCCCCTTCGTCTTCACCTAACAACTCAGTATCATCTACAAACAACAGTAAAGGGAGTTTCCAGACACTTTCCTTTCTCGTTAGGGCAGCTCCAACATCCAGTGTCCTATCTTGTATGTCATTTATAATCTCATCCATATACAGATTGAGCATACATTTAGACATGGCACATCGCTCTTTCAATACAACTTTCAAATAGAAAAATTTACTCAATTCATTATCGACACGCACTGCACCCTTAGCACCCTCATACTTACTCTTCACCGCATTCAACAACTTCCCATTTTTTCCATAATTGTATTCTTAATACTTTGCACGATACTTCACTCACTAATGTATTCAGTGCAGATATTCAAGGGATTCATATTTCAGGTGTAATAAGAGATTTTGCAACACTTCTTCCTGCGCAATAAATATTACGCGATTAAACCTGCATATTGTGTTTTACGTTCGCATAGTTTGCATCAGTAGCACGAGGAAAGTAAGATGAAATATCTTGCTTAGAAAGAAACATCATGAAATCTTCGAAGGCAATGAGAACACGGTAAGGCAAGAGTGAAGTGGTTCTATGTTGAGAAAAATATGCAAATATGCACAAGGCAAAGTTGTATCTGTGTGCGTGGTCGTTGACAACAGATTTCATCTTCAACTTTATATTTTACTCTAGACGTCAACCCATACATTACGGGGATGTATTACATTATTGTCGGTGTAATTCCCAGGCCATTTTGTTTAGCATAAGAGACACTACGAACTGGAGGAGCTGGAGGAAGCCCTTTTGAAAACCAAAATATAGTACTAGTCATAAAGAAGTATTTAAGGAAGGAGGTAGAGCTGTAGTGTTGTCTCATTCTGCCACTGACCTATGGTAAAAAGATTGCGAAAGATGAAAACATCCTCCAAATTAGTGACTGAAATGTAGTACATTGGAAAGTATGGCGATTACCGCTGTGGCCGTGAACAAGGAACGCCGTATTAAACTCAGGTCATGACTGATATTTTCTTAAAACTGACAGAAACTCACATTAGTCATAGGGTTCATGCAGGGTGGTTCATATACGAGTATAGCGCTCTATTCCACTTCACCCGACAATTTCTCCTGTGTTGCAGGAACGGTTTAGTCTGCATTATCGGTGTCTATCCTGCATTTTTCAATCATTTGAATCTCATTGCCTCATCTACGACCACACCAGCAGACCATGGGGTCCCCGGAACACGTGAGATACCGGCAAGAGAGCTTCTAGTGTAGCACAAAAGAAGGACCATGCCGTGTAAGTACTTCTTTTTACAGCTTACCCTTTTAGCTTCCAAACCATTAGATTCAGCTTAAGAAAACCACTTGGTACCGAAGCCATTGCTGGAGACTTTATCAACCCCCCCCCCCCAGTTCAACGGTTCTAACCTAAGCTGAATGAAGACGTCCGGTGATGGTTAGACAAAGTAAAAATGACGAGCCCGGACTGATCAGGTGGATGGCTGTTCTCAGTCTGATGTCATACCAGGTGATTGTACTCAACTTAGGAAAAATCTCCCCCTCTCTCTCTCTCTTTCTCTCCTCACTGTATATTACGTATATGTTCCATCTCTATTCATATCTGAAGGGGATCCAAGTCAGCCAAAACTGTTGTACAATCTTTCAACAAAGTTATCTCATGTATCATGGTGCATCTCAGGTTTTCTGTTGTATGTAGGTCATGAAGTATTTATGAGAACTTGGACACTGTTTTTGTCCTTTTATCTTTGAAACGAAAATCACCTATGGATTTTAAAGAACCTTAAGAAAATGTCACCTGAATGAAGAGGTAATTCAAATAAATACATGGGAAAATACAAGCTTTTCTGTTACTCTATTGTTTATTTAATTATGTTTTAATCTTTAGTTTCCATTGTAGCTAATGAAATCATCTACATTTTCCCGTTTCATAATATTCTTCTATATATAACAAGTTCGATACGATGACCCAGTCTTTATATATCATTCTTGCAGACAAAAAATTATACAAAGCTTTTTAGAGTGTACCAGTAGCAGAGGATTTTAATGAGAGACGTTCAAACCCCTACAGAAAATGAATCTTGAAACTTGAATAAAATCGCCTGAAGAGAGAGAGAGAGAGAGAGAGAGAGAGAGAGAGAGAGAGACAGACAGACAGACAGACAGACAGACAAACAGTGAGTACATTAAAATGTTCATTAGAGAGAGAGAGAGAGAGAGAGAGAGAGTACAATAAAATATTCATTAGAGAGAGAGAGTACAATACAATGTTCATTAGAGAGAGAGAGAGAGAGAGAGAGAGAGAGAGAGAGAGAGTACAATACAATGTTCATTAGAGAGAGAGAGAGAGAGAGGAAATACAATCAAAAGTTCATTTCACTGGAGGCAATATACATTAAATATTTTCAGGGCGATGAGGTGTGTGGGGCCAACAGCAGCTCCAGAAACAATAGCAACAGCCCGCACCCGTGGCCGAGGAAGAACAGGAAGAAAGCTCCCTGCAGGTGATTCAAGGTGAACACAACCTGGACAAGAAGAGAAGATACACCATGTGAAGAAAAGGAAACACTAAGGAATCATAATATACACAGTTGTTTTAGGCATCAGTTCACAGCTACACAATACTCCGAGCCACAAGCTTAACAGTAGTCATCTATGTTCTGATATCATCCAAGTTGCTGGTTCCTTGAAAGCAGTGATGAGAAACAGGGAAGTGAGCATGGAAGTGACAAGGTTCCTACATGACAGAATTGTGATACCAACTCTAACGTATGGAAGTGAAGCTTGGACGTAGTTGGAAGGACAAGTCAAGAGTGAGAGCAGTGGAAATGAGTTATTTAAGAGGAGCCTGTGGAGTCACATGGAGAGACAGGCTGACAAATGAGGATATAAAGAAGCGTTGTGATGTGGATGTGGATGTGATATTAAGCTTTAGGAGGAACACACTGAGATGATTTTGCCATGTGGAGAGGATGGAAGGTGAGAGACTGACGAGGAGAGTGTATGTGAGTGAGATGGAGGGGGGGGGGGAGGAAGAGGGAGGGCGAGGATGAGATGGAGGGATGGAGTGGAGAGGTATATGAGAGAGGGGAGTATGAGTTGCGAGCAGGGCAGTGAAATGGCGGGGGACACGGCGACATGGAGACGATTTGTTTATGGCCATCCCGTACGGGATTGAGGCGTCTGGCAATAGATAGATACTGTAGATAGACACGATTATGAACTTACAGTAAGTATGACCTAGGTCAATATTTTGTAAAGAACACGATAATTACGATGCTTATTAGTGCAAATGTTAATTGAGGATGTGGATCTGAAGCCATTTTGGCTGGCGCAAGTACAGTGATATTTTTAACGAAAAGATATAGTTGAAGTCAAACCTTTGTCGGGCAGAAAATTTTCTCAGTTGACTAGTGTCTAGGTAGCACAGTGAGATTAATTCTCAAATCTCTGTCTGTCTGTCTATCTGACTGTCTCTCTCTCTCTCTCTCCCTCTCTCTCTCTCTCTCATCTAAACCTTACAAGCCTGGTGTCCTTCTCAACGGCTGTGTCCTCCTGCTCCTGTGATGACTTCTGGTCCTGGTATTCCTTCACATAAACGGCGTACAGGTCATATAGCCACTTGTTGATTAAGCCAGCCTCCACACACCGCCACATCACCGCGTTGAAGTTCTTCAGATAAGGTGCACCCTGAACCAAACAGCAAAATAACCTAAAGGATATAACCCAATACATAGTTTCTTTGAGCTTGTACAGAGTTTAGAATGAGTATTCATATATCATAAAGTCGCATTAGCCAACCATAACCACCTAAAAATTTTTAATGGTAGCTCGCATAGCAATTCTTTCTTCCTCACTTCCAGCTACTGTCAAAACACCCTCACAGTCTTTACTAGCCTTAACCAAGAAACGGTCCAGTATCCCACCTGCCTCCTCTTGAAAGGCATTCAGATCAAGTAACCTTTCATTTTCTTTTCTCTCAGCCAACACACACTCCATCTCAGAATACAATAATAACTGATATTTATAAATACAAAAACAATGTGATAGTTTGCCGGTATTTGACAATAAGAAGCATAGGAAACAAGAAGGATCACACAGAGAGTACAACACTCGTTCCCACCAATTCGCCTAAGGGCCGAACATTGGACCTGTGACCTTTAACTTCGACTGATTGCTCTCAAAGTTGAATAATTTCATTCTTACATGACCCTTAACACTGTAATGAAGTTTGACCCAAAACAGTTTTAAACTCACAGAGTTGACCTTGCCCTGTGACCTTCACATCTGCTTTCTCTCTGTGGCCTTGACCCTTTGACAAAATATTCTCATAATGGAAGGTCTGTGCCCTTGCCTTTCCCTTAAACCTTCTTCAAAATGCGGTTTAAGTTAACCTTGCTATGTAATCTTGAGCTTTGACATACTTCTCTAAAAAACAATAAAACAGTCCCTCGTTTGATGCTCAACCCATCCACCAGGTTCGGTCGAAATGAGATCAACACTGTTAAAGTTATTTGGCTCACACAAAGACACATGGCTCGAACTTTGATCTTGCCCTTTGACCTTACCTTTGATATAAAAATTGAATTCTTCCTCTCTTTCTCTTACCCTCAGTCCTTCTGCCACGTTTGCTCTAAATTGGACAAAAACTGGCTGTTCTTGGTCACACTTTGATTTTCCCCACGACCTTGACCTTTGATGCATTGTCTGGCCCTCAAAACTTTCACCATGTTTTGTCAAAACGGATAAAAACACTTGGAGTTATTTCCTTCACACACACACACACACACACACACACACACACACACACAGCGGTCAAAATATAACACCCACACTCGCTTAGTGAGTGCGGGTGTTAACCTTCCAGAGAGGAGGATTGCTGCACCTTGTATCTGGTCGGGAGGGGTTACTACGCATACCATCCTTTGCTTATCGGATCATAGTTGTGAAACTCATGGTTGCGGAACTTAGGGTTCAATTATTATTCAATACTGAAAACTACCCAGACCGTCACCTCTGGGTGACATGAGGCTATAAATAGTTAATATATTAGAAAAGCAGTACTAATGATACCACGAATCAACTGTGACTTTTATTCCCAGTAACTTCACTGACTACCATACTGGTCAGGGGCTGATTTAACACTATCATGTTTTCAAAACTTGGTATCTTTCCACTCCCCATCATCATTGTTATTAAATGATCGAAATCCAGCAACACGCTCCTCTTTATGCTTATTACAGTCTGTTAATTCCATACCTAAAGCAATATAGAATTTATGGACTGTAACTCTGCATTTCATCTCAAGTTTTTATCGCGTTGTCTAAGCAGAGAAAATAATCTGACAATAGCTGGAAGGGAATGCTAAAAATGACTCACAGCTCTTCTACTGTTACTTACTTTGGGCAAAAACCAGACGGATCCGGTTGGAAAGAACTCCTCCGTGGCCACATGTAGATCAGTCTTTCTCCTGGGGTTGCTGTTGTGTATCAGCATCTGAAGCACGAGGAAGCTGCGGTATTTGATATAAGAGTAAGTGCCCTCCACCACCATGCGCATGCTGTTTTCATCGTTGTTGAATTGCATGTCCCTCCACAGCCTTTGGTACAGTGGGATGCGGGATGTGGAGAAGAGCTGGTATTCTGCTCCCTATTTGTAAAAGTAGCGGATGAAGTTAGAACTGTGGATAATATTAAGTAACCTTTTATGATATTCACAGCAAGGTCTGAATACAATGCTGAATAAAATGATATGATAGGGACAAGCATAAATGATAATTTATTTAGTAAAAGAAAAGAATATAATGTTAGTCAATTATATGGTGTTCTTGTCACTGCAGCATGGCACGTCCCTGTCCACCCTTTGATACTTTGGGATGCGGGACGTGGAGAGTTGGTATTCCGAGCGGTAATGGGAGGAAGTTGGAATATGCTGACAAGTTTTCGTGTTAGAGAACATGCAGCTATAAAGCTGATTTTACTCGTTAGGTCCTTCTTGGCAGTTAGGATATGTGTTGCATTCAGAGCAAGACGAATGCAAGTGAGTTTCTTTTACTGTCCAATTACCTTTTGACTACTCAGTACTCTCCCCACCCTCTCTCTCTCTCTCTCTCTCTCTCTCTCTCTCTCTATGGGAGGCGCGATAGCACAGTGGTAGCGCGCTGGACTTGTGATCGGGGGATTGCAAGTTCGAGCCTCGCCCGGGCTGCCGTGCCGGGAGGGGTAGCTCCCTCCTGTAACCCTAGCGGGGCTATATAGTCCAATACAGGGCTTAGCTCGGGGGAACTTCATTTCTCCCATTTTTTATTATTATTATTTTTTTTTCTCTCTCTCTCTCACACCCACACACACACACACACACACACACACACAAATAAACAAATACACACATTGCACTGAGACCTCTGCCTTCGATGAAACTGGGCATGAGTGACTTTTTCCACCTGTGTTTTGGTTGTCTAGTGATGCCGAGTTTCTAAAAACTCAGGTTTGTGCCAACTAATATTAACCGAATGACTGGGAGTGCAGATCATGCTATATATTTAAAGGAAGAGGATACAATAATAAACTGCTTCAAAGCTCGTCATCCTGTGCCTCAGATGAGTACAAGTCGATGTACGGTTGGAAAATACCTACCTTAGCTTCATCCACACCATACTTCAAGTTGGACCCAAGGAGCTGCTGGAGTGTGTCTAGCGGTGGGGGAATGAAGGGCACTGCTAACGTGCTGGTGAGGGAGGTCTTGTAGTGGGTCGTCACCAAGAAGGCGTACAGGAGCCAGAACCCGAGAAACACCTGGCGAAAGAAGGCAGCTGCTACATTTCTTTCAAACTGATGTTATTAACATTCTTTATTAATTCTCATTTTTTCTGTATTTGTCTTATTCATTTTTTACATGCCACCAAATCAATGTATAAACATAAAATTAGATTAGGAACGTCCTGAGTTTCATCGTGGCATCATGACATTTTAAATAAACAACAAATTATAATGGTAGTGTTATATGAATCTGCGAGACTCGGGACTGAGCATTTTATAATAATCATGCAATCACCGATACAAATATAAATACATTATATTAACAAATATTAGCGTAATATTTCCAAATAGTTACTGAATAATGATAGCTTCAATGAAGCTCTAGCGAAATAAAGTGAGTATTCCATTATTTAATTAGAAAACGGATTGCATTAATAGGTAGGCTACCTTTGCACCAGGGTGTGGCCACAGTTTTTAAAGGGAGATTTAGAGTATGCCTTTGGTGTGTGTGTGTGTGTGTGTGTGTGTGTGTGTGTGTGTGTGTGTGTGTGTGTGTGTGAGAGAGAGAGAGAGAGAGAGAGAGAGAGAGACTAACCCTGAGTAATAGACAGTGCAAAATATAAGCATTCGATGACGAAAATGTGAGACTCATGCTCACCCTGCCCGCAAAAAGCCAGATGTAGTCATAGAGGGACTGGCTGAGGAAGGAAGCCAGGATGCGCATGGAGGCATGGGAATCCAGGAGACGGGAGGAGGAGATGGTGGCTTGAATGTGGTAGAAGACATGGTAAAGCAGAACCCCACCACACACAGACACCACCACACACACCCACACCTTCACTGAAAGGGGAGTGTGAAGAGATCTCGTGCATATTGTCAACGGGGTTTTGTAATTTAGAAATGTGTGTAATCCAAAATTTAATGGAAGTTTAATGATTAATAAATTTATGGCAAATAGATCGCCATTTTATTCCGGCTGACTGCCGATTCTCAAAAGATGTGAATTAACGCTGTCTCTCTCTACAGTACACAGCGGAGATTAATTACTCACAAATGCTGTACAGTCGGTACTGCAGGTCCCTGAGAGTTTTTACCTCCTGACAATCAATATTTAATATTAATAACAGACAGGTTCTTGCTGAAGTTTAACCCCTAGCTAGCACAACGGATTTCAGAAATAATATGAAAGAACTGCTTTAAGTTCAGTTATGAAAAGTAAGTAAGTTGTGCGAGCTAAGATAAGCAGACTAAAGAAGCTCGTGGTGAAATAAAACACGAATAACAATTAAGCTCAAAGGAAAGAACTGTAAATCTATTGATTACAATAAATAAATTTACGTTACGTAGAGCAAAATGAATTCATATATTAAACGGAATGCACTCACTCACTCTTTCACAAAGCCAGCTAAAAACTAAGAAAAAACTGAAGAAATACTGGTTAATGTAGCGTATCACCAAGGAAGGGTGGGAGCCTGGAGAACTGTAGATCTAGTGGAGTCTGGGTGCTAGAAGACCTCTCTCACTCTTACTACTGGAACACAGAACCACACTCCGTCGCGACATATAAAGGACTGATCGAAATTCGATGTATGGGGTAGAATGCCCAGGCCAGCCAGAAGAAGGGCATGGCCAACGGTTGAGGTAAACAGGGGCGAACAATATAGAAACAATAATATCGCTCAGTAGAGCACTTAATGACGTGCATTAGAACAGTCACTTTTGAAACAGTGGCGAATGTTTTGAAAAAAGTATACCATCGAAATGGAGAGAGAAACGGTTAACTGAACGATACACAGTGAGTTTTCCACTAAAGTTCGTGGTTTCTTACAAAAGGAAAATGTCGCGAATTTGATTCGTGACATTACGCCCCTTCAAAATGAATTTTTTTCCTTATGGGAAAAAATTTGTGGATATATATATATATATGTACACATCCTAACTCAGTCACACAAGATTCACACTGTAGTGTGTGTGCTATCCTGCTACAGGAGAAAATCGCTATCGCCAATGAGCGTAAAAACCTCGTATTTACGTTAATAGAGGCAAGCTTGAGGGAAAAAACTCTGTGACGATGGTAAAAATCCTGTACTCAGGTCAAACTGAGCGAAAGTTCACTGCATTTACACTGACAACTAATTGTTGTGTAGCGTGGTGTATGTGATACACGGTGTAGGTGTGACAGTTGTAGTGTAACTGTACCTACGTGTAAAATGATACAGTAAATATTAATAATATGGCAATGACGACGGCAGAGGAGAAGAGGCGGCAGCGTGCGGCAGAAGATCAGCTGGCCCGCACAGCAAAACTGCTACATCCATTGCTGTACCTGCAAAATCAATTAACCCGCGCCGTCCCAGCGACGTGAATTAATGCGGCAACATTGCAAGGTCCCTAATTTGCACAATTTTAAATTTTCGCGAGTGATTTTTGGCACGTATATACGGGACACCTTCCTCTATGCCTCTACAAGATGCCAAGCAGGAACAATGCCTTACACAGCATAACCTCTCCCCCCCCTGCACGCCATTGTCTCGGCAATTCACCTGTTACCAGTGACCTGGCCAATAAAGACATTCAGGGCCAGAGTGATTCCCCAATTGATAACAATGTGGAGGACAAAGTTTAAATACCATTAGAGGAAGAAACAGTCAGAAATGATGATCAGGTAATGTGGGGAAAAAAAGGTCATAAATGGTGATGAGTTAGTGAGTGAAACAATGCTTATAATGCCTATATTACTGTTTGAAAACCAATATACTCTTGTACTACATATAAATTCGTACCAAGTAAATAAAGAAATACTGTTTATGAGTGGATAAAATAGTTACCCTCCCATAGAACTCGTTTTCTTTGGTGCCAGCCTGTTAGAAAACCCAGTCAGGTAAGGAAGTACTCGTACCTAAATCGGGTATTATAAACCTCAGGTGAGCGATTTCTCTATGAATTTTCGATGTTTCTCACCAAAAGCGGATTTTTTAGCCAAAAAAAAAAATGGTCCAAAAACGTCGGGATGGGACGAGTTAAGGTGGAGCATCAAAAGTGTCAATGAGACAAAAATTCTTATTACATTACAATTACTCTCTCTGCCTAGCAATCAGTACATGCTACGAAAGGTACGCTCTAGCTGAAAAATACGAGTGACAGCCTAAGCTTCGTACATTTGAGGTCACCATTAATTTATTAGGTACATTATTAACCAGGAAACGTAGTCCCTGGACGCCGTTGGTCTCGAGGACTCGTGTAGTTTACTGGTTAAACTTAACTCTACACTTACGATTAGTGTCGGCAAGTTGAGAATCCTTATGCAAACTCGGGCTCGTGTGTCCGCAGACACAGCCTCAGGTCGCCTCTGCGGGGTTCTCTCTCGAACTTCCCCCTTAACCTACAGTACTTATATTAATATCGGGGAGCTGAGAATCCTTGTGCAAAGTCAGGCTCGTGTGTCCACAGACACAGCCTCGGACTGCACACAGGTTCTCGAACTTCCCCCCTTTAGCCTAGAGTACACATGTACAGTATATACAATATCGGGGCAGCTGAGAATCCTTATGCAATCTCGGGCTCGTGTGTCCGCAGACACAGCCTCGGGTCGCCTCTGCAGGTTCTCAAACTTTCCCCCCTTAAACTTATGGTATACATATATGTACAGGCCCTGATATACTGTGTCCTGTGGGGCCAATGGGCAAGACATCAGGTCTGCACCCACTTCACCACTACCCTGTCTCTCAACTGCTTCAGAGATTATGGGTGTGAGTTCAAACAGCGCAGAAAGGACGTGTCCCTGACTGGTGTTACGTGGACATACATTGAAGGAACGCACAAAACTATCTGTCTCGTCCCATCCCTGGCCAGAAAAAGTCAGCTCGGATACGGCGCTGGGTCTTCCTTTTGCCCATGTGACCTCATGAGGCTGAACAATGACATTGTAACACTGCTAGGCGGTACTTGGCGGGAACGACAAACTGCAGTCGAACCTCGCCCTCGGGTGTTCGTGACTCACGGTAGAGCCATCCTTGTTTACGAAGGAACTTGGCTCGACCTCCCCGTGAATACTTTATTACTCTATCCTTTTGTTTCTTTCGCACGGCAGCAAGTGTCGGGTCAGAACGTTGTTCTTGAACAACACTTTGGCTACACATCAGATCTTGCGGCGATTCAATGGTCACTGGGGTGACACAGTCTGGAGCCTCAGCCATGGCTCGTGTTATTGTAGCCGAAGTCTGAGTAGCGTCATCTTTGGTGCAACCATACTTGGCACCGGTAATATTGCCTATGATTAGGTCAAATAAAGGTTCTGGCATGATAACTGCGAGTGTCGTACCAGTATAGAAAGGAGATGCCACCTGGATACGTGCCTCAGGGAACAATCTCACTGATCCATCAATAAGGTTAGTATGGATCCGTCGACCTGTGTACTGCTCAGGCCAAACTAAACTCTGCTTGACAGAGCAACCTGAGGACCCGTTGTCTCTCAGAACCTTCACAGGGATGTCTCCCACAAACCCTGGCTGAACAAGGAAGGTACTGTCACCTGTGGTGGGGCCTGTGGAGGAAGCAGGCAGCCACTCATGAGGCTGCTGAATAAATGATGCGGCAAACATTGTGCCCTGTGAACTAGATACTTGAGGGGTCGTACTCACTACCTGTGGAGATGGAACATTGGCCATCTGTGGAGGGGTGTTCACTGTCGCTGTGGGACTAGTGAACTGTGGGGGAGTACCCGTACTGGTAGGGACGTGACCACCGTGCTGCTGCTGAGGAATGAAGGCTGCGTTCGCCTCCTGCCTCCTATTCACTTGAGCTGGTGGTGAAAAGGACATTCCCGACGGTCGGTAGCGTGGCTGATACTGCTGCTGGTTAGGGTACCTGTTGTACCGCTTCCACTCAGGTTTCTGAGTGTTTTGCTCCTGGTCCTTCCTCTGCGGTTTTGGACCTTGGCCATTACTCTGAGAACAGCCTTGGTGCTGGGATTCAGTCTGAGATGGCTTCCCAGACTTGGCAGTATCTTTTCTGCTGTTCCAGGTGTTTTGCTTACGAGTTTGGTACCCGAAAGCAGTGAAGAATGCATCAGCCTTTTCCACCATTTGGCTGGCATCTTTCACCTGGCAGATCTTAGGCTGTGCTATGAGCTCAGCAGGCCACGACCTCTCTAGCTGTGTACGCAGCATGTCAATTATCCCCTCTAGCGTGTGAGGGGTCTCATCTTTTTCCATCCACTCACCTAAGTAAGCAGTGAGACGGTCGAGAAACTGAACAGCTGTCTCCTTGTCTTGGAGACGAGCTCGCATGAACTGAACTTTGGCGTCGTCTACTGTGAGACCATATGCCTTAATGAGTGCAGCTTTCATCATCTCATACGTGAGATTGTCTCCACGAATTCTGTGGAGAATATCGAGGGCAGAGCCCTCAAATAAACTAAGAAATTGGAGCCGCTTAGCTGCCTCATACAGTTGATACATGTCTGCCATGTCCTCAAAACGAGTTATGTACGGCTCGATTCGCTCGCCTTCCTTGTATGAAGGAAGCTTGATGCGTGGGGTCGCCAGGAAATGTGTAGGAAGAGCGCTAGTGGAGCTTGGGTTGGCTGCAGCAGATGTGCCTGAAGCCAAGGAATCTCGCTTGAGCTTCAAAACCTCAAGCTCATGTTTTCCTCGTGCCTCACGTTCGGCACGTTCATGTTCACATTCTTCCCGCTCGTGTTCGCGCTCTCTTTCACGTTGTTCGCGCTCGCGTTCGTGTTGTTCGCGCTCGTATTCGCGCTCTTTCTCACGCTGCTCTTGCTCATATGCACGCTCTCTTTCTCGTTGTTCCCGCTGTTCTCGCTCGTATTCGCTCTGAATCTTACGCTCTTCACGGGCCTCATTCTCGCGCTGCTGCTCCTGATTATGTCGTGAGAGTATGTACTCTTTAATTTCCTGGGGATCGGTAAGCCCCATGTCTTTGGCTTCCTGTAAAAATACGGTGGTAGCCATGACGCTAATTTACTAAGCAAGCCAAAACTGAGTACTGACTGCTGCTTCGCAAACGAATGCTAATAAACACAAGTAAAGAATACAGACACAAGCTAGTGGTGACCAGTCTTATCTAGTTAACTGGCAAAGAATAAAGCAAAAATGCAAATGACTGGGAAGACTCAATAATTAACGCAATGGGTACGGCGACTTCCCAGGAGTGAATAAAATCGTCTGGCGTTACCAAGAATAAAGTACTAAATAGAGTTAAGTACTCTATGAATTAATAAAGCAGAAATTCACTTGCTAAACTAACGGTAAACACCAGTAAGCTTGTGCCTATAACCTTTAGTTATTATAACTAATAACTAACTAGCTGAATAAGAGTTTTATTTCGTTAATAATAGTACTAGGAGTTAAATCCTGAAATGAGGTCGTCAGTTGTCAATGGGGTTTTGTAATTTAGAAATGTGTATAATCCAAAATTTAATGGAAGTTTAATGATTAATAAATTTATGGCAAGTAGATAGCCATTTTATTCCGGCTGACTGCCGATTCTCAAAAGATGAGAATTAACGCTGTCTCTCTCTACAGTACACAGCGGAGATTAATTACTCACAAATGCTGTACAGTCGGTACTGCAGGCCCCTGAGAGTTTTTACCCCCTGACAATCAATATTTAATATTAATAACAGACAGGTTCTTGCTGAAGCTTAACCCCTAGCTAGCACAACGGATTTCAGAATTAATATGAAAGAACTGCTTTAAGTACAGTTATGAAAAATAAGTAAATTGTGCAAGCTAAGATAAGCAGACTAAAGGAATAAAAGACGAATAACAATTAAGCTCAAAGGAAAGAACTGTAAATTTATTGATTACAATAAATAAATTTACGTTACGTAGAGCAAAATGAATTCAAATATTGAACAGAATGCACTCACTCACTCTTTCACAAAGCTACCTAAAATAATTATTTTAAAACTAAGAAAAAACTAAAGAAATACTGGTTAATGTAGCATATCACCAAGGAAGGGTGGGAGCCTGGAGAACTGTAGATCTAGTGGAGTCTGGGTGCTAGAAGACCTCTCTCACTCTTACTACTAGAACACAGAACCACACTCCGTCGCGACATATAAAGGACTGATCCAAATTCGATGTGTGGGGTAGAATGCCCAGGCCAGCCGGAAGAAGGGCATGGCCAACGGTTGAGGCAAGCAGGGGCGAACAATATAGAAACAATAATATCGCTCAGTAGAGCACTTAATGACGTGCATTAGAACAGTCACTTTTGAAACAGTGGCGAATGTTTTGAAAAAAGTATACCATCGAAATGGAAAGAGAAACGGTTAACTGAACGATACACAGTGAGTTTTCCACTAAAGTTCGTGGTTTCTTACAAAAGGAAAATGTCGTGAATTTGATTCGTGACACATATAACTCAATGAAAAATAAAGTACGGTAAGGAAACTTAAAAATTTAACGCCATGACCAAAAAATTACCACATACACCCACGCCTTCAGTGCAAGGAAAGTTTATTAGGGTGTATTATGAATATGAAGACTATGGTGGTCTGAATACGGTAGAAAACTGATAGAGCAGACCTCCATTGTAGAGAGACACCATCCCACACACTTATACGTTCATTGTAATGGATGTTTAATAAGTTACTATGCAAAAAAGAACTAATATACGTAGATAAATTGCTGTAAAAATATCCTCATCCCTCTTATACATCACCAAACACATTCAATCATCCACTGCGCTTCAAGTGCAGACTTAAGTCTGCAGTAAAGAAAGTAACTGAGATTAGATCATGTAAAGACAGTAATACAATATGGCACGGAAGGAGATTCTGAGACATATTATGTTTGTACAGAGAAGCATATTATGTTTGTACAGAAAAGAAAAAAAAATGCAACTCAGTTGCCACTACGGAAGTTTTTTTTTAGTTGACCTTATCTCTATGAGGAACATCATTGCGAGTTGTGTTGTATGCACAACGACAAGGCCATTCTTCTTCTAACATCTACTTATCAAACCCATCCATCTTCGTCTTGGTATTCCATGGTACTCAGGCGTGATAGATCAAGACAAAGATAGCCGGATAGGATATGTGACTCCGTGACCAAATGATATGGGGTGGCTAAAGGTTTGAGGTCAGGTGTTGTCACAACTGCAAGCAGGCTAGTGAACCACCTTCAATGTCTTTACGACTGGAAAATAGTTGCCCACTCTCAGGCTCGAACACTTAAAAGAATAATAATAATATTATGAACTCGGCTATTAACATCTGTATAGCGCACTTTGACTCATGCTGAAAATGTATGCTGGGACCAAGCTGTGTTCTCATGCTTTGATTGTGCCTTGAATTGTCTATTTTTTCAGGGTGTAGCTACATGACTTATGATGGAATACTCTGACTCACTTTGAGATCGCCTGCTTCGATTCACTTTGAAATTATAATGGAAATTCTTACTTTGACTCACTTTGGAAGTAAGAAACAGTTTCCCACTTTGACTCAGGCTGAATTTCCTTCCTTGTTTTCAAGCGTGTGTTTCCAAGACCGGCTTAACGTTGCAGAGTCCCACACTGAATTACTCTAGCACTTCTTACACCGATTTGCATTGGAATTACAGTATATACATGAAATAAAAAATCATACACAGTCTTACGTAGGAATTATTTGCATTAATGTTAAACTCTCCTACACTGACTTACTGTACGCTGGAAGTCTGCCACTACTTACACTAAAATTTCCTGCATTCACTTACATTGGAAAATCTTACACTGATGCACTGTAAATTCCTAAGGCGAATTACACAGTAATTCCCTATTTTGACTTATGCTGTCATTGGGTTGAAATTGACTAGTCTAACTCATTTTGGAAATACTGATTTTGGCCTCATGGTGAGGTTGAACTGCTTACTTTGGCTCACGCGACTGACAAGGAGAGCACGAAAGTACTGTGAGACATGCTGCTGAGTCCTAACGATGAAGGGGACAGAGGATGAAACAGCTGGCAAGATAGTGAATTCCAGATGGAATACCAATCGGGGCACTACCCACCATATTGGTTGTGTTGAAACATCCTACTTTGCGAGGCAAGCTAAACACTTTCTGTAAAACAGATCATTTAATATGGCAGGTGTTAACGTCATAATCACATAATCAAACAACATGTGTTCCCAACGTGTCAACAAGTGGGTTGGCAGAGGGTTAGTGCCCTCATCCCCGGAAAATAACTAAAAATACAAACAATAAGCCTCAGACTAAGACTGACAAACATGTGACGACCATGGACCGAACAAAGGACATGGTATGGATTTCAACATGAAATGTAAGGGGTGCAAATGCTGCTGCTGCTGCTGCTGCTGCTGCTGCTGATGATGATGATGATGATGATGATGAGAGAGAGAGAGAGAGAGAGAGAGAGAGAGATTATCCAGGTGCTCTGGGGAGCAAAAGTGTACGTATGTGGAATAACTGAGACGAAATGGTGAGGTAAGAGTGTGAGAGTGTGGGAGTATGGATGAGGTATATGCACCGGAGCAGGTGAGAATGAGAGAGCAAAAGAAGGAGTATGTATTGTTGTGTGCAAAAAATAGAAAGACAATGTAACAGAGTAATATGGATCAGTTGGTTCAAGAATTGAGTGGGTAAGATTGAAATAGGATTGCAAACGTGGACGATTGTGTATGTGTATGTGCCAATGCAAGGTCTCGCAAGCAGAGGGAAAGAAGAGTTCCGGTTAATTCAAGAAGCATGCATGGACAATTTTGAAATGAATGAGAGTGTTTTTGATATGCGATATGAATGGAAATTAAGGGAATGTGAAGGTGGATGGAGTAGTTGGTGAGTGGCGTGTACCAATGGAAGTCGATGAGAATGGCAGTGCTCTAGTGAACATTTGTGCTGGGAAGGGGTTGGTGATAGCCAATACCCTCTTTAGGCTCAAAATGATCCACACATACGTGGCAGGTGATGAGAAGGGTAGGTGTTGAACTGTATGAATGGAAGGTAATGATTGATCATGTGTGTGCAGATGAGAGAATGAGAAGATATGTAATGGATGCTACAGCATACAGAGGCTGGGGGAGTGGACTTTTTGACCATCCCTTGGTGGTGGTGAAACTCAAGTTTTAAGTAGAATGGAGGATTACCAGGAGGGAAAGACAGGAGGAAGTAGTCCATTCAAGGAGGGTAGAAAGGTTGGAAGAGGATGCAAAAGGGCAGATTATAAGAGAGAAATGGAGGAAGGATTAGGTAAATATGATCTGGACCCGATGAGGGAGATGGAAAGTCTTTCTGTCTGTCTATCTGTCTGTTGCCAGACGCCTTAATCCCGTGAGCGATGGCCACAAACAAAACGCTTCCATGTCGCTCTGTCCCTCTCCATTTCACTGCCCTGCTCCCAGCTCACGCACCCCTCTCTCAAATATCTCTCCACTCCATCACTCCATCTCATCGTTGGCCTCCCCCTCCCTCTCCCCCCCTCCAGCTCACTCACATACACTCTCCTCATCAGTCTCTCAATCTCCATCCTCTCCACATGGCCAAACCACATTAATATGTTTCTACTAACACTTCCTATCACATCCACACCTACGCCACAACATTCCTTCACTTCCTCATTTGTCAGCCTGTCTCTCCATGTGACTCCACATGCTCCTCTGAAATAACTCGCTTTCACTGCTCTCACGCTTGACTTCTTTCCCTCCAACAAGGTCCAAGCTTCATTTCCATTCTTTAGAGTTGGTATCGTATTACTGTCATGTAGTTGCTTTTTCACATGCCTGCTCATTTCCCTGTTTCTTATCACTGTTTTCAAGGAACCAGCAGCCTTTCTTCCCTGTTGCACTCTTTCAAGCACTTCACCCTCTAAACTTCCATCCTTACTCATCACACTACCCAAGTACTTAAACACACTCACATTCTCCATTCCCTCCCCATCCAATCTCACTTCACATTCACTGACTTCACTTCTGTCGACGACCATCACTTTACTCTTCCCTACATTCATCTTTAGATTCCGTTTCTTACACACTCTCCCAAACTCATCCACTTAGCCTAGCAGCTCCCCTTCGTCTTCACTTAACAACACAGTATCATCTGCAAACACCAGTACAAGGAGTTTCCAAACACTGCTCTCTCTCACTAAGGCCGCTCCAACATCCACTGCCCTACCTTGGATCTCTGTTATATCCCCATCCATATACAGATTGAAAAACCATGGAGACATGACACATCCTTCTTTCAATCCAACCTTCAAATAGAAAAATTCACTTATTTCACCATCCACACGCACTGCAGCCTTTGCACCCTCATACATACTCTTCACAGCCTTCAATAGCTTTCCATCTACAGTACTCCATATATTCTTAATATTCCACAATCCTTGTCTATCCACCCTGTCATATGCTTTCTCCAAATCCGTGAAGGTTGCATATAACTTGTTTCCCTTCTTTAGCAACTTTTCCACGAAAGATCTAAGAATGAATATCTGATGTACACAACGTCTTCCCTTCCTAAAACCTCCCTTTCTCCAACTAATTCCTCTTTTATTTACCTCTGTCAATAAGTAGCCTACCATATGCTTTTCCTATTACACTAAGAAAACAAATGCCCCTATGATTACCACACATTTCTTTTTCCTCTTTTCCTTTGTACAAGGGAATAATTATACCTGACATCCAGTCCTCCGGGAATCTACCTTCCTCCCAGGCCAATCTGCACATCTTCCACATCCATTCTATTACTATATCTCCCCCATGCTTCAGCATTTCACAACACACTGCATTAACTCCTGGTGCTTTCCCCATTTTAATTTTCTTCATTGCTTCCACATCTTCCATCCTGTTGATTTCTTCCTCTTTTCTCACATCCCTTCTTCTCCCAGCCATTCCCCAGCCACTTATACTTGCATTACTTTCAGTCTCTACGTTCAACAATTCGTTAAAGTGTTCTCTCCATCTGCTCACTTTTTCTCCCTTCTTCACTAGTAATCTACGATTGTTATCTTTCACTCCCCAACTAACTTCTTTGGCACTCTGTCTAACTCTGTTTACCTCTTTCCAGATAATTTTGTTACATTCCCTCCACTTTACACTCAAATTCCTTCCAGATTCCTCATCCAATCTCTTCTTACTCTCTCTCTCTTATTAATCTTTTCACCTCTCTCTTCCTCTCTGCATATAACTCTCTCTTCTATTTCTCAACTTTTCGACGCCCCTGTTTCTCATCCACTCACTGTATGCTTTCTTCTTTTGTGCCATAGCCTCCCTCACCTCTTCAGTCCACCATTCTGTTCCCTGCACCCCCTTTCGTCTTCTCCTCACCCCACACACAACCTCACATGCTGCAGAGATTTCTTCTGTGAATATCTCGCACACACCTTGCACGTCCCCTATCTGCTCCAGTCTACATTTACCCAATCGCTCCTCCACTTCCCTCTTATATTCTGCCTTTTTTCCATACTCTTGTAACTTTTCTACCTCCTTGTAAGAACTACTTCTTCTTGTCCTTCCCTTCTTCTATTTCTCCATTTTGTTTGGACTTTGATTCTGACCGCCACCAAGTAGTGGTCAGAAAGTCCACTCCCCCAACCGCAATACACTCTTGCATCTATTACACTCCTTCTCATCCTTTCATCCACACGCACACATACATAATCAATCTTTGCCTTCCGTTCATTCAGCTCATTATCCACCCGTCTCATCACTCTCCATGTATACCTATGGATTATTTTGTGCCTGAAGAGAGTATTAGCTACCACCAACCTCCTCCCGGCACAAATGTCCAGTAAAGCACTGCCATTCTCATCCATCTCTGCAGACACACCCCACTCACCAACTACTCCATCCACCTTCACATTCCCTACTTTTCCATTCATATCTCCAGTCAAAAATATTCTCATTCTTTTCAAACTTTCCAAGTATGCTTCCACGCTTGTCCAGAACTCTTCTCTCATTCTGCTTGCACGATCTTGCGTTGGCACATACAGGCACACAATCGCCCACATTTGTAGTCCAACTTTCACTCTTACCAACACAATACTTGAGCCAACTGATCCATTCTCTCTCATACTCTCCTTCGATCTATTACCCACAACAATAGACACTCCTTCTTCTGCCCTCTCATTCTCACCTACTCCCGCGCATATACTCCATCCATACTCCCATTCTCTCACCTTCCCATTTAGTTTCAGCTAATCCACATACATCCGCTTTCGCACCTTTAAGCACCTGTGCAATCTCTCTTTCTTTCACCTCATCATTTGCACCGCTTACATTCCACGTAGCTATCCATACCAAGACCTTTGTTCGGTCCTTAGTCGTCACCTTTTGGTCAGTCCTGGTCTGAGGCTTCTTGTTCTTATTTTTAGTTAGTTGTTATCCGGGGAGGGGCACTGACCCTCCACCAACCTGCTTGTTGTCATGTAGGGAACACGTGTTAGTTGGTTATAAGATTACCATCCAGCACTGTAAATGCTTTCCTGGTTTACAGGAAAACAGTTGGCTTGCTGCTCAGTGTTGAGCTACCCCAAAATAGGGTATCACTACACCAAGTGGGTGGATGATAGGAGCCTCAATCTACCACAGAGTGGACTTTTTGACCAAGATATTCACAAAAGAAATCTGCGCAGCATGTGAAGAAATCTCTGCCGCAAAAGAAATCTGTGCATCATGTGAGGTGGTGTGTGGGGTGAAGAGAAGATGAAACGGGGTGCAAGGTGCAATGAAGAGGTGAGATATGCTCAAAAGAAGAAAGCATATAGTGAGTAGATGGGAAGCAGAGGCATGGCGGAAGGTGAGAGATGGAAGAGGGAATTATATGTAAAGAGGAAGAGAAAGGTGAAAAGGTAAGTAAGAGAGAGTGCTCCTGAATTTGATTCTTCTGAATTCTCTACGTTCTGGCTTCGGCTTTCCTGTCATTCTCTGACTAAATATCGCTGTGCTGTTTACTTATCCCCTGATTCCACTGACTGTGAAATATTCTTTGACTATGTTACTTCAACAATGGAACACATCCTATTCAGTAGAAAGGGTATGACGAGGGCATTTATAATAATCATCTTGACTGTCAAACGTTTTGACATCTTCTTCATGCCATCTTCAGTGACCTAGAAGCAATGTAAATGATATACAAAAGTGAGGAGTAAAAAAACTGAATATTTATATAAGAGTTACAAACGTACTTAGCTTACCATATAAGAACCTATTTAGATACACCTATATATACATATACATATACAGTACACACATACACATATTAAAAAAAAAACTACCATAGTCTACTGTAAAAGTTTTCTATGTGTGAATATAACTTACACAAGGCTTAAGGGAAAAGCGGATACTGTGTTATTAAGGCAAGGCTTAATTTTTTTTTAATATACAGAGATTCTAAAATTCTTAGGTTTTCATTAGGGCAAGAGTCAAGGATACTGAAATGAATTCTGCTAGGAACAATATCACAGGACTTACAATGTTCCCGCACTGCTGAGTAAGGAGGACTGTGCAGTGGGTGACCCGTTCTGACAGACTGACCTAGGTGCTCGTCGATTCTGATTTTAAGTGAGCGAATCGTGCTGCCCACATACCCCGCTTGGCAACTGGGGCAAATAAATAGATAGACAATCCACGAGTGCATGTCAGCTGGCATACGGTCTTTAAAACGAAAGAAGTAAATCCACGAGTGCATGTCAGCTGGCATACGGTCTTTAAAACGAAAAAAGTTACTAATTTTCAAGGAATTCATAGGTATGAATCGGAATTACTTATCAGGAAAAAAATTACATAGTTTCTCATCTAATGCTTGTTGTATTAGCTTAGAGATGTCACCAAGGTATGGAATACGGAAGTAAACGATCTCTTTGTTGACAGTGGGGATTCGTTGCTTCGGCTGGAGTTGACGATTAAGAAAATTATTAACTTGTTTATCAAACAAGTGGAAACTGTAACCATTATGGTAAAAGAAATTCCTTAGAAAAGAGACTTCTTTGTGAAAATGTATATACCTAGATGAAATATTGAAGGCTCGATGCAGCAGAGTTTTGATTGCATTGAGCTTGAAATTATAATGGCAGAAACTGAAGAAACTGGTCTGAAGAAACTGGTACCCAGTCCTGAGAATGTGGGTTTCCGAAACACAGAAAAAGCAAAGCCATCATTACATTTCTCTATATTAAGGTCCAAAAAAGAGAGTTTTCGATTTTGATTATTATACTGCCTTCGTCATACTCTTCCTACTGAAGTTACGATTCCCTAGGAATACACCTATATCAGACACATCCTATCCTTTTCCCCTTTCTCTGGAATCTCCATTATTCTAGGAGATTTCAATATTCACCACCACCTTTGGCTTTCCTCTCCTTTCACTGATCCACCTGGTGAACAAGCCTAGATCTTTTCTATTCTTACTGACCTAGTGCAGCTTGTACAACACCCTACCCGTATCCCTGACCACCTTAGAGAGAGCTCCAACATACTTGACCTCTTCCTTAGAACTAATCCTTCTGCTTACACTGTTTATTTTTCCTCTCCGTTGGGCTCCTCTGATAACAATCTTATTACCTTAACCTGTTCTATCGCTCCGGTATGGCCTGAGGACCTTCCAAAGAATTGTCGGTTGTGGCACTTCAGAGCTGCTGACTGGGAGGCCCTCAGGCAGTACTTCTTTGATTTTCCCTAGAATGATTATTGCTTCCACGGCTGGGAGCCATCTAAGTTTGCCTTGCATATTACTGAGGTTATTCTCTCAGGCATGGAGCATATATCCCTTTCTCATATCCTTTGACTAACGCAAGAAAGCCTCGGTTTAACCCTAGATCAGCAGCCATGCCCAACTAACGCTATTGACAACCACCGGCCACATGTGGCCAGATTTGGGAATTAAAAAAAAAATACTTATATGCCTTGCACATTTATAAAAATTTTATCACATGTAGAGTAAAGACTAATGAAAATGTTGGCAAAAAAAAAAAAAGTATGAAATTATTTTATTGTAAATTTTTTTCTAAAGGCACTAAAAACCTGTCAAAAATACACTTACCGTAACATATTTGGCAATAACTTTGTTTGCAGCCTTCTCAAGGGTTGCCGACAAGGATACGTTGATTCCAGACATCCCCCTTGATGATCATGTTAATACCTAGAAAAAAACTAACAAAAAAAAAAAAAAAAAACATACAAACGTTGTTTGCAACCATGGCCACATGTGGCCTTTTTCAATATATTAGAGAAATAAAAAACACGAACAACCCAGACGCACCTTGAATCGAAAGTACAAGCCAATAGGGGAAGCTACCTAGATGGTGAGCCGAATGCTCAAAATGGTGCCATGGCGCCAAGCTTTTAAACTTTGTCTGGCCAGATGTGGCCGGTGGTTGCTGATCGAGGGTTAATGATGCATTAGATGATGCAAGCGTTCCCAGATATTTAAAATTTTCTACATTCTTCACCACATTATTCTCAATTACACAATCAATTTGGTTCTCCACGTTCATATTAATAATTTAAGTCTCTCCACAATTTATTACCAATCCCACTTTTTCTCCTTCCTCCACTAGACAATCAAGCACCCTCTGCATCTCGTAAATACTTCCGCAAATCAGTACAATATCATCAGCATACTCCAAATCCATCAGCTTTTTATTTTCTTTCCAGTTAATTCCTGCACCTGTTCTCCTTACAACCTTTCTCATAACATAATTCATAACCAAAACAAACAGCAATGGCGAAAGAACTCCTCCTTGAATCACTCCTGACATAACTTCAAATGGATCACTCAAAGAACCACCCACCATTACCTTACAAAAAGTACCTTCATTCAGGCTTCTAATAATATTTACAAACTTTTCTGGTATACCATAGAATCTCATAATTTTCAACATAGCTCCACGTGAAACACTATCAAACGCCTTTTCAAAATCCACAAAACACATACTAAGTGGCATTTTCATCTCATTAGCTTGTTGCATTAGATACCTTACAAAAAAAAAGTCTGATCATTACAACCTCGACCCTTTCTAAATCCCGCTTGTTCTTCTCTTAAAATTTTATAAGTTACTGGCTCTATTCTCTCCAACAAGATTTTGGAAAAGACTTTTGCAACTACAGGTGTCAAAGTTATCCCTCTCCAATTGCCAATGACTCTTAAATCTCCCTTTTTTTGGTATTTTTATGATCACTAAATTTTTCCACTCTTCTGGAATTGCACCATTATTCCATGCCACATTAAAAAGTTTCAAAAGCGCATTCATCAACTCATCATTTTCCACCTTAAGCATTTCAGGGAATATTCCATCCTCTCCTGGGGCCTTAAAATTCTTTAACTCCTTTATAGATTTTTCTACCTCTTCCAAGGTTATATCCCCTGTTTCTATCTGCAGATCTCTATCGGCTGGCAAAATGTCCTCTTCAGCTGGGATTGGTCTATTTAGAACAGATTCAAAATGCTCGTTCCACCTCCCTTTTATATCCTAATCTTTAGTCATCAAGTTACCATTTCTATCTCGTAAAGGTATATCCTTCCTTCTCTTTTCAGTCCCAATTAACTCCTTTATGGCCTGATACGCTGCTCTTGTGCTCTGACCGTCATTTTTACTTAATTTAATTACTGTCTCTTTGGCTTTTCATCATATAGCCTCCTCTTATCACATCTAGCGAGTCTTTTTACTTCAGAATGTAAACTCCAGCACTTTGCTCTAAGTACTTCAAGTACAGTCACGCTCCCTAATTTAGACCCTCCCCGAGCCAAGCCCAGAGCTGAGGGAGGCAGTAGCCATGGCTCTCAAATGAACGCGTTAACTAGCCACCCCCCCCCCCAACTTCTCCCCCAATCTCCCCCCCCCTCCCTCTCGCTAACCAACGTTCATTCTCTACCTTACTGCATTTCTTTCCACCCTCATCTCTTACTGAAACAATCATTTACTGAAGAGGACAGTGCTGGACGGAATTATATAGTAGATTTGGGAAAACATAGAGCATAAAAAAAATAATAAGACCTGAATATATTATTTCTCTTAATAAATTACCTCAAGGGAAACGTTTATTGAGGCTGTATTATATAATCGCTCAAGTGATAAAATACCCTACACAGTTTGTATTGCTGTAATACTTTTATTATTACAATTACTATATTTTAATGATTGTTATCGAAGTGGTTATAATGGTCTGGGTATAGGTCCTATTGATTGGGTGGTTCTGTTTCTCGTATTTGCAATGTGCAGTATATAATTAGGCTGTAGCGTAAGCAGTTCTGTATCTAAAGGCCGTGCTATAAATACCCTTTCACACAGGTCGTATTATAATTGCATATTGGTTACTACTTGACGATTTAATGTATATGGCACTGTCAGAGGCCACTTAGCAGCATGTCATTGATAGCATTTATATTGTCTTGACTTTATTTACAAAAAAAGAAAAAAAAACTATTGACAACAGTAAGAGATCGACAAGAAGACAAGTAACACAGTATTGATATCTTTATTTGATTATTACAACATAATTCATTCAACAATATGCATCATATGAAAGTATGACACCCTTAATAATGACCAAATGAATGACCAGGGTAAATAAATATTATATATAAAGTAAAGAGATAATATAGTTTTATATAATACAATTATATAGTTAATGCCAAGAAATAATGCTGCATTTTATCATTCTTAAATGAAAATCAATATTGTAATATATATATTCATGTAGGAGTAAGGCATAACTGCTAGTATCTCGTCCATCCACCCCCAGCTTCTATCACGTGCTGTAAGCGAGTAGGGATGGAGTCCACCAAACTGCTGCAGATATCGGGTTCACGCCGTATTCCTTCCCATATCTCGTGAGCTTTATTCACAACTGCTGCTTTTGTTTTATCCTCTACCCGCCATTTCCTAACCATTGTCCCCCATAAATTCTCTATGGGGTTGCAATCACAATCTCTCGAAGGACAGTCAATTACACGAATTTCAGGAAGATGTGAAAGCCATTCTCGAACCACTCGACATTCGTGTATTGGTGCACGGTCATGGACAAACCATATACAGTAGGGTCAGGTTCAGGGATAGCATATGCCCGAACAGCGGGGAGAAATGATGTTTCCAGGATGTTGATATACGCCTCTCCAGTAAGATACCCTTCAGTGGGAACAAGCTTTCCTGGGCCACCATACCACATCCAGCCGTGAAAGGATACATTTACCCTGCCGCTCCTTGACCGTTCATGGATGTGCCTAGACTCATAACGTGTGTTCACGACACGCCAACATTGTCGACCTGGTGCCGAAACAGAGGTGAATGATTTCTCATCTCTAAATATGACAGTCCGCCAAAAATTAATATCCTTATTTATGTTGTCCTGGGCGAATCTTAGGCGTCCTGCTTTATGTGCATCAGTGAGCACTTCTTTCAGTGCAGGAATGTAGCACTTCAAGCCTGATTCATATAATCGCCGTCTACTCGTTGTAGGGTGACAAGGAAGATTCAACTCTTGCTCGTCATTTCTACGGCGGTCATCAATGGGTTTCTTGTGGCAGCTTCTCGTAGTGTTTCGTCGTCCTCTACTGATGTCACTCTAGGACGACCTGGTCGTGGTTAGTTAAAACGTTTCCCTCTTGTTCATGTCACGGTACCCAACGCCTTACAGTTTTACGAGTGATTACATTGCCGCGTGCAATCTGTGATATGCATTGTCCAGCCCTGTAAAGCCCAGCAATAATAGCCCGTTTACGGATGACATCCTCCCTGTTGGCCCAGGTGCGTGGGGCATGACCATTTCCTCGTCCCCTTCCAGCCATATCTGGTATAATAGAGAAAAGATATTTACAATATACGAAGGTTATTGATATACAGGAAATAAGTTAGCTGCTACTGCTCCATGTTATAACAAAATTTTATTAAAAATATTTGACCTCACCTACAGATGATTGCCTAATAATCGGATACTTTAGTCTATATGGTAGTATAGGCCTAGATGTGTGAAGCAAACTACAGGAGAGTGGATAATCTTTTCACAGTCAAAAAGCATTGGTAGAGGGTTGCTTTCTCTGAGTGCTGTCTAGTTATCTTTATGATATGGCATACTACATCGCTCCATACCAATACTATAAGACACATACGCAAAGAATTTATGATAAAAAAATAAAATCATTTTTATCAGCTGAGATACAGATAAATAAATACCGTATTGATAATAGTTAGCTAGAAATACAAAGACAAAGAGTTATTTAGAAATATTGTAGGGACCTAGCAGGAGAGAGAGAGAGAGAGAGAGAGAGAGAGCAGGATCCTTACCTTGTGGAGTATTGCTGCTTTCCTGTTCACTCCCAAGACGACTTCTGCTTCATTTACACGACCCTGTGAATACCTGTAGCGAAACTATAATATCCCACACTAGTCAGTTGCTGGAGAGGCGGGCACGAGAGGTGATACAGACATCGGCAATTCTTGTTAACGGCTAATCAGAGTATTCTGAACCCCCGCTAAGACTCGTCTGATTACGCTAGTTACAGCTACACGCAGCAATAGCCACTCTAGTTATACAGTATATCTTACATGCACTTTCGGTAATACCCCTCAACAAGCCTCAGTAAACATTTCCCTTGAGGTAATTTATTAAGAGACGTATAAATATATTCAGGTCTTACTTTTTTTCATGCTCTATGTTTTCCCAAATCTACTGTGTAATACCGTCCAGCATTGTCCTATTGAGTAGATGATTGTTTCAGTAAGAGGTGAGGGTGGAAAGGAATGCAGTAAGGTAAAGAATGAGCGTTGGATGGCGATAGTGAGAGGGATGGGGATTGAAGGCAGGAGTGGGAGGGGGGGAGGCTAGTAAACGCGTTCGTTTGAGAGCCGTGGGTACTGCCTCCCTCAGCTCTGGGCTTGGCTCAGGGTGGGTCTAAATTAGGAAGCGTGACTGTACCTGGTCATCAACATGTTGTTCTTCACTTTTTAACTTTCCCTCTTTCCTTTTCTGAATTCATTAATGTTTCATCTGACATCCACTTTTTCCTTCTCCCTTAATAGTAACCTTAGCACTCTCATGCAAAACCTGTTTTACCTCTCTCCACATTTGAATAATATCATTGTCTTCAGATTCCATCAAAGTCTGCAGGACTAGAAACCTGTTCCTGCATTCCCACCGAAACATTTCCTTCGTGTTTTCATCATTTCTCAGCTCATCAAAATCATAATTATTGCCTCCTGTACAATTACCACTAACATTTCTCTTAAGTTTTATTTTAATCTTTGACACAGCAAGTTGGTGATCACTACCTATATCTGCCCCCCCTCCTTACGCAAACATCTTGCAAATAACTCCTATGCCTTCTGCTAATTGCAATGTGGTCAATCTGGTTACAATATTTACCACATGGTGAAATCGAAATACTTTTATGTATTTTTCTATGCGCAAAGATAATTCCACCAATTATAAGGTCATTTGCCAAACACAAGCTTCGAAATCGCACCCCATTTTCCTTTCTTATACCAACACCCTCCTTACCCATACAATCTTCAAAGCCATCCCTATTACTGCCAGCAATTGCATTAAAATCACCAATGCAAACTAACACATCATGTCTTGCCACTCTATTCACTACATCCTGCAGCATCTCATAAAAGTCATCCTTCATTTCATCAGCAGCCTCATTTGTCGGAACGTACCCTACAACCATACTGATATTACCGTGGTCAGATTTTAAACGAGCATAAAGCAAGCGCTCATTAATTGGCTCAAACTCACATAGTGCCTTACAAGCATCTCTACTCAGCAGTAAGCCTACTCCGTGGAAATGATTTCTATCACTCCCACCAGAAACCAGCAAAGTAATACCATCTACCAAACTCATTTTATCAACTCCAAGCAACCTCGTTTCTGTAAAAGCACAAATATCCATCTTGTATTCCTTGAACACTGAAATAAGTTCTTCGATTTTACGAGCCTGATTGAGAGTTCGAACATTCCAATTTCCTATTCTTAAGGTTCATTTTGGATGTATAAACTTATTTGTACACCGTGGGATTCTTAGCACCCCCTGCCCACTTAAGGACTGCACGGAACTTAGGGCCATTGCTTCGTCACCAGAGTTCATCAAGATTTCATGGGCAGAAAAATATTTTACCCTGGAGCCAATGCCAGTGGCTCGCAGGAACCAGACAGTGGAGAGAGGAAATTAATTAAATGAAAGTAAAATGCAGAGGGTTAAGACAAAGTACAAGGGAAAGAAAGACAGCAAAAAGAATGTAGATAAAAGTGTCCCTTTTAGCTGCCTCTTACGACAAGCAGGGAATACTGGGGAAGTATTCTATCCCCCCTTCCCCAAGGGGGGATGTATTATACACACACACACACACACACACACACACACACACACACACACACACACACACACACACACACATATATATATATATATATATATATATATATATATATATATATATATATATATATATATATATATATATATATATACAGTTGTTACTGTTGGTACTAGTATTCAGAAACTTAATATAAGTGAGTGAAGAAGATGTATGTACGCAAAATATATGACGTGGTGTTTGTTACAAGAAATAGTATAATGTGGTAAGAAAAAACAAAGAAGTAAATGGCGTGTGAAAAAGATGTCTCAGGGCGTAATGTCACTCACTACCTCTTTGTTGTATTTGTTTTTTCTCTAACCCTGTTTTTGTTAATAACTCTATCTTAGTGTTGCTTAGTTTGATTGTTGTAAATACGATAATTGTACTCTGTATCTTATGCAAACTGTTCATCACTCGTATTACAATACATCCCTATAGGATAGTGGTGATTCATTTGTGATGTTTTAAACCAAAAAATGGGGTTGTATGTTTAAGCTCTGGGAAAATTAAGTAAAAGTATGTTCACCCACTTAGGAGGCAGAATTATGTCACCCTCGGAGACTCAGCGCCGTGGTGATGGACCAGCGATGAGTAACGTTGAGTGGGTTGAGTGGTGGGTCAGGGCTGTTTGGTAGTTGCTGCGTCGTCTTCCCCACCACCCATGCATCAGCGCCTCCTCAGTCTGGTAGATGTGCTGGTGGTGGTGATGGAGGATGGTTGGGGAGAAGGGAGGGGTCAGGAGGGGGTTGATGTGGCTGTGAGTCAGTGCTCTCACTACAGCTCTGCTCCCCTTACTTCATTCTCTTGCTTCTTACTTTTTGTAATTTACCTGTAGGCATGTAGAGTTGTCTTCTATATGTGTACTGTTTTGTGATAATTTTAGATACTTGTAGTTTATCGTGAATCGTAGAACTGAGGCTGATCTTAGTTACCTTCTCACCTGCCTGTACAGTAGGTAACTTACAGGATCGTAGTATATCGTTTTGATTATAGAACTGAGTCATACTGTTTGTTGACTGTTGATTGACGTAGAAATTGGAAGGTTGGTTGTAACAATACTATAGATGGTCAAACCACTACCAATATAAAGTTCCGAGGCGTTGTGTGGCTCGAACTTGTAGTAGTTTTTTGTTCTCTATCTTGATAATGTAGACTCACTGTAGACTCGCAGACATGGTTCGTATGCTTGCTGCCACCATATATAATATATCGTAATTATAAATATAATATATCGTAGTCATTGCCGAGCTATTGTAACAGTGTGTTGATTTGTAGAGATTATATGAAAGGAATGTTCAGTGTACTTGTCGTAGATAGCAGGAAAAAGTTAGGGATGAGTCTATGGTTTGATTACAGTTTATTTTTATCAAAGGGAATAACTCAATAGTAATACTGAGGTGAGTAATAGTATGTCTCACAAGAGTGTACTGAGATGAGAGCGTTTACTGGCTAACCCGTGCGCTCCTTCCTACTCTCTTCGCCATCTCTGTTCTCTCCAGAAACCCCTTCTGCTCTGTCTCTCCAATTTCACCTGTATATGACTGGTTGTCATGTGTAAGGGCACAGGTGTGTGGAACCTTCCCGTGTCTGGGGATTTTCCGATCATGCGCCAAACTTTACTGTGTTTTGAAATTCCTTCCTGAGAATGTGCGAATGTCATTTCCTCTAGCCCTCTCGCCCTGGCATGACTTTCATCTAACCTTTGTATTACATATAAACATTACTGACTATAATGTAGTGTGTTGTATGTTAGAGTGCTGACATCACTCGGTCACGCCCCAGCTGGCGTACCTACGTCAGCCTGTAGTAACTAATTTCATTATAACCTATTAGTACATGGTATTCATAACAATATTGTAGAGACAATAATATTGTAGAAATATAATACACTGTAGTAATATAGTTTATGTATAATGGAGTAAATACATGGTAGTAAAATACTGAACATGGAGTATTGTATAACATTCTGCAGTAATATAGTGGCAGAAATATGCACGTACAACAATTATTCGCATATATTTATGCAATGGTTATATAATGGCAGAACCATACCAAGACTATAGTAAGAGTCACACACACACACACACACACACACACACACATGTATCGGTACACTGCTAGCACTAAATGTCGTGCCACCGCTAGCACAAATTTAATGTATCGGTACACGGCTAACACTAAATATCGTGCCACCGCTAGCACCAATAAATATTATGTGTTCTGCTGTTACAGTATAGCTAGACCACCGTGTTGGATCGACGACACTGTCTGTAGTACACGTCAGCTACTCGCCGTCACTGCCCGACACTTCCCACCAAAGGTCCTCTGCCACGAGAAGGTGGAAGCTGGTCTGTTATTAAGTGGTAGCGTAAGGTGACAGAAATGAGCAGATTAAATCTCTCTTTATTGGGTACAGAATAATATAACTGCGACCCGAGAGATATGTAAGAGCGATACCACCTCCCTTTGTAGCTATAAAACGGCTTCTGACGCTGTACACTCACCGAGCCAACTAGGGCGCGGTGCTGAGGTCAGCTAAAAAGTGAGGTGCCGAGCAATTACATACACTCTGGGCTTATGCAAAAAGTAGAGATAAATGACAACTCTACTAGCACATTATACACCTCTATTAAATGGTATTAAGTGCATTCACATATACCAACATAATAAATGGTTCCCCAGGACTTTACACTTACCCACTATTCAGATATCTTTTCACTTCTCCTAACCTTCATTTTATAATTGAAACAGGGTGGCACTTATGGTCTGCCATCCACCTTCTTCTTTATACCACAGCTAACAGCGAAATGATATTTGGTTGTTCATCATTCACACTTCATTACACACTGTTAATTATGACTAAACAGCTTTAAAAATTATTATGTAAAATGTGTGATACTACAACTTCATATGGAAAAAGATGTTGACACCAGAACATTGCTCGGCCACACCATTGACGTCCTCGTCGACATTGTTGTCCTAACTACCGTGTAGCCTAACCAGAGTGTAGGGTAGCTAACTATTCAGGAACATCCACTTGCAATCCGCGAGTACGCACACGTGGTCTCAGTGGGTTCCTTAATTGGCGCCTTAAATAGTAGCCTAAACCACAAACACAGGACAAAACCACAATAAGTAGAAGACCAACGCCAGGACCAAATTAGGAAGGAGAAAGGTATGAAGAAAGATAGGACAGTACATAAGGCTCTAAATCAGTCCTGTTCAGGTGGGAGAGGAAGGTAAGCTCCTTTACTACATGAGACAGCCTGTTCACATTCAAGGAAGTAACATTGAATGAAGGTAAAAAGGGTCGTAACTGGGATGAGAAGTTCACTGACAAAGCTAGATGATGCTTGCTAGGCAGAACTGATATCTCTTTACTGTGTAACTCACAAAAATCAGGTGCAACATAATACCCCTTTACTGTAAGGAATTGATTCTGCGAGGCACAAGTCACAGTTATGTCCTCTGTCTCAGGAAAGTAAAAGTACTGTTTCGCATGAATATGAGCATGGAAAACTGACTTCAACTGAATGGGTTGGAAGGTTCAACGTTGCAGAGCAGAGGAAGTATTTGTGTCCAACAAGGCCCTCTTACACTCCTCTACCTTTAATGGTACGAAGACAAAATGGAAAGCAGGACATACATGGAGATCAAGAAATGAGGCCTTACACTTCTCAAATTCATCCACAGTCGTTTCTGCTACATATTTCTTGTCATCTGAGACAACTAGCACCTCTGGACCCTCTTCAATAACAACAAGTGTATTATTAGCAGTAGCAAAAGGGAAGGAAATGAACCGCCATGCCTGGTATGTTACAGCATTCCTCATAGGTACCAATATCAGGATGCCTTCATGGGTCAACTGGGCCTCTAACAATGGGTAATAATATTCCAGTTGACTCAGATCAAAGAGTGGCATAAGTCCATGCTTCCACATTGCTATATCAAGTGCATTTGTTAGTATATTAGTAGGCAGCAATAAAGCATTAACCCTGTTCAAACTTGCATCGATTAAGCCGTCCACCATATTGGCTGCATGCTTCTTCAAAGCAGTGGTTGACTCGTCGAGAGCATGTAAGTACTCAGCGAATAACACCAAGTTAGCTAGGGTTGGTAGGTTAATTTGGATGTTGTTCACAAGCTCTACTAGATGGTTGGTAGTCCTAATTATCTCGTTAGCTTTGTTAGTGAACTCATCTAACTGTTTATACACATGCATGATTAATCTATTATTGGCTTTAGCGGCCAGTGTCAAGTCATGCATCTGTCTACCCAATTGCACTACATCCTTATCTAATGCCATGCCAAAGAGTTGTTGAGACAGGATTCCTAGAAAATCCACAAGTCCTCTCTTAGTACGTCCATGGACATGCTTGGAAAGATCAGAGTGTACGTTAGGTAATGCAACATGCAAGTTAGTGAGCCTGTCGGTGAGCCTGTCTATACGCCTAGTCTGAAGCTCAACAATTCCATGCAAGGTTCGTTCCAAAGCTTCAGTGTCAGAGTTCGTCAATCGTGGGTTTTGATTAAACATCTTTCCCACTTCCAATAGTTGCTGTCTGAGATTCGACAAGCCCTTGGAGATCTCCTTGACAATATCTGGCGTTTGGAGATAGCCTTCCATTGGATAGTAGACGCATACTGCATCTTCCACTACCACGACTTCTCCAAGTGGGCTCTTCAGTGCTCCTGGCATTAACGCAGTCGTGTCCGTGTCTGACGTCTTTCCATAGGTCCACCCCAAGCAACGCACGAGGAGTATGAGCCACAGCCACATTTTTTTTCTGCAAGAGAAGATACTCCCTTAATCACTCTTGTTGTGGGATCATAGCTTGCTGCGATACTCTTGGTTAGGGACAGGTACGGATGACGACATAGACTGCGACGAAGACAGAGGGGACAACACATCAGACACAGGGTTAGTTAGGCCTAGCTCTTGACTTACTAGTTTGATCCTATCAGCATGTACTACCTCCTGAGTTCCATTAGCTTCATCCTTTATTCTATAAGTATTTCCACGTACTCGTTCCACAACGGTATATGGTCCGCGGAACTTAGGTCTGAGCTTGGAAATTCTCTCAGGGTTGTGGATCATGACCTTCTGGCCTGCCTGTAACGTCTTTTCTTGACTACCTTTGTGTTGTTTCGCCATCATCTCCGCTCTTGAGGCTTTTAATCTTTTCCGTACTTCACTGTGTATACGTTGGAATTTCAACAACTGTACCTTTGCGTAGTCTTCCTCGTTGTATACTGGAGAAGGAGGTCCAGCCAACAAATCGTAGGGTAACATTTTCTCTTCTCCAAAAAGGATATAATGAGGAGACTTCCCAGTTGATGAATTTTCTGAGGAGTTGATGGTCGCCACTACATGTGGTAACCAGTCTTCCCAGTTATCCTCCTGATTTGAGGTTATTACTGGTCTCAAGACTTCCAGTATCTTCCTGTTTGTTCTCTCCACCAGGCCATTGCTCTTAGGACTGTAAGGCGTTACAAAAACTTGCTTTACTCCATACATACGACAGATTTCTTGTAACACCTGGTTACGAAATTCACTGCCATTATCGCTGAGCAATACCTTGGGTGTAGAGTATGGACAAATCACTGAAGTCACAAAAGCGTGCGCCACCTCCTCTGAAGTTTTCGTCTGTAAAGGTGCTAAAACAGTGAATCGTGAGAAATGGTCCACTGCCACCAGTACATAACTTGAACCTTGACGACTTCTCGGCAACGCTAAGAGATCAATGGAGACTGTATCCCAGGGTTTTTACGGTAGAGGATACTCTAAGATGGGAGTCGGAAGTCCCGTCGTTCCTCGTATTTCCGCGCATTTGACACATTGACTGACGTGGGCTTCTATGTCCTTCCTCATGGTCAGCCAATAGTATTTCTTTCTCGCCTCACGTATGCATCTATCGCGACCGGGATGACCCGCTTGAGGTACGTCATGAACTAACTGTAGCACGGCTTGCTGTAAGGTAGCAGGAACAACCAACTGATATGCAGTGTCCTTCCCTGGGGGTTGCTTATACAAAAGACCCTGTTGAAGATGGAAGTGTCATTGGTACTGGGAGTTCAGGTAGACAAGTCTCGTCGCCAGACTCCAAAGCATAGATGACTTGAGACCACATCGCATCATTACGTTGTTCCGCTTTTACCGTGTCTGAGGAATACTCAGCAAGAGCAACATCCTCGGCTATGGTAGCAGCAATGTTTCTACTCAACGCGTCGGCTACAACATTTTGACGGCCTGGTAAATATCTGACCTCTGGATCAAACTCCATTACCTTGCCAAACCAACGCGCAACCTTACCGTGCAAGTTTTTTCCTTTAAACAAGTCGCGTATGGGTGCATGGTCAGTTAAAACAATTATCCGGTAGCCAAAGATAATATCCCGGAAATGTCCTAACGCCCACACGACTGCTAATGTCTCCAAATGTGTCGTCGAATAGTTCTTCTCTGGGGGTCTTAGTGCCCTACTAGCATACGCTATGGTATGTGTCTTACCTTGCTCATCTTTCTGCTGTAACACCGCTCCCAGACCCAGACCTGAGGCATCCGTGCACAGATAGAAAGGTTGAGTATAATCAGGAAACGCTAATACGGGTGTTTCTGACATGGCTTGTTTGAGCTCGTTGAAGCTTTTCTCTTCCGAGGGTCCCCATTTCCATGCAGCGTCCTTCTTAAGTAGCGTTGTTAAAGGTGATGCTATGATGGCATACCTGTGGACAAAACTCCTATAAAAGCCAGTGAGGCCTAGGAACGATCTTATCTGATCCTTGTTCTGTGGTGTAGGAAAATTTAACATTGGCCTTACCTTGTCCAGCACAGTCTTGATGCCATTACCATCAACTAGGTGTCCTAAAAATCTAATACTGGATTTCAGAAATTCACACTTAGATAGCTTAATTTTCAGACCTGCGGATCTCAAGGTTTCCATCACTCGTTTTAACTTGTTAAAATGACTGTTAACATTGTTACTCACGATGATTAGGTCATCTAGATACGCTAAGACGTCTTGCCCTAACATCTCGCCAAACAATTGGTTTATCATCCGCTGAAATGTTAAAGGAGCATTACTCAGTCCAAAAGGCATCCGGAGAAATTCAAAGTGCCCACGGTGAGTGCTAAAAGCAGTAATGGGACGCGACTCTTCGGTCAGCTCCACCTGCCAATACCCTGACGCTAGATCCAGACAAGTAAACACAGTATTTCCCTTACCTAATGATTGAAGTAAATCTCGCAGATGCAGAATCGGGTAACGATCCGGTACTGTTACCTTGTTCACTTGCCGAAAATCCACAACAGGTCTCACACCACCGTCCTTCTTAGGCACTAGAAAGAGTGGTGCATTCCAAGGCGAGGAGGAAGGCTGGATAACTTCATCATGAAGCATCCTTTCAACTTCCTCATCCACTGCTTCCCTTTGGCTGTGTGGTAGACGGTATGCAGGCACATAAACTGGATTTGTACCAGGGCACAAACCAATATGATGCTTCACCCTATCCGTCCTACCCAGCGCTTCTCCTGGAAGTGCTACTACGTCGGAAAATTCTCTAAGGAGGGCTAGGAGTCGTGTTTTATGGTCTACATTATCCGTGACCTTCACGTATTGCTCCAGCTGTTTTTCCTTAGCCAGACGTACGGGTTCCGACTGAGTCGTTGCTTGAGAGGTAACTACAGGAGAGATCACCGGCACGTCGTCGACTTCCTTTATGGGGGCACCATAGCACATCAAGTCGCCTATATAACAACCATCTCTGAGCTTAACTGCGCCACCACTCATATTTGCGATGAAGAGGGGCGTCTTCTGGTCTTGGCCAACGCTAGTCAGAGTCGATTCCAGTGACAATGCCTTATGTTTTACAGTCTCAGTTAAGCATGCTACATCAGTTCCCACCGACACGTCAGGTACTCGGACAGGAATTTTACAGACAGTTTGACTGGGTAAGTGGTGATTACCACTCACTATAGCCCTGACTTTCTTCCAGTCCATACCCTCCGCTTCGTGTGCATCCGGGGACTCCCTTGACGCTTCACTTGTCGGGGTCACAACTGGTTGGACGGCTCCTGAATGGATGCCAGTTCCAGTTCGTGTTGCTGAGGGATTAAGGCCTACAAACTCTCCCATTAAAGGAAATGGAATGTCTTTGAGGGTGTATTACTATATCATACTCCTCCATGGTTTCAAAGCCTAACAGTCCATCAGCTGGCAGAGGAAAATCCTCAACCACATAAAACGTAGCACGTAACACAGGAGATCGTTTATCTGCCCTCAATGTGAACGGCACCTGGCTTACAATCTTCATTCTACTCCCTGTCACACCTGTCAACATTACATCAGGTGGTGATAATGTCCAGTTTGTTAGAGACATTTCACTTTTAAGTCTTTCCAATGCTTTACTAGAAATAATGTTTGTACATGCCCCTGTATCTATGATCAGGGACACTTGGCCTTTCCCTATGATCCAAGGAATAGATAATAAGTCCACCTTAGTAATAGCTGCCACACACGCATCGGTGGATTGTACTATTTTAATTACTTTTGCGCGCGGCCCCGAGCTTCCCTCGAACTAGCTGGGTTCCCTAGTTTCTTCCTCTTTTCAATGACAAAGGGGCAACAGTCCGTTTCATGAGGACAATGCCCATGTATGACACACCATCTTTTCACCTCTGGCTTAACAGCCTTGGTCCTTTGCTGTGGAGAACTAGTAGCTGTATCTCTCCAGCCCGAAGTTTGCAAGGCTTTGCTAGCTTCTGCATAGCATATGCCTGCCTTCGCCAAAGCCTGACTTTCAGTACAGTTAGGATGCTGCTGTACTATATCAGTAGCCAGATTAGGTACAGGTATCTGCCACAAAGGAGAAGGGTTAGTCTGACTTTGCACGCCCATATTGTTAGTCATGCCCCAGGTATTTGGATAAGGGCCCTGGGTTTGCATGCCAATATTAGTATTCATGCCCCATTGATTAGGATTCTGGGTTCGCATGCCAATACCATCTGTGTTTATACCCCATGCATTTGAATAAGGAACAGAAAATAAATTCTGTCCAAAACCTTGTGGTGTACTGAAAACATCTGAAGTATACACAGGTATGTGAGTGGTTGTAGTACTATCACTAATGACTGGATTTTGCATATCCTGAGTGACCAAAGGTACTGTTGTAGTCTCAACTTCCACAGTCTCCTCACTAGGATTACCCTCATTAGCAAGACTAGTGGCCATTTTGGATCTAACTGATTGCTCTGGGACTGTTGAATAAGTATGACCAGAACGCAAATGCAAAACGTTCAAATCATCCTGTCTTTCAGAAATATCCTCATCACCTTGATCTTCAATATGTCCTTCACTCATTTAATATGTCTGAGCACTTTTATTTGATGTATCAACCCACTCATAAAATTCTGAGTCTAGTGGGATTGGCTTATCTCTATTTCCCTAATTCTACGTCCCCACTTTTTCACTGTATCCATCCAACCTTGTCAGTAATATTCCCCTCCCAGTTACAGGAAGATAAACTGACATAAAAAAAGGATAGTTATGGTAAGTGACAGAACGGGACACATATAAAATACACAGAAAGTATATTTATTTCAAGGGAATTCTGAGAAACCTTTATTTCCACTCATCAACTAACTAACGTGTGTTGATTCAAGTGCGTGTGTGTGTGGATTACTAATGCATGGACACTACCTAGATATGAAAGTCCAGGATGATGTTCCACCTTCCACGTTCCACACTCCACCAGACTCCTCCAACCATACGCAGCAGCCCGCTCGCTGTGGGAGTTAGCAAGCGACTGGTTCGCCCTGCATCACGCCAGGCAGATGCCACAGACGCACCAAACACAATCGTGGCACCTCTCGGCCGCTCTCGCTCTCCCTCGGCTCGCTTCGGCCGTCCGCACCTCTGGAGTTGCTAGAAGTCGCTAGTTGACCCACTCCTCACCGCACTGGCTTGAACTCTCCTTATCTCGCCTCTCACACACGAGCGCGAGATTCTTGCCAGTTTGCGTTTGAAGATGGAGATATCTCGCACACCACAGGTCGAGATAACTGCCAATTTGTGCTTAAGATAGGAATCTCGCACTGGCAGAATAATGGGAGGAATTAATATTCACCACTCCAGTTTATCTGCTCCATTTAACTCACTGGTAATTAGTCCCCTTACAACAGTAGAGTAAGATTTTCTGTTTCACCTTCAGGAACGAGCGATTGCAAGGGTTACTGGTTCACAGCATAAATCCCTTTAGCACGTATCGTATCCCAGCACTGAGCACCAATTTAATGTATCGGTACATGGCTAGCACTAAATATCGTGCCACCGCTAGCACCAATTTAATGTATCGGTACACGACTAGCACTAAATATCGTGCCACCGCTAGCACCAATAAATATTATGTGTTCTGCTGTTATAGTATAACTAGACCACCGTGTTGGGTCGACGACACTGTCTGTATTACACCTCAGCTACTCGCCGTCACTGCCCAACACTTCCCACCAAAGGTCCTCTGCCACTAGAAGGTGGAAGCTGGTCTGTTATTAAGTGGTAGCGTAAGGTGACAGAAATGAGCAGATTAAATCTCTCTTTATTGGGTACAGAATAATATAACTGCGACCCGAGAGATATGTAAGAGCGATACCACCTCCCTTTGTAACTATAAAACGGCTTCTGATGCTGTACTCTCACCGAGCCGACTATGGCGCGGTGCTGAGGTCAGCTAAAAAGTGAGGTGCCGAGCATTTACATATACTCTGGGCTTATGCAAAAAGTAGAGATAAATGACAACTCTACTAGCACATTATACACCTCTATTAAATGGTATTAAGTACATTCACATATACCAACATAATAAATGGTTCCCCAGGACTTTACACTTACCCACTATTCAGATATCTTTTCACTTCTCCTAACCTTCATTTTATAATTGAAACAGGGTGGCACTTATGGTCTGCCATCCACCTTCTTCTTTATACTCGTACTACAGCTAACAGCGAAATGATATTTGGTTGTTCATCATTCACACATTATTACACACTGTTAATTATGACTAAACAGCTTTAAAAATTATTATTTAAAATGTGTGATACTACAACTTCATATGGAAAAAGATGTTGACACCAGAACACACACACACACACACACACACACACACACACATATATATATATATATATATATATATATATATATATATATATATATATATATATATATATTTATATATATATATATATATATATATATATATATATATATATATATATATATATATATATATGATGTACTTATCTATCTATCTGTCTATCTATCTATCTATATCCATCCATCCATCCAACATCCAATCCAGCATTGCTCCATGAGGAGCATGGGAGCCCGGGGCTAGGCAGTTGGTCCCGATATTAAAGATAAGAGTGACCAGCCTCACTCATCCCTGAGTGGCATTACATGAGCAATGAACCCCAACGAACCCTGGGATATAAACCTTCACCGGCTCAATCCGATTGGAGTGCAGTAATTACCTACTAAACCACCAGGCGTCAATATTTGGTTACATGATTACCACCCAGTGTAGTAAATGGTCTCCTGGTGTATAGGAAACCATTTGGCTTGTCACTCAGTGTAGAGTCACCTACAGGCAAAAGGAAGAGGAAAGAATGAAGGAAAGAAAGATAGAAGAGTGAGTGTAAAGTTACCCGTAGGCAGAAGGACAAGGAAAGAATGCAGGAAAGGAAGACAGAAGAGGATGGAAGGAAAGAAGGATGGAGGACAGGAAAGGGCAGACACCCGATAGCAGCCCTACATCGAGTGAGTGGATGGTGAGCACCCCCACCTACCACAATATATATATATATATATATATATATATATATATATATATATATATATATATATATATATATATATATATATATATATATATATATATAAAGACAAGGATTGTGGAAAGTGTTAAGAATATATGGAGTAGATGGGAAGTTGTTGAATGCTGTGAAGAGTATGTATGATGGTGCGAAGGCTGCAGTGCGTGTGGATGGTGAACTAAGTGAATTTTTCTCTTTGAAAGTTGGTTTGAAACAGGGATGTGTCATGTCTCCATGGTTGTTCAATCTGTACATGGATGGGGTAATAAAAGAGGTACAAGGTAGGGAAGTGGATGTTGGAGTGGCCCTGGTGAGAGGATAGTGTTTGGAAACTCCCTGTACTGTTGTTTGCAGATGATACTGTGTTGTTGAGTGAAGACGAAGGGGAGCTGCAAGGCTTGGTGGATGAGTTTGGGAGAGTGTGTAAGACGCGGAATCTAAAGGTGAATGTAGGGAAGAGTAAAGTGATGGTCTTTGAGAGAGGTGAAGTCAGTGAATGTATAGCAAGGTTGGATGGTGAAGAATTGGAAAATGTGAGTACGTTTAAGTACTTGGGTAGTGTGGTGAGTAAGGATGGAGGTTTGGAGGGTGAAGTGCTTGAAAGGGTACAGCAGGGAAGAAAGGTTGCTGGTTCTTTGAAAGCAGTGATAAGAAACAGGGAAGTGAGCATGGAAGTGAAAAAGTTACTACATGACAGTATTGTGATACCAACTCTAATCTACGGAAGTGAAGCTTGGACGTTGTTGGAAGGACACAAGTCAAGAGTGAGAGCAGTGGAAATGAGTTATTTAAGAGGAGCCTGTGGAGTCACATGGAGAGACAGGCTGACGAATGCGGATATAAAGGAGCGTTGTGGTGTTGATGTGGATGTGATAGGAAGCGTTATGAGGAACACACTGAGGTGGTTTGGGCATATGGAGAGGGTGGAGGGTGAAAGACTGACGAAGAGAGCGTATGTGAGTGAGGTGGAGGGGGGAAGAGGGAGGGGGAGGCCGAGGATGAGATGGAGGGATGGGGTGGAGAGGTATATGAGAGAGGGGTGTGTGAGTTGGGAGCAGGGCAGTGAAATGGCGGGGGACAGGGCGACTTGGAGGCGATTTGTTTGTGGCCACCCCAAACGGGATTGAGGCATCTGGCAATAGATAGATAGATAGATCATCATCATCAGCCGTTTGAGTATCCATTGCAGGACCGTCCTATCCCAACCGAAGTATGGACGATACAGCCAATGTATCTCTACCAAGTGACTTAGGCTGTCTGGTAGAGATTGTATGTATGGTGAGAAATGCTTGTAAATGTGCTTGTAGTGTTGTAGTGGCTTTGGATGTGTGTGTAGTTTGTGAACCAAGTGTAATCGGCCCGCACAAGCAGACCGGGTGCATACATACTTTACAGTATGCAACACAGGTTCAACCACAGCACCCCTGGCGTCCGCCAAAGTAGTACATGGCCGGGAGAATGCTTCCAAAGTGTACTACCCTGGCGGGGCATGAACCCTCACTCTCCAGTGTACGAAAATGCACACTTTACCACTGTACCACAACGGTTCCATATATATATATAAAGTTATATAAATATATATATATATATATATATATATAAGGTATATGAATTGGATACATGTATATCGGTCTATCATTTATGTATGATTAGATAAATATTATACTTCACTCCTCTGACTTCCTCATGGCTGACATTAAAATTTCTTCAGCTGATGTATTTTCTGCCATCACTGGCCTCAATACGAACAAGGCATATGGGCCTGATGAGGTCCCTCATGTTTTCCTGAAGAGCTGTGCTTCTGTGTTTACACCCTGCACAGGTAAACTCATTTACCTTTGTTTATAAACTTGGACCTTTCCTTCTTGCTGGAAGTTTGTTCACATTCAGCCAGTCCCAAAGAAGGGTGACCATTCCCAACCCTCTAACCATCGTCCAATTGCTTTAACCCCTCCATGGCCATGTGTCTGGAATTTTATGTGCATCCCAGGCCGACACCAGGGCCATTTTCTGAAGTTTCGATTTTTTTTCCATATTAAAGAGAAAGAGTAGACGCACCTAACAGTAGAAATCCCAGCTTAAGTCTTAGACCCATTCTTTGGCTTGCAATGGAGCACGAAAGTTGCAGAAGTATCGGCAACCGATATCCGCCGCCGAGAGGTGCTCCCGCACTGCAAGATCGCACGTGTTATCGTTTGTTTACTCCCCCAAACAATGTGAATGGTGCTGAAATGTTGTGCATAAAGTAGATATGATGATATTGAATGATTTCAGTACATAATATGTTAGGATTGGCTTGAAAAATAATTATTATATTTTTTCACCTTTTTGATATAAAATATGTTTAAGGTAGTGTCGAGTTATTTTTTACCTTATCGTGTGCCAATGATTGGAAAAGGGAGTGAAAGGGTTGAATTTTCAGTCCTAAATGAGAAAATTGCTGGTCCCCCGAGACTAGGCTCTCCCACGGGAGATGAAAGTATCCGATTACCAATAGCAAAGCTAAGTCACAACTTGCTGCTACCACATCACTTGCATGGCTAAAAAAAGAATCGTAGTTTCAAAACTACAAATAAGTCTAAGTCTTACGAATACAGAGACAAAGCAGAAATAAATACGTTTACAGATGGGGGAAAATGTATTCTTTCTGTAGTAACAAGTTCAGCTTTATCATTTTACCTTGTTATTCTTGCACTGTATGTTGCTCTCTGTCTGTCGTGAGTGTGGGAAAGTATGATATTTTCTGCCTGGGTAAGGAAGAAGGGTACACTTTACATCGTCAGAATTGCGAGATGACCTGCCATTTGCCCCTCGCACGAGCTGATTAGCAGGAAGTTCTTTTCACCCACGAAAGCATCACTATCCTGTTACGCATGTAAAAGGCAAAGAATATGTAAAATGATTCAAAACAGTTCAACAAACCCGAGCAAATAGGTAAAAATACCAAGCAAAAATTATTTTTTCTTATATTTTCATGTCTTTTTTGTTTATGCCTGTTTATTCACAATCGTAAACAGGGTGGTTGTGTGTGTATTGCAAGGGTGTAAAACGATGATATTTTCTGTCTGGGTTGAGATAATGGGTGTAACTATGTGTCTTTAGGCATGGTCACTAGTGAAAAAATCGTACAGTACATTCACTCATCACGGCAGCAGGTGGTGAACTGACACTGACACATGAGGTGTGCGAGCATGAAGTGAAGGTCAGTCTCATGTCCCTGATGTTCGTTCACTTTCCGAAAGTTTTCCCAGTTTTTTACAAGTCGCACTGCATTGAATGGTCCAAAGCAGTACAACAAACCTGAGGAAATAGGTAAATATACCAAGACAAAAATGTATTTTTCACTTATCATGTCTTCTTTGTTTGTGCCTGTATTCATTCAGAATCGTAAACAGGTGTGTGTTTTGCAAGAAAGGACAAAGATGATATTTTCCACCTGGATTGAGATAATGAGTGTAGTTGTGCTTGTTTAGGCATGGCCAGGAACGAAAAAATCGAAAATCCACTCATCACAGCAGCAGGCTCTTAACTGCTTGATGAGGTGTATGGGAGTGTGCTGTAGGTGAGTCTGAAGATGTTCAGAATGTTCGTTCACTTCCTAAAATTTTTGCTGTTTTTTATAGGCCATACTCAAACGACACCTGCGACCATTTATCTGCTAAACGTCATTCGACACCAGTGGCCATTGTGGGGTTAACATCCTGTGTCTCAAAACTTTTCGAGTCTATTCTTATCAGAAAAATTTTAAAGCATCTTTCCTATCACAACCTTCTTTCTGATCGTCAGTATGGGTTCCGTCAGGGACGCTCCACTGGCGATCTTCTCACATGCCATTCAGACTCCTGGTCATCCTTCTTTCAGGAGTCTGGTGAAAGCGTTGCCATTACGCTTGACATCTCAAAGACTTTCGATTGAGTCTGGCACAAATCTTTAATTTCCAAACTGCCCTCTTACGGTTTCTATCCTTCAATCTGAGCCTTCATCTATAGCTTTCTTTCTGGTCATTCTATGGCTGCTGTTGCAGACGGTCATCGTTCTTCTCCACGATCTACCAATAGTGGTGTTCCTCAGGGCTCTGTCCTATCACCAACTCTCTTCCTTTCATTCATCAGTGACCTTCTAAGCCGTACATCTAATCCTATCCTCTCATACGGTGATGATTCCACCCCTCACCTTTCCATTCGGTTCTTGCAACGTCCATCTCAGCAGTCACTTCAACAAACAAGGGATGGGGCTATGGCACACCTAATGACTGACTGGGCCCATATCTCTGACTGGGGCAAAAATAATTTTGTTGTTTTTAATGCATCCAGAACTCAGTTCGTACCCCTATCAACCCGACAAAATCTTCCACAGGAGTATCCGTTAATGTTTAATAATATCCATCTTAATCCTGCTTCATCCTTAAATATACTTGGGGTTTCATTGTCTGGGGACTTAACTTGGAAAGATCATACTACGTCTCTTGTAAAATCTGCTTACAAGAGATTAGATGTGCTAAGCTGACTCCGTACTTTATTTACCCCTGCACAGTTTTTGACTTTTTACACAGGTATTATTCGCCTCTTTGTAGAGTACAACTCTCATGTGTGGGGATGCCCCCAACATACAGCTCTTCTCAGTGAGGTGGGATCAAGGGCTTTCCTTCTCATCAACTCTCCTTTTACTGGCTCCCTTCAACTTCTGTTTCTTCACCGGACTGTTACATCTTTATCTCTCTTCTGTCGCTACTTCAATGGCCACTGCTCCTTTGAACGGTCTGCTTGCCTTCTTCCACCTCTATGACAGGTGCATAGCACCCGTCTAGCAACACAGTCTCATCCCTTTTCGGTCCAACTCTGTAATGCAAGAGTTAACCATTACTCCCAGTCCTTCATTTATGCAACAGGTCAACTCTGGAACTGTCTCCCTCTCTTTGTACGTCCTACTTCCTATGATCTCCAGTCTTTCAAACGCAGTGTGTTCAGGCATCTCGAAATGTAAGGATCTTGTATTTGGCTCTCTTTTGTATTGTTTTTGTTTTTGTTTTCTTGGAAGGAACTGTTTGCGGGCTCCTAGCCTTTGGTTCCTTCTTCCTTGCATTAAAAGAGAGAGAGAGAGAGAGAGAGAGAGAGAGAGAGAGAGAAAGAAAGAATGGTTGGGGAATTTGGAATGTATCTGAATGAAAGTCAGAGAGAATCTAAGAAAATATTCTGGAAAGAGGTAAAAAGAGGTAGATAAGGTGATAAAGAAAGTGGTAAGGGAGTAAAAGATAAAATTGGTAAAATGACGGTAGAGAAGGGAGAAAAAGTGAAAAGATGAAGAGTACACTTTAAGTCACTGATAAACATAGAAGAACATGTTTGCTGCTTTCATGGATTTGGAGAGTGGATATGACAGAGTGGATAGAAAAAGAATGTTGAAAATATTATGAATATATGGAGTAATAGGGAATTTGTTGAATGCTGTGAAGAGGCTGTATGAGGGTACTAGGCCTGCAGTGCGTATGGATAGTGAACAATGAATTTTTCTATCTGAATCTTGGACTGAAACAAGGATGTGTTATATCTCCAAGGGAGTTCAGTCTCTATATGGATGGGATTATGAAAGAGATGCAAGGTAGGGCAGTGGATGAGAGAGGGCAGCGTTTGGAAACTTTCTGTATTGTTGTTTGCAGAGGTATTGATAAGTGAAGATGAATGGGAACTGCAAGTCTTGGTGGAAGAGTTTGGGAGAGTGTGTAAGAAACGGAATCTAGTGTAAAGGTGAATACAGCGAAGAGTAAAATTACGGTCTTCGAGAGAAATGAAGTTACTGAATGTACAGTGAGGTTGGATGATGAGGAAATGGAAAATGTTTGTGCATTTAAGGACTTGGGTAGTGTACAAAGAAGTATAAAAGGAAAGCAAACAGCAACAAAGCTTATGGTCTTTTCGATGCTGTTTGTTATAGAGTATGACTATGAGATCTAATTAAACATGCTGAAGGATAAGGATAGTAAAGCAAGAAGGCTCCCCCCGCCTCATAATCCTCCAGTTACAACTGGTAGGAAAAAATGAGAAAAATCACCATGCACCATGGAAAAACTGACATGGAAATTTCACAGAATGACTGAAAAGGAAAAGTTACATTCTCTAATTCATTATCTCTAAGTTACCAGTTTCAATAACCTGAAAGAGAAAGAATTAAAAGAAAAATGAATAATCAGATAAATAACTAAGGCACAACATTATGTATGGGTACAGTAAGTTAACAGGGCGTTTGTAGACAGCGTGGAAATTGCACAGTGCACGGTGTGGATGTTCAGGGATGGTGCGGCAGCCTTGCTTGGTGATTTTAAGGTAGGCATCAGTAAATCAAGCCATAGCTCCGGTCACTCTACTGAGACAAGGAACTTTCCCATGGGGTACAAGTACACAAAACTTCTCCTGAAGCAGCGACCCCCGGTATATTAAAAGAAATAAAAATAAAAAAAAATCCCAATGGTGGTCACTTAACTGACACAGACCCTCAGTCATTCACAGCCCATCACAGGTCGAAAGTAAGAGTAGTGGCCAATAACTCAGGGTTATATATGCATATCCTAGTCTGCGCTTATACTATATGTGCATTTAATAAATTGATCAGGGCTCTGTATATATATATATATATATATATATATAATTAGTCTATCTATCTATCTATCATCTATCTGTCTATCTATATATATATTTTTTTCTGTGTGTGTCCGACTCTGCGCATAGGCTTTACAGCCTGCTCCCAAGGCCCAGTAGTTCTCCTACATACCATACACCTCTATATGTCACCACTTCGGCACTAACACCCACAATCCATATTGAATACATGCTAGGGCTGTCTCATACAGGACTGGTGTACTGGTATTAGCAGGGGTATTTTTACGACATGTCGGCAGGTCTTCTGGTAGATCAGTAAAATCTGTTTTTATTAACCCGTCACGTCCTGAACTGCTTCGCACCTCTGACACCCCCCAATCCCGAGGTATTTTCAAAAATTTTTCTTGTTTGGCTAAAACCTCCACTTTTGGTGAGAAACATCGAAAATTCATAGAGAAATCGCTCACCTAAGGTTTAAAATACTCGATCCAGGTACAAGTACCTCCTTACCTGACTGAATTTTCTAACAGGCTGGCACCAAAGAAAACGAGTTCTATGGGAGGGTAACTATTTCACACCACTCATAAACAGTATTTATTTATTTACTTCGTACGAATTTATATGTAGTACAAGAGTATATTGGTTTTCAAACAGTAATATAGGCATTATAAGCATTGTTTCACTCCCTAACTCATCACCATACCTGACCTACTTTTGCCACATTACCTGATCATTATTTCTGACTGTTTCTTCCTCTAATGCTATGTAAACTTTGTTCTACACATTGTTATCGATTGGGGAATCACTCTGGCCCTGAATGTCTTTACTGGCCAGGTCACTGGTAACAGGTGAATTGCTGAAACAATGGTGTGATGGGGGGAGGGGGGAGGTTATGCGATGTAAGGCATTGTCCCTGCTTGGCGTCTTGAAGAGGAATAGAGGAAGGTGTCCTGTGTATTCGTACGAAAAATCACACACGAAAATTGAAAATTGTGCAAATTAGGGACCTTGCAATTGCACGACGTACAAGTACGTTGCCGGGACTGGCAAATGCAAAATGTTGCAACGTACCCATACGTCGATGGGACGGGGCGGGTTAAATACAAATCCTTACACTGTTCCCTGCCCCATCAAGGATTTGAACCTGGGTCCGGTAGGACTGCAGACCACCTCTCTACCGACTGAGCCACCGCCTCCCCCAAATATATATATATATATATATATATATATATATATATATATATAAGTAATCTTTCTCTCTCTCTCTCTCTCTCTCTCTCTCTCTCTCTAAATACATATACTGTATATATATATATATATTTATATATATATATATATATATATATATATATATATATATATATATATATATATATATATACATTGTAAACTCGAGTGTTTTATTAAGGAGTAAACATATTAAGCTAGAGGCTAAACGAAATATACTGATCCAAGTGGCCTATAAAGGTTAGTACTGTATCCCAATTTACTATCTTGGAGGGCAGTTTGTTCCACATATTTACAACCCTATCAAAGAAGAAATGTTTAACTTCAAGCAGCTGGAATAGTTTGCCAATTACTTTATGCCCATTGCCTCTAGTATAATTCGAGTGATCAACGACAGCCATGTTATCATGCCCTTTGAATATTTTAAATCTATCTATCTATATACCCACGGAAAGGGAAGTAGCCGAGACAGGATGGCACACACCGAATTTACTCATCAACTCAAACACATTCATTCGCATCTTATCCCCAAAGGGGAGAAGGGACAGACCCTCGCCGCACCACATCGCACGTGGATCAACTTCGCAGTGCAATCAGTGACATCCGCAGGAGGGCCCGACAGCAGAGCTGGTTAACCCCTGCCACATCATAATGGACCCATCCCCTTACTCGCACATGACCTGATCAACTGATCAGACAAAATGCTGGAGAATATCCCCTCAGGGCTGCATCATGATTTATTTATTCACAATTGCTCTCCATGCATTTCTATTTTAAAAACTAGAATTAAATCTCCTTGTAATCTGCGTTTAGTTAGGGTGAAGAGATCCAGGGCTTCTAAACGCTCCTCGTATGGTTTGTTTCTCAAGCTACATATTCTGATCCCCTGCTATTTTACTCATTCATGTTTCTCTATATCTTTATTGTAATAAGGTGACCAGAACTGGACACAATACTCTAAAATGTGGGCGAAATAGAGAATTATATAAAGAGAGGATAAAATTTTTGGATTTATTTTCAAACGTTCTAACAATGAATCCGATTAATTTGTTGATATTCCTAACAGCCTCCGTATACTGTTTGCTTGGTTTAAAATCATTTGTTGTAATGATTCCTAAGTCTTTTTCATGACTGATTTTATCTAGTTGAATGTTATTCATGGTGTAACTGGCTTTTCCATTTTTATTTCCAATGTATAGCACTTTGGATTTACTAATAATAAAGTCCATTTGCCAGGTTTGGGCCCAGTTAAACAGTCAATTGAGGTCACTCTGTATTGCCTGCCTCTGTCAAGATGTGTCTGCTCTGTTTTAAATTTTAGAATCATCAGCAAATTTGTAATTTACAAATTAAACCCTCATTTATATCATTTAGGTGTATTAAAAACAGAACATGGCACAGTACTGAGCTCTGTGGCACACCACTAATAACATCTTTGCAGTCCAATTCTTTACCATTTTTTAAGACCCTCTGTTTACGTTTTGTAAGAAATTTATCGATCCACCCGAGCACATTCCCTCTGAATCCAAGCATATTGAATTTCTGAAGTAATCTTTTATGGGGAACTTTATCAAATGATTTTGACAATCGAGATATACAATGTCAACAGATCTGGTCTCGTCATATATAGAGCATATCATAGAAGAAACCCAAGAGATTCATAAGACAAGAGCAATGTGTTTAGTAGGGATGTGAATTTGGAGGAGGAACTGCTTGAAAGGGTACGAAAAGGAAGAATGGTTGCTGGCTCTTTGAAAGCAGTGATAAGAAATGGGGAAGCGACCATGGAAGTAAGAAAGTTACTGCATGCTAGTGTTGTGATACCAACTCTAACGCATGAAAGTGAAGCTTGGACCTTGTTGGAAGGACACAGGTCAAGAGTGAGAGCTGTGGAAATGAATTATTTGAGAGGAGCATGATGAGTTACATGAAGAGACAGACTGGCAAATGAGGACGTGAAGGATTGTTGTGGTGTGGATGTGATAGAAATCATTAGTAGTAATATATTAACCCACGGCGTCCCGTCGACGTTCTTCCATGTCCTCACGTTTTGTCACTGCCAATTCCGTTGACGTACTTTAACGTCCTGCAATTGCAAGGTTCATAATTTCCACAATTTTCAAAATTCGCGCGAGATTTTCGATTCGCCCACCTACCCAAGCCTCCCCTACCTGCCGCCAGGTAGGCAGAATCCCAGACCCCGCGTGACCCGCGCTCACCCTTGTCTCGGTCACTCACCTGTTAGCAGTGACCCAGGTCAGACATGGCACGTAAAGGTCTCTCAGACGACGAAATACAATCCGCCCTGGATGCCTTCATTGGAGATAGTGATTCTCCACTTGATGACGATGTGGTGGATCGAGATTACGTGCAGCCTGAGGAGGAAATAACAAGCAGTGATGAGGAGGTCCCTTCGCCCCGGAAAAAGCAGTATGTCACATATCGTAAGGCAAGGGAAGGCCAGCCTGCACCCAAACCACCTGCACGGACCTCTCTCCATCCCCTAGAGAGAGATTCTGATGAGGACGAGGACGAGGACGGCGGCTTAGGACGTGATGTTGCCTCGTGGTTGGGGAAGGAAAAAATCTCACCCCGGGATCAGAAGGTGGGGCGAGAAGGCAAATAAGGTATGGTCCTAGTGTTTTGTCTGGGGAAGGCGAAAGTGGTGTGGTGGGAGTGCGGGGTGAAAGGGAAAGTGGTGTGGCGGGAGCGCGGGGTGAAAGGGAAAGTGGTGTGGCGGGAGTGCGGGGTGAAAGGGAAAGTGGTGTGAGGGAGGCAGCATGAGCATGTGGTGCACGTAGGCCTAGGGGAGAGGAGGTGGAGCCACTCCCCAGCACGTCTTTCACCACACAATATTCCCAAACTTCCTCCCCACAGCCGAGGATGTGGGGAAAGGAAGGAAAGGGAAGGGAAAGGGTAAAGCAAAAGGGAGAGGGAAGAGAAGTGCGAGTGATGAGAGGCGCCGCTCTCCACCTCCCCAACCTCCCCCACCACCACCAATGTTGCGTTGTGCCTTCAGACATGTTTCAGAGAGTACCATAACTTCCTACACTACTAAAACTGTGTGGGATGGCGATATGATGCTCAGTATAATGGTAAGGCCAGTCAGTATTTTCTAAGTCTTATATAAAGTTGAAGCGGGTGTAATGTTTGCAGGAAAGTAATGTATAAGTTGAGAAAGTGTGTAAGTTGAAAGAAGTGATATCAAAACTACACCCACTGTGTAAATCTGCGAAAATATGAAGGTCAGTATAACACTCTAGTCAGTAAATATGTGATAGCAAGAATATAAAGTGGAAACGGGTGTAATGGTAGCAGGAAAGTAACGTATAAATTGAAAAATAGTGTAAGTTGTAACAATTGATGTCACGAGTACACCCACTGTGTAAATCTGCGAAAATATTATGCTCAGTAGAACATTCTGGTCTGTAAGTATGTGATAGGAATGATATAAAGTGGAAACGGGTGTAATGTTAGTAGGAAAGTAATTTATAAGTTGAATACTAGTGTAAGATGAAACAGATGATATCGCGATAACACTCACTGTGTAAATATGTGATAATATGACGCTCAGTAGAATAGTAAGGTCTCCAATTATGTGATAGCAATTATATCAAGTAGAAACATGTGTAATGTTAGTGGAGAAGTATTATATAAGTACAAAAATAGGTTGTAAGTTGAAATAATACTCATAGCGACTTCACCCTCCGTGATATTATGCGCTATTATTAAGCAAAATATTTACGTAAGGCCTGAAACTATCTCAAAACAGTTCTCTAAAGTGGAAAAGTGTATAATGTTATTAGGAAAGTATTATGTAAGTTGAAAAAACACAATACAAGTTCAAACAACAGTCACAGCCAGTTCACTCACTACGTAAATAGGCGCTAACATTACGCTAAAGAGAGAATTATATGTAGAAAGAAAGAGAGAGGTGAAAAGATTAGTAAGAGAGAGTAAGAAGAGAGTGGATGAGGAATTTGGAAGGAATTTGAGTGTAAAGTGGAGGGACTGTAAGAAAATGTTCTGGAAAGAGGTGAAAAGAGTAAGACAGGGTGGAAGTGAAGTTAGCAGGGGAGTGAAAGATAAATATGGTAGATTACTAGTGGAGAAGGGAGAAAAAGTGAGCAGATGGAGAGAACACTTTAAGGAATTGTTGAACGTGGAGGATGGAAGTAATGCGAGTATAAGTGGCTGGGGAATGGCTGGGAGAAGAAGGGAGGTGAGAAGACAGGAAGAAATCAGTAGGATAGAAGTTGTGGAAGCAATGAAGAAAGTTAAATCAGGGAAAGCCCTAGGAATTGATGTAGTGTGTGGTGAAATGCTGAAGCATGGGGGAGAGATAGTAGTAGAATGGATGTGGAAGATGTGCAGATTGGCCTGGGAGGAAGGTAGAGTCCCGGAGGATTGGAAGTCAGGTATAATTATTCCCTTGTACAAAGGAAAAGGGGAAAAAGAAGTGTGTGGTAATCATAGGGGCATTTGTCTTCTTAGTATAATAGGAAAAGTGTATGGTAGGATACTTATTGACAGAGTTAGAGAAAGAACAGAGAAATTAGTTGGAGAAGAACAGGGAAGCTTTAGGAAGGGAAGAGGTTGTGTAGATCAGATATTCATTCTCAGATCTTTAGTGGAAAAGTTTCTAGAGAAGGGAAAGAAGTTGTATGCGGCTTTCGTGGATTTGGAGAAAGCATATGACAGGGTGGATAGACAAGGATTGTGGAAAGTGTTAAGAATATATGGAGTAGATGGGAAGTTGCTGAATTCTGTGAAGAGTATGTACAATGGTGCGAAGGCTGCAGTGCGTGTGGATGGTGAACTAAGTGAATTTTTCTCTTTGAAAGTTGGGTTGAAACAGGGATGTGTCATGTCTCCATGGTTGTTCAATCTGTACATGGATGGGGTAATAAAAGAGGTACAAGGTAGGGTAGTGGATGTTGGAGTGGCCCTGGTGAGAGAGGATAGTGTTTGGAAACTCCCTGTACTGTTGTTTGCAGATGATACTGTGTTGTTGAGTGAAGACGAAGGGGAGCTGCAAGGCTTGGTGGATGAGTTTGAGAGAGTGTGTAAGAAACGGAATCTAAAGGTGAATGTAGGGAAGAGTAAAGTGATGGTCTTTGAGAGAGAAGTCAGTGAATGTACAGCGAGGTTGGATGGTGAGGAATTGGAAAATGTGAGTACGTTTAATTACTTGGGTAGTGTGATGAGTAAGGATGGAGGTTTGGAGGGTGAAGTGCTTGAAAGGGTACAGCAGGGAAGAAAGGTTGCTGGTTCTTTGAAAGCAGTGATAAGAAACAGGGAAGTGAGCATGGAAGTGAAAAAGTTACTACATGACAGTATTGTGATACCAACTCTAACGTACGGAAGTGAAGCTTGGACGTTGTTGGAAGGACACAAGTCAAGAGTGAGAGCCGTGGAAATGAGTTATTTAAGAGGAGCCTGTGGAGTCACATGGAGAGACAGGCTGACGAATGAGGATATAAAGGAGCGTTGTGGTGTTGATGTGGATGTGATAGGAAGCGTTATGAGGAACACACTGAGGTGGTTTGGCCATGTGGAGAGGATGGAGGGTGAAAGACTGATGAAGAGAGTGTATGTGAGTGAGGTGGAGGGGGAAAGAGGGAGGAGGAGGCCGAGGATGAGATGGAGAGATGGGGTGGAGAGGTATATGAGAGAGGGGGGTGTGAGTTGGGAGCAGGGCAGTGAAATGGCGGGGGACAGGGCGACTTGGAGGCGATTTGTTTGTGGCCACCCCAAATGGGATTGAGGCATCTGGCAATAGATAGATAGATTACGCTAAATGTTTTCGAAAGGCCTGTGAATACGTAAAAACAGTTCAATAAAATGTAAAATGGTATAATGTTATTGGAGATTTATTATGTAAGTATAAAAAATGATATGTATCATGATTCAGCAATGTTAGCGATTCATCGTGAACAGTTTGGCCGATTTCGTTCGGTTCGCCCGATGGTACAATGCTTATTTCACCTCTATTTTGTATAAAATCCAATTTACTCTTGTATCACATGTTTTTATGTTTGTAATAAATACATATCTACTTACTTTCATTGGTTTCCCAGACTTATAATACCATAGAAAACATGAGAGCCTCAGACCACCTCCACAGAACACGGTACCAGGTGTGACGAAGGTATACCTGTTTAGGCCACTTATGGACCCCGGTGAACTTTCTTGGTGATTGACCATTGTTTCTGACCAAAAGCGAAAGTTTTAGCAAAAAAAATTTGGGTCCAAAAATGGTCGGGATTGGGGGGTACCAGTGGTGAAAAAGTGGTCGGGTCGGGGCGGGTTAAGGTGGTATGGCGATGTGGAGAGGATGGAGAACGAGAGACTAAAGAGGAGAGTGTATGTGGGTGAGGCGGAGGGGGCATAGAGAAGGTGAGCCCGATGACGAGATGGAGAGATGAAGTGGAAAGGTATATGAAAGAGGGGGATGTGGGCTGGGAGGAAGGCAGTGACATGGCGGGGGACAGGGCGACATGGCGGCGATTTCTTTGTAGCCAGTCCTTCCGGGATTAAGGCGTCTCGCAATAGATAGATACATAGATCCTACTTTAACTTACGCTGGAAAGGAGTGATGAGCTTCTGCCAGGCAGCACTCGGGGGACTTCTGGCTATGATGAAGGTGAGGGCGTCCATGGTGTACATACTGGTAGGATCCAATGAACTGACTCGCTCCTCAAGCATGGCTAGGCTTAGGGAGAAGTTTGCTCGCCCGAACTCAACGTCACCCATCATTCCAGTCCAGTGGCCCTGGTAATGGACAAGACAGGCAGAGAATGATTATTTTTTTACTTTTTTACTTTTCCTTGGCATAAGTTTGCCATCACTTTATTTCGAGCGATGATTTGTAAAAAAAAAAAAAAATAACAGTTTCATACTGAAATAGGATGCCAGTCACGAAGAAGTGCAGTAGATATGAGTAGTACTGTTTTCAGCTACTGAGCTACGTAAAACAAGCCGAAAAATGATGAAAATCTGGCCCATGTTAAGGTAAAAGAAGTATGGTAAATTCTCTGTTATCATGCCAAGCACAAGGAATAGTTGTCTTTCATCATCGCCCATCACACCTAAAACAATGGCCCTTCTTGATGGGAGACAGGACTGAACCAGGATTTATTGCCAGGGACTTAAACCTCCAACAGTGAAGGGGAAAGCAAGCTCCGAAAGTAAGAGATCATACCGGACAGGATACGGTGAACTGAGTTGCTTCTTAACAATTTCAGGCTAAAGGAATGAGTTTGATGAGAGAGATACATTTTGCAAACCAGTGTCGTGAGAGAAAAGTACATACAGACTAAGAATGATGGGGATCAATGACATGGTTTCCTAGTACTTCATGACTTGAAGTTCATTGTCATTTATAATGCTGATGTATTTGTCTCGAAAATGATGGAAGAGGCTGTTTAACGACTTATGGCGTTATCCTTAGGACTTTGATTGGGAAGAAGACAAGCCTCCAGTATTTTGTAATATTTTCCGAGTGCTTGAAGAAGATAGAGCATCAGCAATAACCCAGATAGGATCCAGTGAATTTGCTCTTTCGTGTACCATGACCAGGCATAATGAGAAGGTGGCTTGTCCGAAAATCGACATCATCCATGACTATTCAATTGGCCTTGAGATTAAGAAAGAAAGCAGGTTCAGAACCATGGCTAAGCAAGACATTTGATTTATCCAGACTCAGTGTCATCCGTCTTCCCAATCCAGTTACTCTTTTGGACGAATAACAGTAGTAAGAAAATAATTGGATCCGCTGAAGGTACTTGTTTTTTCGTCATGACCAAAGTACAAGGAAGGGTTGGCTTATCTGAACAGAACATCAGCCGTAATATTTGGTGAAGATAATGTCTGGTGCAGCTAATGTTTGTTTGGTGCAACTATTATTTGATGCAGTAAATATTTGCTGGAGCTGGTATTTATTAATATGGTGCATCTTATTTTTGATGGAGTTAGAGTCTGATGCAGCTAATGCTCGTTTGTTGTCGTTAACGTTTGGTGGAGCTTAAGTGTGTTTGATGCAGGTGAAGTATGATGGAGCTGCTGTGTTTTTAAGCAGATATTTACCCTAATATGAGGGTACATGTCTGAGTTAATGCTCAACACTGTATGCATGGAGATTAACCATGTCAGACAAATTAATAGGCTACATTACCAGAAACTGTACAAAAAAGCAAAATTTCTGCTTCAGCATGACCTGTACATTGCCATGAAACAAGCCGGTCTTTACTGACATTATTTGTACTAAATATGAGGAAAAACAGGACTTACCAGAATTTTTTGGTTAACTTCTGATTGAAGACACACACACACTCATACACACACCACACATTATCTGTGTATTTACTTATTTATCTATCTTCTGCCCATCTATATATCAAGCTATATCTATCTGCGCGCACGCACACACACACGCGCACACACACACACACACACACACACACACACACACACACACACACACATGGCTGCTTGACAAAAACGGTGGTATTATACCTAACGCATTATGAATTTTTTTCTTCTTTCTCAAAGGGATCATGAATACAGAAATAACCTTGTGATAATTAGATTACCTGAATAGCGTCGAAGCTGTCAATCTTTCACCTCGCATGGTGCAATGGATGGCGGTATTAATAAATACATTACGCTGTTGAGTTTTTGACGACTCTAAAATGCCCATTTCACCTCAATGTGTGTGATTATTTTTAAGAAGAATGCATTATTCTTTCATCTATTAATCTTGTTATAGCCAGACGGCTAATCTCGGAGGGAATGGCCACAAACGAATTACCTCCATGTCAACCTGTACTCCGTCATCATTCTGTCCTCTCTTCAACCCCCCCCCCCTTCAGTCCTAAAGCTTTCCAACTCATCCCGACACCTAATCCTCTGTTTCGGCTTCCTCTTCCCCTTTCCATTTCACTTACAAACACTGCATTCATTGTATGTACATGGCCAAAACATCTTTAGATACTTCTAATGTTTTCCAACACATCCACATCAACAACACAGTGCTCCTTCTCTTCCTCGTTTGTCTCTCTGTCTCTGTGTATCTTCCACATGCTCCACTCAGATAACTCATTTCCACTCCTGTCACTCTTGACTGATATTCTTTAATACGGCAATTAATTTTTCAAACACTAGAATGTAGGATGAAAGATTGCTTGTCGATGTGAGCTGCCCTTGTTTTGACAATATTTTTCTTAATAAATGAATCACTGAGCTTAACTACATGCTGTGTGTGACTTAACTACCAGTTCAAAAACTGCACATGCAGTATATACAAAAGACCCGTCATGTTTGGGATTAAATTAAAAGGTAATGAGGAGTAAAAACAAACCCCCCAAATTATTGTATTTAAATTGCTTGACATTTTACTATAGTACTGAAACGATGTAGACAGACGTTTCCTAGAAATGTTACGGTATTAAACTAAAAAGAAAGTCAAGTACTATAAAACAATAATAGGTAATGACAACAAAGTTCATAAGTTGAAACGGTAAACAGAAAAAAAGATTAATGAAGCAGAGGCATCTTAAAGAGAGAGAGAGAGAGAGAGAGAGAGAGAGAGAGAGAGACTTCCCAATACTCACATCATCCTTGAGAACACCAAATTGACCATCAGCGGGCATGATGATGTCGTAGGTGAAGTTCAGGTTGTAAGCGATTGCATCCAGAGTGTTGATGTCAATGGATGGTTTAGGTATCACTACCCTGGATCCTTCAACAATCTCATAGTCCACAAATGGCCTGTAGTGCAAAGTGGAGCCTATAAGTTTGGTTCCGTAGAAATTAGCCATCTGGTCTGGGAATATGTCATTGGTATTTGCAAGGCACATGCCACTGGACGATTTGTTTACACTAAGAATTTTTGGGGATCCTGAAGGATGAAAGAGCTGGCGGATTAACACACGCCAGTAGGTACTGTTTTGATTCGTCTGTGGGATAATGGCTGCCAAGTTTTGCTCCTTCTCCAGGCGATGATCCAGGAGGAAGCGTTCAGCCTCAACGGTGTCTTTGGCATAGACGAGGAAGTATTGTATTAGTTTGTTGGACGAAGCACCTGTTATTAAAGCCAGCAGTTGGGAGTCGGGTGGTTCTGGCATCATGTATGTTATGCAGGAATAGGGAGTCACTCTTGCAATATATTTCTTTATGTATTTCAGTGTTTTATGATGCTGGTGAGAAACTTTCTGACGGAGGATAATATTCACATCTAATTTTGCCCGGTCCAAAATTATGTTTTCCATTGAACTTTTCGCACAAAGGTTGACATTTTGGGAACGTAGTGTATTTTCTGGATAAATTGTTGTTCCATTATTTGACAAAGATTTTGATTTTTTTCCTTCTTTAGGCAATATCACAACTCTGAGGCACTTTGAGGTGTACTGTTCAGCAAGAAGATTCATTACTTTTGATGCCTGGATGGCTTCCATGTTTCCAAATGTACCCACTTCCGCAGCCACAGTAGCTGAGAGATGCCGCTTCCCTGCTGATGATTTGACAATAAGAAGACCAATCAGTAATGTAGCTGCCGAATGAGTCCGTGATCCCATGACAGTATGAAAGCTGAAAAGCGCAAAAATTTGTAGCTCTGTAATGTAAGTGACGTAAATTTTAGGTATGCCATGCATTAACACCTGTCTGTAAGACCTTCCAGAAACTGAAATTAAACTAAAACTCTATCTATCTATCTATCTATTGCCAGACGCCTCAATCCCGTTTGGGGTGACCACAAACAAATCGCCTCCACGTCGCCCTGTCCCCCGCCATTTCACTGCCCTGCTCCCAACTCACACCCCTCTCTCTCATATACCTCTCCACCCCATCCCTCCATCTCATCTTCGGCCTGCCCCTCCCTCTTCCCCCCTCCACCTCACCCACATACACTCTCTTCGTCAGTCTTTCACCCTCCATCCTCTCCACATGGCCAAACCACCTCAGTGTGTTCCTCATAACGCTTCCTATCACATCCACATCCACACCACAACGCTCCTTTAAATCCTCATTCGTCAGCCTGTCTCTCCATGTGACTCCACAGCCTTCTCTTAAATAACTCATTTCCACTGTTCTCGCTCTTGACTTGTGTCCTTCCAACAACGTCCAAGCTTCACTTCCATACGTTAGAGTTGGTATCACAATACTGTCATGTAGTAACTTTTTCACTTCCATGTTCACTTCCCTGTTTCTTATCACTGCTTTCAAAGAACCAGCAACTTTTCTTCCCTGCTGTACCATTTCAAGCACTTCACCTTCCAAACCTCCATCCTTACTCATCACACTACCCAAGTACTTAAACGTACTCACATTTTCCAATTCCTCACCATCCAACCTCGCTGTACATTCACTGACTTCACATCTCTCAAAGACCATCACTTTACTCTTCCCTACATTCACCTTTAGATTCCGTTTCTTACACACTCTTCCAAACTCATCCACCAAGCCTTGCAGTTCCCCTTCGTTTTAACTCAACAACACAGTATCATCTGCAAACAACAGTACAAGGAGTTTCCAAACACTATCCTCTCTCACCAGGGCCACTCCAACATCCACTACCCTACCTTGTACCTCTTTTATTACCCCATCCATGTACAGATTGAACAACCATGGAGACATTACACATCCCTGTTTCAACCCAACCTTCAAAGAGAAAAATTCACTTAGTTCACCATCCACACGCACTGCAGCCTTAGCACCATCATACATACTCTTCACAGCATTCAACAGCTTCCCATCTACTCCATATATTCTTAATACTTTCCACAATCCTTGTCTATCCACCCCGTCATATACTTTCTACAAATCCATGAAAGCTGCATACAACTTCTTTCCCTTCTCTAGAAACTTTTCCAATAAAGATCTAAGAATGAATATCTGATCTACACAACCTCTTCCCTTCCTAAAGCCTCCCTGTTCTTCTTTAACTAATTCCTCTGTTCTTTCTATAACTCTGTCACTAAGTATCCTACCATACACTTTTCCTATTATACTAAGAAGACAAATGCTCCTATTACCACACACTACTTTTCCCCTTTTTCCTTTGTACAAGGGAATAATTATACCTGACTTCCAATCCTCCAGGACTCTACCTTCCTCCCAGGCCAATCTGCACATCTTCCACATTCATTCTACTACTATCTCTCCCCCATGCTTCAGCATTTCACCACACAGTCCATCAATTCCTGGGGCTTTCCCCAATTTAACTTTCTTCATTGCTTCCACAACTTCTATCCTACTGATTTCTTCCTGTCTTCTCACCTCCCTCCTTCTCCCAGCCATTCCCCAGCCACTTATACTCGCATTACTTCCATCGTCTATGTTCAACAATTTCTTAAAGTGTTCTCTCCATCTGCTCACTTTTTTTCCCTTCTCCACTAGTAATCTACCATTTTTATCTTTCACTCCCCTACTAACTTCACTTCCACCCTGTCTTACTCTCTTCACTTCTTTTCAGAACATTTTCTTACAGTCCCTCCACTTTACACTCAAATTCCTTCCAAATTCCTCATCCACTCTCATCTTACTCTTTCTTACTAATCTTTTGACCTCTCTCTTGCTTTCTACATATAACTCTCTCTTCCACCTCTCAACTTCTTCCACGCCCCTATTTCTCATCCATTCATTGTATGCTTTCTTCTTTTGTGCCACAGGCTGTCTCACCTCTTCAGTCCACCACGCTGTTCCTTGCACCCCCCTCCGTCTTCTCTTCCTCCCACACACTACATCACATGCTGCACATATTTCTTCTGTAAATATCCTGCACACACCTTCCATTAATTAACTCACTGTTCTTAAAGAAATTTTATTGTCATAGTAATACCAGAAATGGTTAAAAAAAAAATCATTGTCTAAAGTGTTATGTTTGTTAGCCACCTTTTCTTACAAAATTAGCTGAAGTAATGAGCCCCAGCGAACAGAGTTATGTACACCACTTTTTGTTCTAAAAAACCATAGGTCAAACCCTTGTTTACATTCAACATTTCCACCAAAATGGACCAAATCAGACCAAAGTTGTTTTAGTCATTTTGTTAACACACAGATAAATGGCTGGAACTTTGACCTTGCCTGTGATCTAGTCATAGCTTGTTCTCAAAGTCGAATCCCTTCTTTCTCGCCCTACCCACAACCCTCCCACCAGGTTCAATGTAGTGTGGTTAAAAACTGTTCAAGTTGCCCTTCTTGGTCGAAGCCACCTAACCCAACAATTATTTTAATTACACAAAGTATGAAATTAAAATATGGACATATTACCATTCTGCAACAACGATGACTCAGAGTAATGATATTTTCATACAGTATCTTAAGGAAGTCTGATCGCTCTGGTCCTGCAATTTAACCATTCGAACTGAAACAGTGAGTAGAACGAATTTAAAAATGATGAACTTTATTTTTTTTTTACTTCAGTTCAAAGCAAGCACTTCCAATCCCTTTTCAGTCAGCATTGTAACAGTGGACATAAAGGACAATGTTCCCCAGAAGAAGCACTAGATAAGAGATTAACCAGCAACCGAATACTTTACTGTAAATAATAAAGACTACTTTTCTGCTCAAGAAGATGGCTGGCATTCACTGCAACTGGATAATGGTTATGTCGTAATGGGAACTTAGCATCGGTGGGCAGAGAATCTCTCATCCAAAATAATTTAGAATTGTAAATTATTAACCCCTAAAACGTGGGTTGTCGTGCTTGCGACGCTCGCCAAAAAGGACATAACAGCGGAGCATCGCGTTTGCGATTCGAGTTAATTTTGAATAAATGCGGGCAAGGATGTTCCAGCTGGTATTGTCTATCAGTACCATCACCCTTTAGCTACAATTAGCATACTTTACCTTTGTACTACTGACCTCCGTTGTTGCCAAGTATCGTGTTTTTCCCCCCTTCCTCCCTCACCACGGCCCGGCCAGCCTGGCTGTGATATATGGCAGTGCTCTGACTGCTCAGAACTGTAAATCTGCGCTCTCCTCTCACAAGCAGTTTACGCTAATAGGAAACGCTTGTTTCCCCAGTTGTCACACTAGCTTTTTTTCGCGCAGTTTGCCCCTGTTTAGCGTCAGTTTACCGCAGGCTTTCAAAGTGACATTATGGTGAGTTCTAGCTCTTCCGAGTCAGTGCGAGCGGCTGACAGGAACGAGAATAAAGCGATGGGCATAAGGCAGAATAAAAAGCGTGCCGCAGTGATCTTTTGGGAAGTAATATGATTGAAAATAATGTAGTATACGTGTTTTTAGCTGTGAAAATGGAAATGTTTGTTGAGTGACAGGAAGACCGCAGCCGCGCTGCATGTCGGCCGTACGCTTCATTGATTTTAGCCTTATTTTCAGTGCTTATTGTTCAAATACGGATTCCAAACTACCTATATGTTGTAGTATAAAGTTTACTGTGACAGAGTGAGACTGTGGTAGAGGGGAAACCGGGTTGCTGGAGGTGTGAAAGTGAAGATTTGGTTACCCAATTTTGCAAGTTTCCACAAGTCCTTGGGTAGTCCACGAAGGCTCAACACCTGTCTCTGGAGAAAGCTGAATGTAAGTACTATCTGCCATACCAAGTTTAATGTTCTACGGTTAATCTCTGATTTTTGGCTAATATTTTCCTACAGGTACTCAGACCGCGATACAACCTCGCCACCCGGGGGGGGGGGTCGGCTGTCCATTGGCCGCGCTTTAGAGGTTAATGGATGCCCACAATCAGTACAATTTGAACAGATCTGAACAAACATACTATACACAGACAAAAAAATTCATCCCAATTTAATAATATGACATTTTTAATTGCATAGTTCCTCATTTCACTAGATTATTTCCTTGGTGTAGGGTAAGCCTTTGTTAGAGAAATACATTCAGTGTAGGATGTCTTTTTTTTTTCTCTCTGAATTTAGTTATTTGGGATAGTATGTTTGTGATAGCAAGTGAAGTATTCTAATTTGCTCATCAGAATAGGCTGACATTTTTTCCATTATTAACCCGCCGACTGCCACTGACGTTTATATACGTCCACACGTTTTGTCACTGTGACTCCCATTGACGTATATAAATGCGCAGCAATTGCAAGGTCCCTAATTTGCACATTTGTCATATTTCGCACAAGATATTTGGTATGTATACATGGGACACCTTCTTCTACAAGATTCCAGGTAGGGTCAATGCCTTACCTGGCATGACCTCCCCCCCCCATGCCATTGTCTCGGCAATTCACCAGTTACCATTGACCTGGCCAGTAAAGACATGTCGTGCCTTGGTACGCAATTCAAGGCCAGACTGATTCCCCAATCGATGACAATGTGGAGGACAAAGTTTACATAGCATTAGAGGAAGAAACCGTCAGAAATGATGATTAGATAATGTCGCCAAAAAAGGTCAGGTATGATGATGTGTTTGGTAAGTGAAATAATGCTTATATTGCCTATATTATTGTGTGAAAACCAATATACTCTCATACTACATATAAATTCGTACCAAATCAATAAATACCATTTATGAGTGGTGTGGAATAGTTACCCTCCCATAGAACTCGTTTTCTTTGGAGCCAGCCTTATAGACAACATAGTAAGGTAAGGGGTACTGCTACCTGTATCCAGTATTTTAAACCTCAGTTGAGCGATTTTTCTATGAATTTTCGATGTTTCTCACCAAAAGGGGAGATTAGAGCCAAAATTTTTTTTTCCAGAATTGGTTGAGATAGGGGAAGGGGGGTCAGGGGTGGAAAATCGGACAGGATGGGGCGTGTTTACGTTGGTGTTCATCAGGGGTCAGTTCTGAGTCACGGTACTTCAAGCCCTCTCACGTGGCTTCAGAAATAGACCCTCATGGGATATGTTGTATGCTGATGATTTCGAGTTCATTCCAGAGAATGAAGAGGGGTTGGAGGAAAGATTTAGGAATTGGAGGGATGGTATGCGACACAAGGGCTTAATAGTAAATGCAGATAAAAGTGATGATATCAAGGGTTGGTGGCAGTACTGTCAAAGAAGAGGGAGTGTAGCCATATGTAATTTGCCACAAAGGCATGGGAAGTAATTCCATCTTGTGCATTGTTTGTGATAAGTGGGCGCATAACAGATGTAGTGGTTTTAGAGGTAGACTGTGGGATAATGCTGATTTTATGTGTGCAGTGTGTTGGAGAAAGCAGGTGGAGATTGTCAGGCGTGAAAGGATTGAACTTGCTGGTGAGTCTCTTGAGAGTGTGGAAAAGTGTTGTTATTTCGGAGACATGTTATGTGCTGGAGGTGTGGCTAGGATGAGGAGTGGTTGGAAGAAGTTCAGGGAGCTGTTGCCTCTCCTGACATTGAAAGGGCTTTCCCTACAGGCTAAGGGATTTTGTATGCAGCATGTGTTAGGAGTATAATGCTATATGATAGTGAGACCTGGTCAGTAAAGGAGGAGGATATTCGCAGGCTCAGAAGTACAGAAATGACAAAGTGCAGTGCGTCCTCGAGTGCAAGGCCTGGGAGGGGGAGGGCTAGGTTTACAATGGAAGAGTTGAGAGGTAGGATGGGACTGGAGTGCATTGGTGGTTGTGATGAGGAGAGGTAGACTGAGATGGTTTTTGCATGTGGAGAGGATGGGGGCTGATAACTGGGTACAGAAGGTGAGAAACATTAATATTATGAGTGGGGTTGCGAGAGGTAGACCAAAAAAGACCTGATATGAGGTCATTCAGTATGACCTTAGGGTTATAGAGCTTAACAGGGAGGCTGCCAGAGATCAAGCAGCATGGAAAGCCACCATTAGGTGACCAAGGCCGACTCATCCAAGCATGTTAGAGCCTTCAAAAATTAAACAAATAGCGAAACGAAACAATTTGTGTCTCGTTTTCAAGCCGCATCTACTTTCGATTTGGTGACATATTATAACCGGTAAACAAGGTAATTTAACATAAACACTCATCAAAAAAGAAAAAAAAGCTAAACAGGCAAACAAGATTACTCGTCTTAACCCTCCGAGGCACACTGATGCGAATCGCATTCTTTGTGGTTTGGCATATAAATGCATGAAGATGCAAATTGCGTTGTTAAGCAGAAAAAGCGCTGTCAAAAGGAAAGTTTTCAGCCGATTTGTGTCAAATTTTGGTGCGTTCTAGTGGGTGGGTCTCTCTTCTGAGGTGAACACTTGGCAACACTGTGACTGCTCTAATGAGGCAATACACAGCAGAAAAACCTCAGTAGCTCACTACCAGGCGGACTGAAGAGTAGTGCTGCAGTCAGTCGTCCCTTTAAATCCCCCATTTTCCCTCTCCCACCCGAGGCAGAAGCCATTATTGAAATATTGTGATTATACAGTGGTTTTTACTATAATGTGAAATGATTGTGTCTATTGACCATAGATATATTGTTTTTTTTTTTTTTTTATGCGAGGAAGAAGGAATCAAAGGCCATGAGCCCGCAGTAACAGTTCCCTCCAAGAGAAAAACAAAATACAATAGAGAGCCAAATTCAAGATCCGATCATTTTGAGATGCCTGGACACACTGCGTTTGAAAGACTGGAGATCATAGGCAGCAGGAAATACAGATAGAGGGAGACAGTTCCAGAGCTGACCTGTTGCATAAATGAAAGACTGGGAGTAACGGTTAACTCTTGCATTAGAGAGTTGGACAGAAAAGGGATGAGAGTTTGCTGCCAAATGGGTGCTACGCACACGTCGCAGAGGTGGAGGAATGCAAGCAGACAGTTCAGAGGAGCAGTGACCATTAAAGTAGCGATAGAAAAGAGATAAAGATGCAACAGTGCGGCGAAGAGACAGAGGTTGAAGGGAGTCAGTAAGAGGAGGAGAGTTAATGAGATGAAACGCCTTTGACTCCACCCTATTGAGAAGAGCTGTGTGTGGGGAGCCTCCCCACACATGAGAGTTGTACTCCACACAGGGGCGGATAAAACCTCTGTATAGAGACAACAATTGTGCAGGGGTAAAGAAAGAGGGGAGTCGGCTTAGCACACCCAATCTTTTGGAAGCAGATTTTACAAGAGATGTAATATGATCTTTCCAAGATAAGTCCCGAGTAAATGAAACCCCAAGCATGTTCAAGGATGATGCAGCATTAAGCTGAATATTATTAAACATTAATGGGTATACCTGTGGAAGATTTTGTCGGGTTGATAGGCGTAAGAACTGAGTCTTAGATGCATTAAAGACAACCATATTATTTTTACCCCAGTCAGAGATACGAGCCAAGTCAGACATTAGGTGTGCCATAGCCTCATCCCTTGTTTCTTGAAGTAACTGTTGAGATGGGCGTTGCGGGAACCGAATGGAAAGGTGAAGGGTGGAGTCATCAGCGTATGAGTGGATAGGGTTAGATGTACAGCTTAGAAGATCATTGATGAATAAAAGGAAGAGAGTTGGTGACAGGACAGAGCCCTGAGGAACACCACTGTTGATACTCGTAGATCTAGGAGAAGAACTATGGCCGTCTACAACAGTGGCTATAGAACGACCAGAAAGGAAGCTAGCGATGAAGGCACAGATAGAAGGATAAAACCGTAGGAGGGCAGTTTGGAAATTAAAGATTTATGCCAGACTCGATCGAAAGCCTTTGAGATGTCAAGTGCAATGGCAAAGCTTTCGCCGAAGTCCCGAAAGGAGGATGACCAGGAGTCTGAAAGGTAGGTGAGAAGATCGCCAGTGGAGCGTCCCTGACGGAACCCATACTGACGATCGGAAAGAAGGTTGTGATAGGAAAGATGCCTTAAAATTTTTCTATTAAGAATTGACTCGAAAACTTTTGAAATACAGGACGTTAAAGCAATTGGACGATAGTTGGAGGGTTGGGAGTGGTCACCCTTCTTTGGGACTGGCTGAATGAGAGCAAACTTCCAGCAAGAAGGAAAGGTACAAGTTGACAGACAAAGGCGAAAGAGTTTGCCTAGGCAGGGTGTAAGCACAGAAGCACAGTTCTTGAGAACAACAGGAGGGACCCCATCAGGCCCATATGCCTTGTTAGTACTGAGGCCAGTGATGGCAGAAAGTACATCAACTGAAGAAATTTTAATGTCAGCCATGAGGAAGTCAGAGGGGAGAAGTGATGGAGGAACAGCACCGGAATCGTCTAAGGTGGAATTGGAGGAGAAAGTCTGTGCGAAGAGCTCTGCTTTATCAGTAGAAGAAATAGCTACAGAACCATCAGAGTAGAAAAGAGGAGGGAAGGATGATGAGGTAAAGTTGTTAGAAAGATTTTTGGCAAGGTGCCAGAAGGAGCGGGAAGAATTCGAGTTGGAGAGTTGAGAGCATTTAGTATGGATGAAATTATTTTTAGTAGAGCGAAGAACAGACTTAGCACGATTCCGGGCAGAAACGTAAAGATGATGTGATTCAGGGGTGGGTTGGCTCCGGTACCTTTTGTAGGCCCTCTCCTTGTTGTGGACAGCATTAGAACAAGCGTGATTAAACCAAGGCTTTCTTGCGTTAGTCAAAGGATATGAGAAAGGAATGTATGCTTCCATGCCCGAGAGAATAACCTCCGTAATGCGCAAGGCACACTCAGATGGCTCACGGCCATGGAAGCAATAATCATTGCAGGGAAAATCAAAGAAGTACTGCCTGAGGGCCTCCCAGTTCGCGGCTCCAAAATGCCACAGACGACGTTTCCCTGGAGGGTCCACAGGCCGTACCGGAGTGATAGGACAGGTTAAGGTAATAAGGTTGTGATCAGAGGAGCCCAACGGAGAGAAAAGATTAACAGAGTAAGCAGAAGGATTAGTTGTGAGGAAGAGGTCAAGTATGTTGGAGCTCTCTCCAAGGCGGTCAGGGATACGGGTAGGGTGCTGTACAAGCTGCTCTAGGTCATTAAGGATAGAAAAGATGTAGGCTTGTTCACCCGGTGGATCCGTGAAAGGAGAGGAGAGCCAAAGGTGGTGGTGAACATTGAAATCTCCAAGAATGGAGATTTCAGAGAAAGGAGAAATGGACAGAATGTGTTCCATCGTAGAAGTAAGATAGTCGAAGAATTTTTGATAGTCAGTAGAATTAGGGGATAAGTAAACAGCACAGATATATTTAGTCAGAGAATGACAGGAAAGCCGAAGCCAGAGATTGGAGAATTCAGAAGAATCAAGTTCAGGAACACGAGAGCAAGATAAGTCGTTGCGAATGTATACACAACAGCCACCTTTGGCTTTGAAATGAGTATAGAGAAAGTAGGAGGATACAGAAAAGGGTTTGCTGTCGGTTGCCTCAGACAGCTGAGTCTCCGTCAGAAAAAGAAGGTGAGGTTTAGAGGAGGAGAGGTGGTGCTCAACAGAGCGAAAGTTAGATGAAAGGCCGTGAATGTTGCAGAAATGAAGAAGAAGAGAGTCAGACAGTGGTTCCAGGCACCTCGAGTCGTCACCGGGAGAGGGGCAGATGCAAAGCATTTGGGACCCGTTTTCAGCCGTTAGGCCTAGAGACAGGAGTGTGGCTTGTTTTAACGGGGTTTCCACTCTGCGTCACCCTGCCCATAAATGATGTGAGTATTTTACATTTATAATGAAGCCAGTACTTATATTTTGTGAAACATATAGTGCCTAGATTAGGGAATAACTGACCTATCATAGCAGGCATTATGTATGCCATAGAGGTATGCCATAGTCACTAAGGAAACAAGCGGTCACGTGCGCCATAGACTCAGGAAAGGAATATTAGAGGAGCTTGAGATGGAATCATGTGATAGTGTTTTATAGTGCATGTGGTTCAGTGTGAAATATATGTATAAAATAGTGCAGCGAGTGTTCGTCGAGAAATATTGCGTGCATTGACTGACTTAGCTCAAACCTAGCACAAGTATCAAGAGACAACAAATATGCCACACAGTCACAGACTTGAGTGAAAAGGTATTGTACCAATCTCAGACAGTGCTATATTGCACATGGTCTAGTGTGAAACATACGAATAAAATAGTGCATCGAGTGTTCCCCGAGAAATATTGCATGCATTCACTGACTTAGCGAAAACCTAGCACAAGGATCAGAGACTAGAAATATGCTACACATATACAGTAATCACTCCAATATCCGACGTAATAGAGCCATAGGTAGGTCTGGATGTTGGTTCTGTCCGGATATTGGGCCCCAGCTTATGGACTTGTACTTATGGACCCTAACTCAGAGAAACACCTATACAACTCCCTCTGGACCTGCATAGCACCTATTTAAGACCCAAATCACACCAATAAGGCACATAAATGACCGAAATAAATGCAAAATAAACATATAATGAGGGTTTAGAAGTATGTTTATACATTAATAAACATTCTGGTACTTATGGACCCTAACCTAGCCTAACTCAGAAAAACATATTCCTACTGCACTTGCATAACTACTAACACCCTATTCACACCAATAAAGGACATTAAAGAGTGAAATGAGGTAGGTATAGTATGGAAAAAAGTACAGTATGAACATTCTGGCTACTTACAGCAAGTCCCTGGCCACCTCGATGAATAACCGCCTCCTCTTGGACTCTGACAGTAAGAACGATTTCCTGAAGCACTTGCAGTACACTGTTCCTGAAGTCTTGCACTGAATGTAGTCAATAACACACAGAAGTCCATTCTCTTCACAGTGTGCACTCTTGTCTAAATAATGCTCCATTGTAACTTACTAAGTGTTGCACTTTAACTTTTCCCATTCATATAATTTTCCAAAGCCAAAACAAACAAGTCTATTTACGTTAAATTTTGTTTCTATTGAGTCTTTTCTCTCACAACTTTAAATCCTTAGTGCAACACACTGTTTTTTTCACTGCACAACACTCTAAATTCCCGTGTTGTCTAGTGGAGAAGTTCTTGCTGTTTATTCACTGTCAGAGTCCAAGCGTATCACTGGCAGGCGACCTAGGGGTGCATCGCTGGGTCATGGTGGTGGCGTACCAACTGCAAACGACTCTGAAGACATCCACAAACTCACGTCGAGCGGTGACTCCACCGTGGCTGATGTGCTGGGCTGTGGCTCGGAGCATGAGGGCCTGTCTTGGGGAGGCAACGGAGTGGTGCCAGGGCTAGGCACAGTGGGGGTCACGGGCCTGAAAAAACTGTCAATGGTTGATTGACGCAATGACCGACGATTTTGACGATTGATGATGTGCTGGCTGAAAGCACGCACTTCCTCCACGAGTTCCAAGAGCCAAATCTCCCTGTCGCAGTCCAGGTGTTCCAGGTAGTCTAGGACAAACTCTAGATGTTCCTGGAGTGCGCTCAGCTTAGGGATGGCTGGAGTAGTGTCCTGCTGAGAGGAGTCCGCATCATCATCGCCTTCATCATCGGAATCTTCAAGTTCGGTACTGACACCTGCAACCGAAGACGCGATCTCGATATCAGACAATGTCTGATACCCAGGATCGCCCTCGTTGTCATCCAACCACTCACGAACATCGTCCACATCTACATCGTCACCGTGTGTACGTAGCCGTGCATGGAAGTCATCCACGTCAAATCCTAGAAAATCGTACTCCACATCCATTCCGAGAAGCAGACGAGACCAACCATTTTCCAGAGTCTTCACAAGGACTTCCTTCCATGCACTAGCCCAGTTGTACAGCGCAGACTTGATGTTGTAGTGGCGAAGGTTTTCCAAAGTCCGCTTGCCTCGTGTGTCCCGTCCCTCCCTGTGCTCATCCTCGTCCTCGAGAACAACCATCACCTCGTCCAGGAACTTCCGACGGTATAGGCGCTTTGTTGCCACGATCACTCCTTGGTCCATTGGTTGGATGAGAGCAGTCGTATTAGGTGGCAGAAACATGCACCTAATACGGCCATTTTCAGCAACCAAGTCCTTGTCGCATGGGTGGGCAGGTGCATTGTCGAGAAGAAGGAGGGCCTTTACCTGGTTGTGCGGGATTCCCAGTGTCTTCGTCTGGTAATGGATGACCTCCTTGACGAAGTGACGGTGAAACCAGTCTTTGAAGATCACAGCTGTGAACCATTCCTTCAAAGAATGGTACCAGATGACAGGAAAGACATCCATCACCCCACGAAGGCACCGAAGCTGCTTTGCGCGGCCAACAACAATGGGCTTAAGCCAGTGCATGCCGTTAGCACTGGCACAACACAAAGCAGATATCCGTTCCTTGGAAAGCTTGCGGCCAGGTACACGCTTCCCCGTCTCCTCGGCCAGAGTGTTCGTTGGCAGCGAGCGATAGAATAGGCCAGTTTCATCAGCGTTGTAGACTTGACCGAGAGTTAGGCCCTCCCTGTCGATCAAGCCCTTCACCTTGTGCCGAAACTCGTCAACTCCATCCTCGTTAGCATCCAATGCTTCACCGTATGCTTTACGGTTGGTAAGGCCATGCCGCAACTTGAACGCGAAGAGCCAACCCTCGGATACCTTGAAGTCTAGGGCGTCGTGAAGCCTGGCGAACTTCTCAGCAGCAGCCTTCAGCTCCGTTCGACGTACTATCACACCAGCAGCACGTTGTTGTCGATAGCAAATTAATGTGGATCGGTCGATTTCTGCAAACTTGGGGGTAAACATAACCTTCCTTTCCACATTGCATTTGCTTCTCGACGAGAAGTCAGCCGTGTACTGCATGAGTTTGTCTAGGGACCTCTTGATATCGAACAAAGTAGACTGGGCCAGGTTAAACTAGCGGAGAATGAGGGAAGAAGACCACCCCGCATCTACTTTCTCCAATATCTCCCGTTTCTTCTCCAGAGTCAACACCACTCTCTTCCTTTTCTCAGGTGGCGGGGCCATCATCACACACACTAAGAGGAGGCCCGAGAGCAGCAGGAGGCCCTGCAGCAGGTAGGGCACCACCACAAAAGCCATCACGTGGGCAGCCATTACGACAAGCGTGCACTTGTGGCGAGAGACAGGTGGAAAGTGGGGAGGATGCAGCAGTGCTCTATCGGACGTCGGAGGAATGACGCGCCACAACAATGCTCTCCCGCGCCGCGCACGGTAAGTTCAAATTACGGACGGGAAAAAATCGTTTTTTTTTTGGGGGGGGGGTTTTGGACCATTTTGGGAATGTTGGATCCCAAGACGATTATGTCCGGGTAGTGGGGATGTTCGGTTATTGGGCGTCCAGATATTAGAGTGATTACTGTATACGCTTGTCATGCAGCGAATGTTCGTGGAGAAATCTATTGTGTGCATTTCATGTGTAGTGCAAGGAGGAGAGAACAAAATACACACACACACACACATACACACACACACACACACACACACACACACACACACACACACACACACACACACTACATAACTCCTCATTTTTAAATTCATCAAGGTTCTGTCAACATCTCAACACCTCTGGAGGAAGTGAGTTATCCGTATTTTGTTGATTTGTATATTGACCTGTTTTATATTACTACATTTTTTACACAAATAAGTATTGTTTTTTACATATACACATGTAAGATGGAAGAATGTTCACCTTCAGTATCACTACATAACAAAAAGACTGGTGGTCATGTCGAGTTTCTGAGAGCACTATCAAAAAGCTTATGATATTTTACGTGTATACTTTGAGTAAAAAAAATAAATAATAAAACCTAAAGAGCGAAAATATGTAGATGTCGGTGAGGCAGGAGAAAGGAGTGTTTTTATATCGCTTGTGGGCGAGGAGGAGTATTCTACATTTGTCGTCCATTTACTCCAAAACTATTGGACGTATCGATTTCCTATATGAACCATGATAAAGATCAATGAATTATATGCATGTACTGGACACAACAATATAATATCTCTGATGAAAAGTAGTTGTTACATAGGCGGGATTATAAAGGTTATTGTGCGCACATGATGAAAGTGCAGCACGGCCATAAGTACCTAGTAGTTATTTGCGATTTACTCAGAAATTATGAGGCCTATGAAAACTCAGCTTGGCCCATGAGAAAGCTCATGAAATTCTACACAAGATTATGAAGTAAAAACATAACGTGTATGAAAAAACTTTTGCAGAAAAGCTCCCTCCTTTTTTTCAAAAAAATGGCTTTCAGTTTTTGGTTGTCTTTCTCGAAAACTACAGATCATATCATAACCGGACCTTCCCATTAGAAAGCTGATGAAATTCTCTATCAAGACTTCTAATAAAATTTTTCTTAACGTTTTTCTGTATGATGGAAAACATTTGAACTAGGATGTTGGGAAGTGAAATTGGCGTTCGGAAATGTTTATGCACAGTGGCCTAATGTACTTTTATTCGTATTTTTTATTTTATTTTATTTTATTTTTTTTTTTTTGCTTATCGGCTAGAACAAACATCGGCGAATAAGATAATGTAGGTTTCATTGCAATATATAGAGGTTTGGGTCATGAAAATAAGGCGAGAATATGTGTTTTCAGCGGCGCACGAGATGGCTGGTGGGGAGGGGGATGGAGTAAAACCATGTGTCGGCAAAACTTATAAAACTTATGCGTGCACGAAAGGGTTAAAAAAGAATAAAAACAGTTAAGTAAACATTTGCATAACTAGTCTGGAACTGACAACTACCCAGTGTTTAAATCATAATTTGTTGAATATTTTCAAAAGATTATAAGGAAATTATTCAACAAAGTTATTTTTTCGTACTATACAGGCCAGTCCGAGGTATTATTGATATTATGACAAAAATACTGTCGATGATGAGTATGTTAAATCCCATGTTATATAACGTTACAATAGAAATAAATGAGCCATAATTATTATCCAAATACTATATATGAGGTTTCCACTGGTTTGTTTTGAAGTCCATACTAAGACAAAACCAATATATATAATAAAATATCATTTATATGAGGAGGGGGAAAACCCCTCTCTCTCTCTCTCTCTCTCTCTCTTAGGCATAAAGAAAAAAGGAAGGGAGGAACAGTGAAGAAGTATCTCCCAGGAATGACATGGCTGTACGGTACTGAGGTAGAAGGTAGGGGTGGGGAGGGAGAATAAATTAAATGCAAGATGTGAAGAGCAGCAAGAAAAGTGATAATACTGGAAAGAGAAACGGTGGGAGAGCCATGAGCTTCGTGGCCTTCCGCTTTGATCTCCAACCAAGGTAAACACTCTCAGTGGTCGCTCTGTGGGCAGGGTCAGCCTCAGGAAAACGGAGTTGGCACTGATGTATTATGTGAGTAATAGTCACTCATTACCTATCCGATTGTAATCGTGATATCCCATGATCCTGGGAAGGCACTTAACACTAAAGGAATCAGTTTGCCAGTTCATGTCGCTGTTTAGTGTCCATGTCTCATAGCTATAGAGTAAGACACGGAGAACCAGTGCTATGAACGTACGATTTTTCATTTCTCAACACAAGTAACGGCACCGTCAAATTCCTGAGTTAAGTGAATTCATAATCCCATAGGGCAGACTGATGCAATGATAAATCTCATCGTCTGACCTACCTTGTGTTATCCACCAAACGACCATAATCAGCGAATCTTTCAAAGCCTCCACATTCTCACCACATTCTTAAACAAACTGAACTGCCTCATTCAACAAGCAACCAAGTGCCTGGACCTTGGTCTTGGCCAAAGAGACCTTTAATCGCAATGGCTTTGCATTCTCGTGAATTTCCTTGAGGAACACAGAACTATCTCCAGCGACTCTGCTAGGAAAACTGGATCATCGTCAAGGTCAGTAACTCTGAAATTACCAGTTGATACACCACACTGAGTGTCTCACAGCTCATCAGAGTACCCAATCCGTGCACATGATGAAAAGTGTGGGAGCAAGGTAACATAACTGTCCTACTCCTGTTCTTACTGGGAAGATCTTGAATGTTCTTCTTCCGCACTTGACAGTAGTGAATACAGGCTAGCAGTCAGTCTGATTATCCCTGCAGGGATCCAACGGAGTCGCAGGAGATCCCATTGTGCCTCCCAATATAGCACATGAAATGCCTTTTTTAGACAAGCAGACCTTGTCGATACGAAAGATAGTGTTCCACAAGAACTTGAGAAGCTAGGAAGCGAACAACTGTAGACTTCTCGGACATGAGTCCGGATTACTCAGGCCACTGGAACTTTAGTAAATGCAGACAAACATCAGACGAATGTGAGCAAGAACTTTACCCAATACACTGAGAACTGTAATACCACAGCAGTTACTACAGTCATGTTGGTCTCCTTTCACTTTCTCGATAAGGGTAGCCAAACCCCTTGCCCAGTCAAGAACAACATTAGTCCAGCAAGTTGCTTCTTTGACTGCATAAGAAACTCTTATTATGACTTAATCCCTAGCTTTGATCAGTTCTGGCAGGAAGCCAGAAACACCATCTGCTCTACCACTTTTCAGACTCTTCTTGACATCTTCCAGCCGATGGAAGTTATTCTCATGGAAGGTTCAGCCACATACAGCTGCTCAAAGTACTCTGCCAAACAAGCCAAATACTCACTCGTCCCCGACATGAGCTGTTCATATGCTGTCCAAACCGAGTTAACTTGAGAGGCAGGCCTGGAGTGGAGCTTCTCCAGGTCTCAGTAAGCAGGTCGAAGGCCATACTTCCCTGACAGTGTTTTCTTTGTCCCTTCTTATCAAAACTTGTGCCTGTCAAGACATAAGTCTGTGCTGTTCCCAATCCCCAGTCAATCTGGCTGGATGACTCTCCTCAGTTGTGGACAGTGTCTCTGATGAGACAAAACCTCTCCTTGACCTCGGATGCTCTCCATTGCACTCACCAGGTAGCAACAAGGTAGCACTTTTATAGGTATCCCATTGTTTAACAGGGTTCTCGACAATACTGAGCACATCAAATCGATTTTCAGACTGTCACTGCATTCTCAAAAGCACACTCCTCATGCCTAGAATTTATGAATATGAAACTGTTTAGGGTAGCATCTTGAGCTTCTCTTATTCTTCATTTGTGGCCTTCAGTGGCAACAACAAGTCTGTAATCAGTAGCAAAGGACTCTGTGTTCCTAAAAACCCTCCAGTTCTGATGGATCCTGCAATGAGTACTAACAAGGATGTGGTTGGTCTACTTGGTATTCCAGTACTGGATGGCTTGCAAAGCCCAGTGGTGAAGATCTGGCCACTGAGATGAGGCTGCAACAATTCTCAACTTACGGGACTTTGTGAAATCCAAAGGTAGGAACTGCTGGGATTCTTGGTTCCAGAGCCATGGGAACCTACGTTTACAGACTCCTCAAATCCTTCCCTATCAGCAAAAGTAACTGCATTGAAGTCATCAAGGAAGAAAAGTATATCCCACAAGGGATACTGTTCCACAATTGAGTCGGGTTTAGCATACGACAGCAACTTCTCTCCAGGATTACTTATCACAGTTGGAACATAAATGACAATAAGTCCGAGGTGTGCTTCAGCCTCAACTGCAATATACAATCATCAACTGGAGTAACCCTGTCGCCACAACTGACAAAGTGAGCAGTAATAATTATTACGCCACAGTTGCACTTCTAAGCTGGCCACCATCATCATAGTCAGACCAGTAGTGTATGTAACCATCGGCACTGATATTGCCATGCCTGGGGCGCCTCACTTCAGGCAATGCAGCTACAGCAACCCAAAACTCCTCCAACTCTTGTGACAACAAAGGCAGTTGATCATTCATCAATATGCTTAGAAGGTTCCAAGCTCCCATTTGCAGTGCCTTCTGGAGACTAAACCCACATGTAGTTCTGCAGGATCATGCATCCTCTGTGCCTCCACACGAATCAGAAACAGGATTGAGGCTAGGGTAATTAATAGAACAATATGTAATAGTTATAGGCATTATAAAATCATAGCACAATATGTAACACTAGCACTATATGTAATGGGCAGGTAGGTATGTCTAGGGCTTCAGAGACAGAAACACACACACACTCTAGCACAGACTATCAAGAATCTCAAAATGTATATCAAGCACACGATGCCAACACACTCACAACTCACTTGGCGGAAGCGTGACAGACACTATACAGAAACAGACTCACAAACGCCCACACGTCATCTAGCTGGAATCCAGGTCGAAATATATACCTAGTATCAGGTGTAGTGAGGCAAAAGGAAATTGGGAGGCATAAGAGAAGGAGATGGAGTGGAGAAGAAGTGGGAGTTTGGGGCTAGTAGGACTTGCTGTCTCTCTAACAATCCTGGTCACATCGTTCTGTCAATCACGCTAATGATATAACTGTGTCACAATAAAACCCCTTAACCCCCAAGTGTCTTTACATCACCTTACTTACGATACAAACAGAGGGGCCAGTGAGACAGGGAAAAGACCTGCCATGATAATACACGATCTCCACACTATCGAATGCCTGCAATACCCGACCTTGGTAAGAGCAATTCTTACAGTATCCACATTATCAACAACGGTGGCACCAACCTACCTAGCTACCTCCCTATCTACCTATTGACACTGGTGGCAGCAGTAAAGAATAAATATCTATCTATCTATCTATAGCCCGACGCCCTAATCCCGCAAAGGGTGGCCGCAGACAAAACGCCTCCAAGTCACTCTGTCACCCACCATTTGACTCCCCTCCCCCCAACTCACCCCCCCCTCCCTCATATACCTCTCAACTCCATCCCTCCACCTCATCCTCGGTCTACCTCTCCCTCTCCCTCCCTCCACCTCACCTATATACACCCTCTTAGTCAGTCTTTCATTCTCCATTCTCTCCACATGTCCAAACCACCTCAGTGTATTTCTCCTAATCTTTTCAACATCATCCACATCTACCCCACAACGTTCCTTCACTTCTTCATTCGTCAACCTGTCCCTCCACGTCACTCCACATGCTCCTCTCAAGTAACTCATTTCCACTGCTCTCACTCTTGACTTGTTCCCCTCTTGCAAGGTCCACGCCTCGCTTCCATACGTCAGGGTAGGGATCACAATACCATCATGCAGTGACTTCTTAACTTCCATACTCCCCTCCCTATTTCTCATCACTGCTTTCAGTGTACCAACAACCTTTCTTCCCTGCTGTACCCTTTCACGTTCTTCATCCCCCAAAGTTCCATCCTTACTCATCACACTACCCAAGTACTTGAATGCACTCACATTCTCCATATCCTCACCATCCAATATCACTGCACACTCTGTGACTTCATTCCTCTCAAACACCATAACTTTACTTTTGTTTACATTAACTTTCAGCTTCCTCCTCCTACACACTGTCCCAAATTCATTCACCAAACCTTGCAACTCCCATTCATCTTCACTCAACAATACTGTATCATCAGCAAACAGCAACACCGGAAGCTTCCAAATCTCACCCTCATTCATTAGGGCCACCCCCACATCCACTGCCCTACCTTGCACCTCCTTTACAACCCCATCCATATATATATGAAACAGCCATGGAGACATCACACACCCCTGTTTCAGTCCCACATTGAGATCAAAGAACTCACTCAGCTCACCATCCACTCGCACCGTAGCCCTAGCTCCCTCGTACATACTCTTCACAGCACTCAACAATTTCCCCTCCACTCCATATATTCTCAATACCTTCCACATACCTTGCCTATCTATTCTGTCATAAGCTTTCTCCAAGTCCACGAAGGCAGCATACACTTTCCTTCCCTTCTCTAGATACTTCTCCACTAAACATCTTAGAACAAATATCTGATCTACACACCCTTTTCCCTTCCTAAATCCCCCTTGTTCTTCTGCAACTAGCTCCTCTGTCATATGCCTAACCCTATGAATGAGTATTCTACCATATATTTTACCAGTCACACTAAGAAGGCAAATACCCCTATGGTTACCACATACTTCTCCTTCCCCTTTTCCTTTGTACAGAGGAACAATTATACCTGATTTCCAGTCCTCTGGAACCCTTCCCTCTTCCCAAGCCAATCTACACAACTTCCATATCCACTCCACAACAATCTCACCCCCCATACCTAAGCATTTCACCACACACTCCATCAATTCCTGGGGCCTTTCCCAGCTTAATCTTCTTCATCGCTTCCACTACTTCCGACCTACTGATCTCTTCCTCCCTCCTCTCATCTCTTCTTCTCCCAGCCATTCCCCAACCACTTATACTCACACTGCTCTCACTCTCTACATTCAACAAATCCTCAAAGTGCTCCTTCCATCTCCTCAATTTCTCTCTCTTCTCCACCAACAATCTATTATTCCTATCTTTCACTCCCCTATTATTTCCCCTTTCACACTGCCTTACTTTCTTTACCTCCTTCCAAAACAATTTCTTACTCTCCCTCCATTTCACACTCAGATTCCTCCCAAACTCTTCATCCACTTTCTTCTTACTCTCCTTCACCAGTCTCTTAACCTCCCTTCTCCTGCTCACATATACCTCTCTCTTCTCTCTCTCATCTTCTCCCCTACCTCTACTCGCCAACCATTCACCATATGCCTTCTTCTTTTGTTCCACAGCTCGTTTCACCTCATCATTCCACCATGCTGTCCCTTGCACACCCTTGCATCTCCTCCTCACTCCACAAACCGCCTCACACGCTCTCTTCCGTGAATATCTTACATATGTCTTCCACCCCTTCCATCTGCTCTAGCTCATACCTTCCCAATCTTTCTTCCACTATGCTCTTATACTCTGTCCTTTTCTCACTATCTTGCAATTTCTCCACTCTTCTCACAGGAGCTGCTTCCTCCTGTCTTCCCCTTCATCTCCTCAACCACTTTCTTTGCAGCTCTACCTTGGCCATCACTAAGTGATGGTCCGAGACTCCATTCCCCCACCCTCTCCACACCCTTGCATCCAACACTTGTCTTCTCATTCGCTCATCCACACACACGTAGTCTATCATTGCCTTTCGTTCAACAAGTTCACCATCCATCCTCCTCATTACTCTCCATGTATACCGGTGGATCATCTTATGACGAAAGTAGGTGTTGGCTATTGCCAACCCCTTACCAGCACAGATGTCCACCAAAGCACTACCATTCCCATCTACTTCAGCTGGCACACCCCACTGACCAACCACTCCATCCACTCGTACATTCCCAACTTTGCCATTCATGTCTCCAATCAACAGCACTCTCTCGCTCCTCTCAAACTTGTCCATACATGCTTCTACTCTCACCCAAAACTCATCTTTCACTCTTGCCACTCGATCCTCTGTTGGAGCATACACACATACAATCGCCCATGCTTGTATACCTACTTTCATCCTCACCCATACAATCCTTGCACCCACTGTTCCATACTCTCTTATATTCTCCTTCCACTTCTTGCTTATCATCAGACATACTCCCTCTCTTGCCATCTCATTCTCACTGACTCCCGCACATATACTTACACCGTGTTCCCATTCTCTCATCCTTTCACTTTCCCATTTAGTTTCAGTCAATCCACATATATCCACTTTTGCATCCTCAAGCACCTGGACAATCTCTCTCTCTTTCACTTCATCATTCACTCCTCTCACATTCCACGTTCCTACCCTCAGAATGTCCTTTGTCCGTTCCTTAGTCGTCAACGTATGGTCCGTCCGGGTCCGAGGCGCTTTATTTGCTTTTTTAGTTAGTTCTTTTTACGGGGTGGGGCACTAACCCACCACCAACCCTTTTAGTCGCCTCGTACGACAAGCAGGGGTACTGGGGGAGTATTCTTGAAACCCCCCTACCCCCAGGGCAGTAAAAAAGCAGTGGTAAAGAAGATTATTCCAACCAGTGGTAAAGAAGTACAGCGGAGAAGAAGATACAACAACTATCAACTAATTTACAATGCAGCTCTACAGTTTACAGCGCTACGATTTACAACTTTATATTCAACTCAACGATATATTATTCTGCAATTTACAACTTTATGATCAACTCTACGATTTACAACTCGACGATGTACAACTTTATGATCAACTTCACAACGACTATCTACGATACAACTCTACAATTTACAACTCTACAATCAACTACAACCAAGTCTCTGTGACGCAACTCAACGATTTACAGCTCTACAATCAACAACACCTTTTACAAGTGACAAGCTCTACAATATAATCACAAGAAAGAAGAAAGAAGTGACTGTGTTGACTCGCAGCAAATGGTGTTTTGACCCAGCAGTGTGAGCAGTCACAACACCTGACCAGCCAGCACCTCCACCCTCCACAACAACAAACACAAGTATCACAACCACAACCACGGCTACAACACCTACCAAGGACCGAGCAGGAATGCAGTGGGGACATCAGCAGCTGACGACACCATAACAAGACCACAGATCTACCACCTTCATCACCAACATCATCATCAACATCCCCACTACAATAACTACTACAATTACCTTTAGAGAGTTAAATATTCATTCTTTTCAAGGTTACATTATTTTATTACCACTTCATCATTTATGAATAAGCTAACTTACAGATATATACCTAGGAAAATATACTAGCATTTAACTCATTTACCAATAGTCTAGTAAAGTAGTATCAACATACTGTACTAAACATATATATATATATAAATATATATATATATATATATATATATATATATATATATATATATATATATATATATATATATATATATGATGTGGATGTGATAGGAAGCGTTATGAGGAACACACTGAGGTGGTTTGGCCATGTGAAGAGGATGGAGGGTGAAAGACTGACGAAGAGAGTGTATGTGAGTGAGGTGGAGGGGGGAAGAGGGAGGGGGAGGCCGAGGATGAGATGGAGGGATGGGGTGGTGAGGTTTATGAGAGAGGGGGGTGTGAGTTGGAAGCAGGGCAGTGAAATGGCGGGGGACAGGGCGACTTGGAGGCGATTTGTTTGTGGCCACCCCAAACGGGATTGAGGCGTCTGGCAATAGATAGATAGATAGATATATAATTTATATTTCCTTGTAATATAACTTTCATATCTCAGTATTTTCTTATCACAACTGCAGCAAGAGACAATATACACTTTACACTGATGTATGGTACTGTTTTATAATTTATATTTTAATTCAGTGAGCAATAAAGAGAACTGTAAAATGTCTATCTATTGTCAGATGCCTTAATCCCGTAAGGGATAAAAAGTAATTGTTATTTAATGCTATCAAGTGAGTAATGTCATTCTGTTTAGCCCCTAAAGTACTATGACTTACTGTCGTCAGTTTGTTAGTTTGCCAGGTAGAGTCCTATGACTGACGATCGTAGAAGGTCTGCCAAAAACTGCAGAGCACTAAGCCAGCCCTTTTAATGACGTAAATGGTTCCTACCCAATCAGAAATAAGGGGTGAGGTGGTCTGAAAGAAGATCCCACCCCCTCACCAGGTCTGTGGGGGGAACCCCCTCTTAGCCACTTCTTCACCTCCCTCTGGCTGATTGGATGCAGCCAGTTTTGTCTCCTCCCACCCAAACTACTCATAAATACGACATCTACATCATATGGGGGGTGTCTGATCCCCCCCTCACCCCCACCAGAGACCCCCCATCTCTCTGCCTTCCTCCACACCCCGTTTCATATCGAATGACGTTGCAATTTTCCTGCTGTGATCACTTTGTGCGTGTTTCCTCCCACCATAATACCCCTGCACCACCTCCCCAACATTGGTGGGGTGCATCATCCCCCTCACCCCCACCAGAGACCCCCACCCCTCCTCCACCTCCCCTTATATCGAATGACTCGGCAATTTCCTGCTATATTTCATGTGTGTGCGTTTTCTCCCACAATAATACCCCCCACACCACTTCCCCCACATTGGGGGTGTGTCACATGACCCTTCACCCCACCAAAGACCCCTAACCCCTCCTCCATCTCCCTCCACCCCCCTTTACAGTATATCGAGTGACACAGCATTTTCCCTGCTATTCTTTTCTTTTTTTTTTGCCAGGAGGAAGGAGCCAAAGCCTGAGCCTGCACAACAGTTCCTTCTAGAAAAAACAAAAACAATACAAAAGATAGCCAAATTCAAGACCTGTTCATTTCGAGATGCCTAGACACACTGCGTTTGAAAGACTGGATATCATAGGAAGTAAGAAGCCTGAGCCTGCACAACAGTTCCTTCAAAAAAAAAAAAAAAAACGATACAAAAGAGAGCCAAATTCAAGACCTGTTCATTTCGAGATGCCTAGACACACTGCGTTTGAAAGACCGGATATCATAGGAAGTAGGAAATACGACAGAGGGAGACAGTTCCAGAGTTGACTTGTTGCATAAATGAAGGACTGGGAGTAACGGTTAACTCTTGCATTAGAGAAATGGACAGAAAAGGGATGAGAGTTTGTTGCTAGACGGGTGCTATGCACTAGACGTATAGGTGGAGGAGGGCAAGCAGACAGTTCAGAGGAGCAGTGACCATTGAAGTAGCAATAGAAAAGAAATGAAGAGGCAACAATGCGGTGAAGAGACAGAAGATGAAGGGAGCCAGTAATAGGAGAGTTGATGAGACGAAAAGCCTTTGACCACCGTATTGAGAAGAGCTGTATGTGGGGAACCTCACCACACATGAGAGTTGTACTTTACACAGGGGTGAATAAAATCCGTGTATAAAGTCAACAACTGTGCAGGGGTAAAGAAGGTACAGAGTCAGCTTAGCACACCTAATCACTTGGAAACAGATTTTACAAGAGATGCAATATGATCTTTCCAAGATAAGTCCCTAGTGAATGAAACCCCAAACATGTTCAAGGATGATGCAGGATTGAGCTGGATAGTATTAAACATTAGTGGGTACACGTGTGGAAGATTATGATGGGTTGATAGGAGTAAAAACTGAGTCTTTGATGCATTATAAACAACACGATTATTTATACCTCAGTCAGAGATACAAGCCAAGTCAGACGTTAGGTGTGCCATAGCCTCATCCCTTGTTTGTTGGAGTAACTGCTGAGATGGACGTTGTGGAAACCGAATGGAGGGGTGCAGGGTGGAATCATCAGCGTACGAGTGAATAGGGTTAGATGTACAGCTTAGAAGATCGCTGATGAATAAAAGAAAGAGAGTTGGTGATAGGACAGAGCCCTCAGGAACACCACTTTTGATAGATCTAGGAAAAGAGCGGTGGCCGTCTACAACAGCAGCTATAGAATGACCAGAAAGAAAGCTATAGATGAAGGCACAGATAGAAGTATAGAAGCCATAAAAGGGCAGTTTGGAAATTAAAGATTTTTGCCAGACTCGATCGAAAGCCTTTGAAATGTCAAGTGCAATGGCAAAGCTTTCCTCAAGGTCCCGATAGGAGGATGACCAGGAGTCTGAAAGATAGGTGAGAAGATCGCCAGTGAAACGTCCCTGAAGGAACCCATACTGACGATCAGAAAGAATGTTGTGATAGGAAAGATGCTTTAAAATTTTTCTGTTAATAATAGACTCGAATACTTTTGAGACATAGGATGTTAAAGCAATTGGACGATAGTTAGATGGTCGGGAATGGTCACCCTTCTTTGGGACTGGCTGAATGAGAACAAACTTCCTGCAAGAAGGAATGGTACAAGTTGAAAGACAAAGGTGAAAGAGTTTACCTCCCCCAAATTTGGGGATGTCTCACCCCCCCTCACCTCCACCAGAGACCCCCCACCTCACCTCCATCTTCCTTTATCCCAATACTTTGTGCAGAATATTGAGCAGTAATTTCCGTGCCATGATCAGCCTGTGTTTTTGTACTCAACAAATTTTTTATCCTTTAATTTGTTTTACTCATGCTGACTCCTGTACCTAGTTTCATCAATGGAAACATACTTTACATTGATTTCATTGATATTGGTAAGGTTCATTAGTAAAAATTAGTTTTTTGCCGATTTTTTCAAGGTTGGAAAAGATTTTTTTTTTTTTACTCATGCTGACTCCTACACCTAGCTTCATCAATGGAAACATAATTATTTTACACTGATTTTACTGATTTTGTTAAGATTCTCTAGCAAAGGTTAGGTTCCCATCGATGTTTTCCTGTTTTGTCTCTTACCATGATGGGGGACTTTACAATCTTTGACTGGCGGTTTTGCAGTAACCATTAGGCCCAGTGGACTTAGACTGGCATTTTCAGGTATGTAAATTCAAGATCATCAAATCTGATGGTAAAAGTTGAAAAATCAACCCTGAATTGTGGCTGGGGTGAAACATTGCTTCAGAATCATGCGGTCTTTAGAAGTTGAGAAATCGCCACATTTAGTGCCAGAATATTCCACACTATCATTACCTAATAACCCTACAGAAAGAGATTTATAAGTACGAGCAGAAAACCAAAACCAGGAAGCAAATAACTCTACAGAAGTGGAAAACAACAACAAACTGTAGATGAAAATTACTCTGAAGTAAATAGTGATGACGAGTGGTCAGAGCTGTCATATGTAGGCAGTGAGAATTTTATAACTTTTATACATATTTATTATAACTTAGTAAATTCAGACAATCTAAAGAAAAGAGAACACACATCAGGAAACACATATGAATTACCTTCATATTACAATTGCGAAGAAAGTCTAGTAAAAATGAACAGACAAGCAGAAAATATCAAGACAAATATAGCAAATACCAGTGCCTTTCTTTCCTCACAACAATTTGGTACCAGTGTACGTTTATCATGAAGTCTTAAAAACATGAGAGTCTAAAAAAAAATTTCAGGTAATGATAAGGAGACTAGATATAAAGAGTTGGATGAATGTGAGTAACATTTTGTCCGAAGAAACATTACAGATGACAAGGAAAAAAATTGCTGTCTTTTCTGCTAGAATCAATAAGGAACGTTGCCCAGCTGGCAATTTGCTTCAGTCAGATAATCTTTGCAAGCTAGAACGTATGATAATTTTTAGATTTAATTCTGTAAAAAAGTCTCTGGATGTGGAAATTTTTTAGTTGGTATAGCCCCAGAATTACACAGAACTGTTGCCCTACTAAAACAAACAAACTCCAACTCAAATCTGGGCAATATGACAGCATACGTGTCCACCATTAAAAGAACCCTGTTATCTAGCACAAATAATTCAGAATGGGTTACAGATGATAGTAATATATCACCAATACATGCTGACATATTGGATATGTAACTGGAATATGTAAATTGTCAGGAAAAGTTTTTAAAAATCGCAAAGATGATACCTTGTGGTCTAGGACTTTGTTTGCTAGATTATGTATATGAGTTTGAGTTGATATGCAAAAAATTTGGTGTGACTGAATTATCAACAAGTTATAAAACAGGAATGAAAGTATCAGGGACTACTGAGGTGATAAATAAGTCTAGTCCAAGACTAAAGAAAGTCTTGCCTAGAGTACAGACAAACAGACTCTCAACAGCACTCAAGGCCTCGCATATGCACACCAAGCAACAGACAGGCTCTAAAATTTGGGCATATCCCTTAAAGGCGTCATGCCACAGAAAGACCAAACTATGTGAAATAATCTTGTAGGTCAAATTCGAGAGATAGACTATGTTTCTACTGTGAAAATCGAGACCAAACGAGGTTACATCAAAAATAAAGAGGACAGAGACAAAGCAAAAGTGTTTGAACCCTACAGTAGGAAACACAAAACTGTCGGTCACTGGACCGTAGAGCGTAGAATGGTAGAAATATCAGTAGCTGTTTACAAATCAGGGGAAGACCACATCAGCATAAAAGGCAACAATAGTTGCACTGGGTGCACACCATACACCACCACATGTCACCAGTTCGGCACTAACACCCACCAACCATACTGAATATATACTAGGTCTGTCTCAGACAGGACTGGTGTGGGGGTACTTTTACAACATGTTGGTGGGTTTAGATAAATAATCAAACAAGCCAAGAGTAAAGATTGCAATCATAGATGGAAGTGAAACTTTTTGTGTAGATGAAAAGATTTCATTATTTATGGATTCAGGATCTCCAATCAGTCTAATAGAACAAGACAAATTAGAAAGATTTTTTAGCGCTATGCAGCATTGCCTGAGCCCTACATCTCGGGGTCAGGTACGGTGTGGGCCTTAGGTTCTTTGTTCACGACCGGGCCAGAGTATGAAGACAAGGAGGGAAAGCCCAAACACTGGTTGATCAAAGGCACACGTATATTAACAATAAAGTAGGTTACAAAACAATATACACATCAGTCCATGACCAAACCTAGTAAATACAGAATATTGACCAATACAGAGAAATATAACTTACTATTACACAGAGTAATTTCACACTACAATACACGTGTACTACATACAATATATCAGGTGTCTCATTAACATATACGGTACACAGAGATGGGAGTAACACAACACATCCCTTATTTTCTATCGAGATACAAAGAGTCGGAAATATATTCTCATTCCATACAACATCCGCATGACATAGACGTACATGATACCAACTATAACACATCTGCATGACATAGACGGGATATAGGCTGCTTTATGTTACATTCGCGTGGCATAGGGACGGAGAGATACATCACTTATTACCTACTTGCATGACAGGGACGAAAGACACTATGGTGACACAGTATTCTTGCGTGACCTGGACGCAGAGAGTAAAACCTTTGGTATATTCATCCAGTGTAGCTGCGATAAGACTAAAAAGGGAGGGGGGGGGGTTGTGGGGTGTATGACAACTCAGGGACCAGGGCACAACACTGATACTTAGGGGGAGTCCACAATGTATTGCACCGGGGGAGGGGGGTCACACCTAGGAGCTGACCTGGACCTCACCTTTGTACCAACACTAATGTTAAACATGAGTCTCCCTGGGATTACAATTTAATGTACAAAGAAGGGGAGGGCAGGGGGTGTTCACTAGGACACTAGAGGAGGTCGGTTTCACACAGGGTCGTACAATCGCACTGATGGGGGAGATATTGACAATCTGAGAGTCTTTCTACTCACGGGTACAGGCGGCGAGGGGCGCTGGGGTGCGCCGGGGGCCTGCTACACTGGCAGCTGCAGGTGGCGGCCGAGCATAAGGGGGGGGCCGTCAGGAGTATGCTCCTGGTGTAGGTCACTATCGGGATCGCCACGGGTCCTGCTGGAACTGAAGGGTGGAGTGGTGGGCAGCCCTTCCTCAGTAGGGGCCCTGGGAGAGGGGCGGCCCCCGGGACTAGGGACAAATAGGGCCAGGAGGCGCGCAGCACGACACCTGCCCTTCATCATGGTAGGGGTCCTGGGGGAGGACCTGGCTAGGCCTAGACCAAGGGTGGGCTGCTGGTCAGGCAGCGCTCTCATGGAGCTGCAGTCCTGTCTAGGGGAGGTGGCCATCGGGGGTTGGATTTGGCTGCCTGCATCAGGAGGAGTCCGGCAGCTGCGGCGGATGGTAGAGGCAGCTTACTGACACCGGGGACTGTGGTCTCACCTTGGGGAGGAGGCCACCAGGGATGGTCTGCAGCCTCTCGCTCTGGGGGAGTCCAGCAGCATCTCTCAGTGGCGAGGGTGGTGCCGCAATGACAGGATACCTGGCCTTTGGGTGGTCTCGCCCTGACTGGTCTCTGGCGGGGTACCCACGGGGGAGCAGTATCCACCCTCAATACAGAAGGGGTGGAGAGAAGGGGGACATCTCGCTCTGCCTCAGGAGGGTTGGGCTGAGCAAGGGGCGTCATCCTCAGTAGGAACCCCTCTGGTCACGGAGGGGGTAGCGACCGGTGGTCAGCTCCCTGGCTTGGCAGGCCTGATGGTCTCTGCCAGAGTTCCATGCTGGGGCAAGAGAGGGAGACCCGGTGGGCACTCCTTCAGCCAGACAGACCCGGTGGGGACTGCCTAGGTTTCTACTCGGGGCAGTGGCTGAAGGAGACCCGGAGGACACTCCTTCAGGTGGCCACTCATCGCAGGTTCGACCAAAGGGGGTGGCCTGGTGGGTCTCCTTGCTGGCGCCACAAGTCCAGCGGACTCTGTCCTGCTGCCATCAGGGGCTGGTGCAGCTGGGGGACGACTGGTGGTCTGTCCCACGTAGGTAGATCCAATGGATACAAGCTCTGGGCCTGGCTCCCTCCTGGGGAGATCCAGCAAATGTCGTCTGGGAGACGTGCTGACGTGCTGGCTCCCGAAGGTGGGTGGCAAAGGGAGGAGAACCAGTGGTCATCCCTCCCACATTAGAGCCGGAGGACGCTACTGTTCCGCTGCTCCCCTAGCGTATTGCAAGGCGTGAGGCTCCGGTGAAGTCCCCTCCTCTTGTGAAGGCCGATCCAGTGGACACAGCATCCGAGGGCCTGCTTGGGACTTGACTGTTGCAAATCCCACCCTGATTCTGGCAAGTGCTCTTTCCGTTGAAGTGTAGTTCACTCAAACTGAGTACTACCCGGTGGTCCGGCTGTGTGGAAGAGGGCCGTCGGGTCACGGGGGAGATATGTCGTTTTTACTCGGCACGGAAATATCTCCCCATTGTCTCCTTGTCGGGTAGGGGGCTACCTCCCTATGCCCTCTTCCTGGGGTGGTGGTGTTGGGCTCAGTCCGCCAGCGGATATTTCATTTAGAAATAGAAGAAAGGTAACATTTATGAAGGAACCAAACTTAGATGTATACACATTAGATAATAAAAAAATACCTGTAAAAGGTATGATTGAGTTAGACATGAAATTTACAGAGACTAGAACAGTCAGCAGTATATTCTACATTCTAGAGAATCCATCAGTAAAAGAAAATATTCTTCTTGGTCTATGTACAGTGACAGAAGAAAATATTTTACTGATGCCACCTATTAACAGTATACAAATTGATAACGAAATCAAAGAGAAAAATTTCTCCTCCAGATACAACAACTAACAATTGTAGAAAATCTAAAGTAAGAAGAGCAATTAAACAAAAATAAGAAATGAGAAGTATGGCCTACTGTACATTCATTCATTGAAAATAGGCAGACTGACTCACTCTCTCACATATCCCAGCCAAGGTCATGTAAACTCCCACCCACCACTCACTCATCTTTCATCAGCTATGACATAATTTTACCACTAAGATCAATTATGAAAGTTCACATTAAGGAGTAAATTGAAGAATTGCAGTGTTATTGTATTAGACGAAACTTGCAAAGTGAAAGGTCTATCCATGGAAAATGCTTTATGTTGGATATATAACAGAGGGGAAACCAGTGTTTTTCTAATTAATCTGATGAATGGAGATGTGCAGATCAAAAGAAGAACTTGTATATGTTATTTAGACACTTCTCTAGCTCCTATCCGTGAAGTAACAATGGCCAGAACATCAATCGAAAATAAATTGGAAGACAGAAAGTGCATAAAAGAACACTTTATTCACTCAGAATATTTTAATGTATAAATGACCAATTAGATTTTCAAGAACACTGATAGACAATCACATTACCTGGTGAAATATCAGGTTGTATGAATTTAATACAATACACAATTAATGTAAAACCTGACACACAACCTGTCTATGTCCCAGCATATAGAGTAGCACACTTATAGCGTGCATTAGCTAAACAATATGTGGATGATATGCCAAGTGTGGGTATCACTAAACCTTCAGTGTCCTCATGGAACACACCATTTTCTTTGTGGGTAAACAAAACGGTGAAATGCTGGCAATAATATTGATTATAGGAAACTTGACCCAAACCTCCCTAGCAACATAGATCTACGTCCCCTTCTATAACGGCAGGGACGTAGATATACATCCTACCGCACTGAGAAGTCATTGCAAGCAACCAAAGTAAAATGAAAGGTAATAACGTATCTTGCTAACTTCAAACACTTCTCCATTATGTTTACAACACTAATTTACGAGCACGGAAGGTGAGTGACAGTCTCTTTAGGTTCACAGCCTCTCTGCTGTCTCATTAACCTTGAAGATTTCAGAGGTCGATTGGCACCAACCTGACTCGATTCAACCAACTTTATGGCTTTGGTGATTACTTTTATTAGTTTCAGGGATCATATATTAATGTATTAAGCCCATTTAGCCAGACAAAAAAAATCAATATCGGTTCACAAGCTCATAGCCACTCTGCTCTCTCAGTAACCTGAAGATTTCAGAGGTCGAGTGGCGTCAACCTGACCCGATTCAACAAAATCATGGCTTTCGTGATTACTTTGATTAGTGCCAGGGATCTTATATTGAAGTATGAAGCTCATTTAAGCAAAAAAAATATCCAAAATTGGCCTGCATAGAGGGGTATCAGTATTTTTTTTTTTTTTTTTTTTTTTTTGCCCAGTGTGGTACAGGTTAATCAGCAAATGATCCCTGATCGTTTTCCCATGCCATTATTATGTGCTGTCTTACAAAATATTGGACCATATAACAATGTATTTTCAAAAATCGATTTGCTCAATGGCTATAACCATATAGAATTCGATAAGAGGTCATGCAAATATGCAGCAACTTCGACAAACAGTGGTCATTTTCAGTACTCCAGAATGCCAATGGTGTTTCATACGGCTCCGGGCACCTTTCAATAAATAATTGAATAGTGTGTTATCAGCAATGCTAGGTGATGTTTTTTTTGTTAATCTGGATGACATTATAATTGCAACAAAAACAATAGAAGAGTACTTAGAGAAATCAGACCTACTCCTAAACAAGTTAGCCAATGCTGGATAAAAAAAAAAAAAAAAAAAAAAAAAGCTGTCTAAACGAAAATTTTGCTTTAAAGAAATTAAATTTCTTGGGCATAGGTTGGATTCAGAGCGTATCCACTCCTCAAACAAAAAATAAAAGAAGTAAGGGATTTCCCTGAACTCACAAATGTGGATTAAATATGACAGCTTCTAGGACTAGCAGGATAATATAGATTATTAATAAAAGGTTTTCTCTAATAGAGCAGAGACAGTCTTCCACCTATTGAAAAAAACAAGCTATATCAGTGGGGAGACGAACAAATGATATCATTTAATGATTTTACCTCTTCGCTCCCAGAGTTCCTGTGTGAGGGATTTTGCTGTTGGCTTAGTCCCGAAGCTCATGGGTCCTTACCCTGGTGGTTAATTTCTTTATTAAGGTTTGAAAATGCCCAGTTCCGTCCCATATTGAGGACACTGGGCACAAAGGGGTTAAAGAAGCTGATAGATTTGTCAGTGTTTAACCCCTTAGTTCAGAGGGTTCCTGTGCGAGGGGTTTTGATGGAAGGGTGCTAGGCATACCACCCTCCTCCTGTTGTTGGCTCATAGTCTCGAAGCTCATAAGACCCTTCCCCAGAGTTCCCTTCTTTATAAAGATTGGAAAATGCCCAGTTCTGTCCCATATTGAGGATGCTGGGTGGAAAGGGGTTAAAAGAAAAACTTACATGTGCACCTTGCTTGGCATATCCAAACTTTAATAAACCATTTATAATATGCAAAGATGCCTCACTTAAAAGCTGTGGAGCCATACTGATGCAAGAAGATACATGAGGAAAGTATCATCAATTGCATTTCCCAGTAGACAAACAAAAGGAGCAGAGAAAAAATATTGTACTACTTACCTAGAGGCTTTAGCAGTGATATTTGTACTACAAAAATTTCATGATCTTGTATATGGTTACGAAATTTACCTCTATTCAGATCATAAGCTTCTCTTCAGCATGTTTCAGGAAAAACTCCTCACTTGGAAGAGAGCAAGATGGAAATGTACAATACAGAATTACAATGTAAATATTCACCATATAAAGGGCAAAATGAATATGGCAGTAGATGTTTTATCACAAAATCCAACAAAGTCCAATGTCGCTACTGTACAATTATCTAATGACCAAACTGAAACGTAACAAGTTGATCACACTCTCTTGGCCAAGATTCGATCTCAGGCCCTCGTGATTGATACACATGCACGTTACCACTGAGTCAAAGAGAGGATCTCTGCTTTGCCTGTAAGGAACATGGACTTTTACAAGCCCCATTACATCACCCTTTTCTCCCTTTGGTGGTTAATTTGGTCAGTTTCGAACACACAGTAGCATAGCATTGAAGGCCACCAGTAGGGGGGGGGGGGACGCTGCGGACCACACTGGACAGCTCATTCCCGGGATGTATGGACTAGGACGCTGTCAGCTAACCAACATCATTGCCCTCCAAGTCTCGCCTCACATCCCATACCACTGCCAACCAATATAGTGACCAAACTGAAACTTTACAAATTAATCACACTGTCCTGGTCGAGATTCGATCTCAGGCCCTCATGCCCGATACGCACGCACGTTACCACTGAGCCAAAGAGATGATCCCCGCATTGCCTCTAAGGAACGCAGGCTTTCATAGACACCATTACAATTAGTCTAAGGGAAACACTTCCCAACAGTGAAGAAATCTCTCAGGCACAAAGAGATGAGCCAATATGGTCAAAAGTTATACAGTATATCTTTTAGAATTAGATAATGACATCTCATTAACCAAGCTACATGTACCACTTAAACAATTCACAGTAGTATACGATACCTTATATAGGGTCAATCCAGGACAACCGATTAATAGATGAAGTATGAGGCAGTTAGTTATTCCTAATACAATGATATCTCACATTTTAAATATAATACACGATAGTCCACAAGCAGGTCATCCTGGCAAACAAAGGAATGTCTCGCAGGCCAGGATGTCATACTGTTGATCACCATTACACAAAGACATACATGATCACACTGACAGATGTGAATCATGTGCAAAGAATAAAGGTTACGCTCTAACACCAGCACCATTAAGGAAATATCCTATGCCTAACCAACCGTGGGATGTTGTGGCAGTTGACTTACTTGAACGACCTATATCTAATAATCATTATCAATACCATTTTGTTGCTTTGCAACGTTTCTCATGATAACTAATTTTGGTCCTAATAAGGATAAGAGAGCAGAAACAGTCACGTGGGTAACCATAGATAATGTTATCTGTACGTTCACCACACCAAAAGTGCTAATAAGTGACAATGAAGGAGAACTTAACTCCGAAATTTTACAAGAAATTTGTTAACAATACAATATAGAATAGGTTCATGTTTTAGCCTATCATGCAGCTTCCAATGAATTGGTTGAGAGACAGAATAAATAGGTATTAGATGTGCTATGTCACATTCTCAGTGAAAATTATGCAAACTGGAGTGATTGGATCCCCAGAGCTGAAGTATTAGTTAACTGTGCAATTAACAGGTCAATAGGACACACATCTCATTTTATTATTTATGGGACAGACAAACATCTTCCATATGAGACACTGGAAATCTAGCAAATACCTATATACAATCAATATGATTATCCTAATCTTCGTTTGCGTGAATTCCAAGAGATACACACAAAAATAAAGAAACAATTTGCAATGTTCAGCGATGAGATGACGGAATCATTTAGCAAGAAGGCAAAGGAATCAAACACCTACATAAATGACATTGTCTATGGCATCATTCACAAGAGAGACAATAAACTGTCCAACTAAATTTGAAGGCACATACAGGGTACTTAAGAGAACTGCCAATAAGGTATTAAATGAGTCACTATCGAGTGACGAAGAAAAATAAATTCATACTGATTATTTAAAAAGAATCTAAAATAAATTTAGCTTCCAATGATAAAAAACTGAATACAACTGAAAAACGTAGAACGTACAATGGAGATAACCCGGAAGAAATTAATACATACCAGAATAAATTATTATTCCATACCATGCATACAAATATAGGTGCAACTAATGCATCAATTAATTACTTTAACAAGACATTTACATGATCTAGGAATCTATTTAGACTCCTTTTATAGGTAATATACTGAACAATTAAGAGTCATTTTTCTCGAAAAGCCAGATTAAAGTCAAGATAACTGAAATGTTCATCAGTATCATCACCCCTAGCATGACTTGCGAACATCATTGGATTAGCCATTTAATCAAGTAGAACAGGCTAAGACGAATATGCTCACCATGATTGGGACATCCCATCACGTTGGACTGACACAATTAGGGAAACAAACATCACAAATGCACGTGACAAACGTGGTTTGTTCAGACTATGTGGAGCAATTCAAGGAAACATTTTTTGGGGTGACAACGTAAAATGACCTTGAAGAAATAACATATTTATCAACACTGTACAAATTCTCTCATTTCAACATAAAACAGCTGATTCCAAGAACACTGTAATGATGACCATTGTAAAGAACCTATGAAAGACAGAGAAATCAACTCAAGAAATTGTGAAGAAAGTAAAGAAAATGCACTTGAAGGAAATACTGCACTGTTCCAACACTTCTCAGTGGTCATAGAGCATATTGACCTAATAATACTTTGGTTAGACAATAGTAGAAAGACTGGAGATCATAGGAAGCAGGAAATACAGAGAGGAGACAGTTCCAGAGCTGACATGTTGCATAAATGAAGGACTGGGAGTAACGGTTAACTCTTGCATTAGAGAACTGGACAGAAAAGGGATGAGAGTTTGCTGCTAGACAGGTACTACACGCCCGTCGTTAAGGTGGAGGAATGCATGCAGACAGTTCAGAGGAGCAGTGACCATTGAACTAGCGATAGAAAAGAGATAAAGATGCAACAGTGTGGCGAAAAGACAGTGGTTGAAGGGAGTCAGTAAGAGAAGGAGAGTTAATGAGACGAAAAGCCTTTGACTCGCACCCTATTGAGAAGAGCTGTATGTGGGGAACCTCCCCTCACATGAGAGTTGTACTCCACACATGGGCGGATAAAACCCGTGTATAGAGTCAACAATTGTGCAGGGGTAAAAAAAAAACACACAGAGTCGGCTTAGGACACCTTATCTCTTGGAAGCTGATTTTACAAGAGATGTAATATGATTTTTCCAAGACAAGTCCCGAGTAAACGAAACCCAAAGCATATTCAAAGATGATGCAGGATTAAGCTGAATATTATTAAACATTAGTGGGTACACCTGTGGAACATTTGTCAGGTTGATAGGTGTAAGAGCTGAGTCTTTGATGCATTAAAAACAAGATTATTTTTACCCCAGTCGGAGATACGACATTAGGTTTGCCACAGCCTCATTCATTGCTGAAATAGGCGTTGAAAGAACCGAATAGAAAGATGAAGGGTGGAGTCATCAGCGTATGAGTGGACAGGGTTAGATGTACAGCTTAGAAGGTCATTGATAAATAAATGGAAGAGAGTTTGTGATAGGACAGAGCCCTGAGGAACACCACAGTTGATAGATCTAGGAGAAGAATGATGGCCGTCTACAACAGCGACTATAGAACGACAAGAAAGGAAGCCTGAAATGAAGGCACAGATAAAAGGATAGCAACCGTAAGAGGGCAGTTTGAAAATTAAAGATTTATGCCAGACTCGATCGAAAGCCTTTGAGATGTCAAGTGCAATGGCAAAGCTTTAGCCAAAGTCCCAAAAGGATGATGACCAGGAGTCTCAAAGGTAGGTGAGAAGATTGCCAGTGGAGCGTCCCTGACGGAACTCATACTGACGATCAGAAAGGTTGCGATATGAGAGATGCTTTCAAATTTTTGGATTAAGAATTGACTCAAAAACTTTTGAGATACAGAACGATAGTTAGAGGGTTGGTAATGGTCACCCCTCTTTGGGACTGGCTGAATGAGAGCAAACTTCCAGCAAGAAGGAAAGGTACAAGTTGATAGACAGAGGAGAAAAGTGTGCCTAGGCAGAGTGTAAGCACAGAAGCACTGTTCTTGAGAACAACAGGAGGGACTCCGTCAGGCCCATTTGTCTTGTCATTATTGACGCCTGTGATTGCAGAAAATACATCAGCTGAAGAAATTTTAATGTCAGCCATGAGGAAGTCAGAGGGGGGAAGTGATGGAGGAACAGCACCGGAATCGTCTAGGTGGAATTGGAGGGGAAAGTCTGAGCGAAGAGATCTGCTTTATCAGTAGAAAAAGTAGCTACAGAGCCATCAGAGTAGAAAAGAGGAGGGAAGGATGATGAGGTAAAGTTGTTAGAAAGGTTTTTGGCAAGGTGCCAGAAGGAGCGGGAAGAATTCGAGTTGGAAAGTTGAGAGCATTTAGTATGGATGAAATTATTTATAGCAGAGCGAAGAACAGACTTAGCATGATTCCTGGTAGAAACGTATAAAAGATGTGATTCAGGGGTGAGTTGGCGTCTGTTTATAGGCCCTCTCCTTGTTGCGGACAGCATTAGAACGAGCGTGATTAAACCAAGGCTTTCTTGCATTAGTCAAAGGATATGAAGGAATGTATGCTTCCATGCCCGAGAGAATAACCTCCGTAATGTGCAAGGCACACTCGGATGGCTCCTGGCCATGGAAGCAATAATCATTCCTCGGAAAATCCGTCTGCAGCTCCAAAGTGTCACAGACGACGTTACTTTGGAGGGTCCACAGGCCGCATCAGAACAATAGGACAGGTTAAGGTGATAAGGTTGTGATCGGAGGAGCCCAACGGAGAGAAAAAATTAACTGTAAGCAGAAAGATTAGTTGCAAGGAGAGAGGTCAACTATGTTGGAGCTCTCTCCAAGGCAGTCAGGGATACTGGCAGGATGCTGTTCAAGCTGCTCTAGGTCATTAAGGATAGAAAAGGTGTAGGCTTGTTCACCAGGTGGATCAGTCAAAGGAGAGGAGAGCCAAATGTGGTTGTGAACATTGAAATCTCCTAGAATGGAAATTTCAGAGAAAGGAGAAATGGATAGCATGTGTTCCATCACAGAAGTAAGATAGTCGAAGAATTTTTGATAGTCACTAGAATTAGGGGATAGGTAAACAGTCCAGATATATTTAGTCAGAGAATGACAGGAAAGCCGAAGCCAGAGTGTAGAGAATTCAGAAGAACTGATTTCAGGAACACGAGTGCAAGATAAGTCGTTGCGTAAATATACACAACAGCCACCTTTGGCTTTGAAATGAGTATAGAGAAAGTAGGAGGATACAGAAAAGGGTTTGCTGTCAGTTGCCTCAGACAGCTGAGTCTTAGTTAGGAAAAGAAGGTGAGGTTTAGAGGAGGAGAGATGGTGCTCAACAGAGCGAAAATTGGAGGAAAGGCCGCGAATGTTGCAGAAATGAAGTGTACCACTCATTACAGATGAATTTTTTTACAGTCTGTCAAATAGGCTATACCCTTTTCGTTCTAAAAAAGATGACTCATTAGTCACCATCAACACAACAACAGAAGTCACAATCGTCTCCAGTAAATAGGACACTGTCACCTTCACTAGTGAAACAACAATTGAACATAAATGTCGTACATCACTGCATGCATGTCACCTTTGTCCTGCGCATATTTTCACGTTTCAGCCAGCTGAGACAGTCACTTGTGAAATGGCTATCATACAGAATCACAGCATCCATAATCATTGCAACGTCACATTCACTCCAGATAAACTCATCCATCATCAACACATTGATCATTCTCAGTTATTCTGTTTAGATTTGAAACCATAACCACTCATCAATCAATTAGTGCAACCTATGCAGGAACCAGTCCATAATATGTTTATAGTCCAGCACCAGCAATCCCATAATTTTCTCCATCTCTCTCAATCTCTCTCTCTCTCTCTCTCTCTCTCTCTCTCTCTCTCTCTCTCACACACACACACACACACACACATATATATATATATATATATATATATATATATATATATATATATATATATGGGGTTGCAATGAGTGTAGTATTAATCTGAATATAAACTGCCCAACAGAATGAAGCCAGCAATACATATAGCCATTTTATAATATGTTACCATATTACTATGTATCATATAAATAGATGGCAAGTACATTCTTGATAAGATTGACTACTGTATACTTGGCATTGCAATGCTATTGTATAAATATATATATAGATATATATATCTCTGTTATAATGTAAAATTATGATACTACATTCAGTTTTACAGTATCGTGATGAATACCATGTATTTGCATTAATATTTAACTTTACTGTTTAACGAGTAGATAAATAGCCTTGTAGCATAATCCTCTACGCCATGTAAATTTTCATACATTTAGGTGTTAGGTACGAGCGTTACCGAGCGGTATATAGGCATTAATAGCGCAGTATGTAATAGTTATAGGCATTATGTAATCATAGCAAAAAATTTAACTCTAGCACAATATGTAATAGGCAGGTAGGTACGTCTAGGGCATCAGGAACAAAACGCAACCATCCTCCAGCCCAAACTATCAAGAATCTCAGGATATATATCGTACACATGATGTCAAACACACTCACGGTAGCCAGTTAGCTCATATGACAGAAGCGTGACAAACTCTATACGCACACATATATGCACATACGTCAGCTAGGTGGAAGCCATATCGTAATATATACCTTGTATCAGGTGTAGAGTGGCAGAGGGAAATTGGGAGGCATTAGAGAAGAAGATGGAGTAGATAAGAGGTGGAAGATTGGGGACAGTGGGATTAGCTGTGGCTCTGACAATCCTGGTCACCTCACTGTCCATCACATGAACGATATAGCTGTGTCACAATTAACCCCTTAACCCCCAAGTGTCTCAACATCACCTCACTTACGACACAATATAGACAGAGGGGGCAGTAAGACAAAGATAAGACCTGCCTCGAAAAAAATACAATCTCCACATTATCCAACGCCTCACGATTTTACATTGGCAGCAGCAGTAATCTACGATCCTCTGCTATACCCGACATTGGTGGCAATGATTCTCTACAGTATTCTCATTATCGACATTGGTGACACCTATCTACCTAATTAGCTACCTGCCTTCCTCACTATCTACCTATTGACAGCCTCCCCCTTCCACCATCCAGCTGCTGGGATCCTGTAAGCCTTACTCAGAAGCCAACATAATTAGTGCCAGCAAAACAGGACCCCAAATGCCCAGTAAGGCCACCACCTGAGGCAGGACCCACAGGCAAAACTAGGTCAGGGGCCAACAGTCCATACTGAACCTGATCTTCCCTCCTCTAATTAAGTCACGTGGGATGAAGGTTTTTCCAGGGAGGAAACGCAAACCTCACCCAAACCTCCCTAGTCAGGGGAAACTTGGCATTAGCCTTTGGGAAAGGGAGTGAAATCCCTTACAAGGGCTCTCTGGGTTTGATTCAGAGTTTTCTGAGGTGGACTGTCAAACAAGACTAACGAGCACCACTCACCCTGAGAGATGGTCGTTGACTTACGTAGCTCAACCGCCCTTTGAAAGGTCATGTTTTTATTCTGAGGGGTTACTATCCACCCTCCTCATTCGCCCAGGCCAGTAGGTTGCCGGATTAGTCGCCAACGTAACGGCCATGAAACAGGTAGTACTGGATAACATTAGTAGCAGAACAATGTCTGACCTGAAAGTTGTTGTTAACCTGCAGGTTCCCATGAGGATTGTCAATGTTAAGGGAAGAGGCAAAACTGAACAGGAAAACAGATGGAAACAGGAATGGTTTGAGGGAGGACCTAGGTGAAAGTGTACCTGAATGTTCCAGTGAGTCAGCTTGTTCATTTCCAGTAATCGCTATGTGGCTGGGGAACCAATAGAAGCGAACTGAATTTTTCTGGACAGAAAGGCGGAAAAGCCACTCCTGAAACTGAGTGTTCAGGGGATGAGAGTGAGACAAGGTGTGTAAGGAAGTGAGCTCTCTGAGAGCATAACAGAAGATAACAAAGGATGAGGAAGAGAACCTAGGATAAGATTTCAATTGAAGAGAATTTCTCAGAGAGAATACCTGTAATGAGAGAATGTGTACTTTAGAAAGAGTCAGAGAACTCAACAGCAAAACTTAGAGCTGTCAATAAAGTGTCACAACAGTAAAAAGACGTGTTTAGGAAAAAGGGAGCGGAGAATATGAGGGAAGAAGTGACTTGGAACAAGCGAGGAAAGAAAGACAGAGTATAGGAGGAGGGACAATCCAATGCGGGAAGGTAACTGGACGAAGGGGAAAGAAGAGGAGGAAAAGTAAAATAAATAACCTGGAAATGGTGGGGATCTATGGAACATGCAAGTGTGACATACGAGAGTTCGGCGTGAAGAGGGCAGTATGGAGTGCCCTGGGCACTATGGAGCTGTGAGCCAGGTTTTGGGTTCGGCGCAAGTAGGAATGGGCAACTCATACGTCCTGTAAGGATACCACACGTTAAACTGATGATTGGTCACCACGCTTTATATTGTTCCCTGTACAGGATCCGAAGAGGAACAAAAGAAAAAAAATGAGGGTTTGATCGAAAAGAGTGTTGGCGTACGCTGGGAGGGTGGAATAACTTTTTAGTAGAAAATTGAAGGAAATGCATATTGTAACTAAACGGTGAAAAAGCAACGACAAGAAGAGGGAGGAGGGACTTGATTCGACGTAAAGCCTTGCGGTGGGATTTGACTGGAAAGCACCAATAGCTAACTGAAGACCAGCATGTTGAATGGAATTAAGTTTTGAAAGAGGGCGAGTAGAGGCAGAATAGACTTGGCCACCGTAACCGAGTTTAAAAAAGAATAAGGACTGAGCCAAGACCAAGAAGTGTGGCCCAGATCAGCACCCCGTGCATGACGAGGTGGCCTTTGGAACAAGCGAAGATACTGAAGAGTAGAAAATTCAATGGATGAATGAAGAGAGAACCTGTATTTTTTACACAGGAAAAATCATCAGAGAAATTACCAATATGCCGGGAATCGAACCCGGTCGTGGTGTAGTGGTATGCTGCCTGGCTCTCACCTGAGAGTCCCGGGTTCGACTCCCGGCATATTGGTAATTTCTCTGATGACAATGGATGAAGTACAGTATGTGCATTCCAATTTAACCGAGAGGAAAAGATGAGGCCAAGAATAGTAGTAGAGGAACGGTATGGAAGAGAAGTGTTATACAAGTAAAAGAATGATTTAGCTATGGTTCGTGAAAGGGTAAGCGTCATTATATAGAACTTAAAATAACAAAAACAATGAGTAGAGTCCACGCTGAGGCAGCATTTCTGGCAGAATGGTGGATTGGAGGTGAGGTAGGTCTCAATATGCAACGTAAATGCTAAATCGTCAACATACGGAGGCTGAAACTGAGGGGGGGTAGACAGGACATGATGCCATTTATAACGTACTAACGACTCAGCCCTGGGGGACACCTTCACCATGGGGAAATCCACATGAAATGTGAACTTCCTGTGGGGATGTACAAAGTTCGAAAGGAAAGAAACTTTTGAAAGAAAGGAAAACTATGTTGCCACGAAGACCAAGGGAAGGATGACAACGAAGAACATGATACCTCCAAATAGTATCAAAGGCATTAAAAAAAAAAAGAGGGGGGGGAGCAATATTTGACTGAGGGACTGAAGAAGCAGAACGGATAAAAGTTCTAGCAGAAACGAAGAGGATCTAAGGTGTTGCATGCTTGTTGGACCGTAAAGGGGAAAGAAAACAGTTGGATTCATGGTGCCATAGAGTCGATTATTGATTATCCATTCAAGAATTATTCGTAAACAACTAGTCAGGGCCATGGGACAGTAATTTTGATACAGACGACCAGTTTCATCAGGTTTAAGAAATGCGAGGAGGATCATTATATGCCAGTCAGGAGAAAGGAAACCCTCTGTCTGTTTGCGACGAAAGCTCTTCCAGGCGGCACGATTTACATGCAGATGTACACCAAGGAATACGTCTGGCAGTGGATGGTCGAATATCACGGGGAATGGCAGCGAAGGCAGCTCCTAAATCTAGAATAAAAAAGTTGGAAAATATATCATGTGGAAAGGAAAAAAGGGGAGGAAGAGGGCGCACACAAGAGATGAAAACATCTCCCAGTCAGCAACATGGACCTGCCAACAGGTGGACGAGGAATAGGAAAGAAAAACTTAGTTTGAGAGGGCATTGATCACTGAAAAGATTTTCTTTCAACACCAAGCAATATAAAATCAGAGCTATCCAAGGTGAACAAAGAGAAAGCTCTAAGCAAGCTAGGGAACGAGTGTGGAGGTAGAAGTGAGTAGTGGTGCCAGTTTTAAAGATGACGGTCTCTTGATAAGAAACTGTTTTAATAAGCCTGCCTTAGTGCTAATCACTGAGTCATCTCACAGGGAATGACGGCAATTTAAGTTACCAAGGAGAAGAATCGGAAGGGGACGGGAATGAATTAGAGTGAAGTCTAGAAATCAAAATGGATAGGAGAGAAATTGAGTGAACTAACAGTGTTCTGCTGTTGGGAAAGACATGAGCAGAACTAAGAGTGATAGGAAAAGAAGCAGAAATAGGTTAAAAGTGATTATAATTACGGAGAAGTACGGTGATGTCATATGAAGAATAATTATCAAGAATAACGAAAAGGGCTGAAAGAAGAAAGGTTTCCCGGAGAGAAAGAGAAGGACAATGATTGAGGAAATATAAAACAATGGAGGCCTGTATGGTGGGCATGGATTCCTCTGACATTCCACAGAAGAAACGCCATATCAAATGAAATGGAAAATTAAGTCCGGGTGGAATGCGGTGGTGGTTTACAGCACTGAGATCGAGAGTAGCCAGGAGGCATAGGCAGTTCAAGAACGTAGGCGATTGGGTAAGACTGGGAGGATGTGACGATCAAGAAGGTTGAAACTGGACAGAGGAAGAAAGGGAAACAGAATACAAGAGACGAGAAGGCTTAAGAGGAATAGGAAGGTGGGGAGTTGGAGGGACAGAGGAGGGAGGGGAATGTATTTCTGCAGTTAAAATGGTAGGCAAGAAAGAGGTACAGTGAAGGTAATTAACGATATTCTGTAAGAATTCAACTTCAATAGAAGAAAAGCTGAGTGGAAACTGGTGAAAAATATCCATGGAATATCTGTTTGGACGAGGGGGAGTGTTGGGAAAGACAGGCAGTAGATGGAGAGAGAGAGAGAGACAGACAGACAGACAGAGAGACAGAGAGACAGAGACAGAGACAGACAGACAGACAGGCAGACAAAGACAGAAACAGAGACAGTTAATATGAGACGAGGAGGACGCTAGTGTACTTTTACATTTGTCTGCACGGGGAGAAGGTGAGGGAAGAGAAGACCGGGAACATAATGAATGGGAAGAAAGACCGGGAACATAATGAATGGGAAGAAAGACCGGGAACATAATGAATGGGAAGAAAGACCGGGAACATAATGAATGGGAAGGAGGTCAGGTCGAGGGAGCAGAAGTAAAAAGAGAGGAAAACGAGGAAGAGGAATCAGGAAGTGAGACAAATGCAGCGAAAGAAATGGAGACAGGTATTAAAGGTGTCACTGGAAGAGCAGGAGACACTTAACATTTGAGGATTTGTATAGGCCACGTACAGCCTACACAGGAGATGCCACGAAAGTGACGCAAGCTACATACTTGGCAATGGACTTCTCGAAGGGAAAAGCCATTTTTTTTTTTTTAAATAGAAAACACTCCCGTCTCAAACATGTAGACAGGGTATTTTATGTATGCGGCTAAATGTCGACCTTTACAGTTCAGAGAGACAGGTTGCTGAAGGTACAGGCAGAAGAAAAGAGTTAAGCCTGAGCACTGTTGGGGCAGACAGCTTGTTTTGGGCAGTACTTGGCCAGGTGACCAAAGTGGCTGCTGGAAGAGCACTGGCTATGGGGGAAGAATATATTCTTGAAAAGAGAGGACAGTGCCCCCGATGACGAAAGAAGTTGAGGATTACAAAACACAGTTATTAAGTTTTCAATGTTGGCTGGCTGATAGCTGCATCCATGGGGAGGGATAATAAAACAATGGACCCAGAAAACTGGATGTTGTTCGGAGAGAATGAGGCGAATATCATCAACAGTCAGCAAAACTTAGGTTACCAAAGAAAAGAAATTGTTGGAAGACGTACAGTGCCTATAGAGGAATTTAACTGGGCATCTGGAGAGACTGAAAGGAAATTGTCAGGAGAATCAACCAAAGATTTAATATTGTCAGCTTAGGCTGCATTTAACACTCTGAGAAAATGATAACCAATTGGTCATACAGAGGAAATGACGTGAGTGTCTACTTGGCAAACCAGAGAGAGATGAAGGGTGAAGTTAACTTTATATTTGGTAATGTGAAAATATTGGGATCACGTCAAGGGTCCTCCAATGAGAGAAGTGGTTAAGGAAGGGTTAGTGAGTAGGGAAGAAGGATGAAGACGGGACAAGGAAACCGAAGACAGGAAGGGTAGACGTAGGTGTGAGTATAAGCAAATATGGTTCGAAAGTCATTACAGAAGAGGAAGCCGACGAGCAGATAGACGTAGTCATGGATGGCAGGTAGGGGAAGGTCATGCGAGGGTATGTACCGCAAATCAAGCGCGAATTTGAAAATTGTCGAAATTATGCACATTGCAATTGCACGACGTACTGGTACGTCGCCGGGACTGGCAAATGCAAATCGTTGCAACGTACTCATACGTCGACGGGACGGGGCGGGTTAATGATAGCCATGAGGAAGTCAGAGGGGGGAAGTGATGGAGGAATGGCATTGGAATCGTCTAAGGTGGAACTGAAGGAGAAAGTCTGAGCAAAGAGATCTGTTTTATCAGTAGAATTAGCTACAGAGCCATCAGAGAAGAAAATAGGAGGGAAGGATGGTGAGATATAGTTGTTAGAAACGGTTTTTAGCAAGGTGCCAGAAAGAGCTGGAAGAATTCAAGTTGGAGAATTGAGAGCATATAGTATGGATGAAGTTATTTTTTGCAGAACGAAGAACACACTTAACATGATTCCAGGCAGAAACATAAACAAGATGTGATTCAGGAGTGGATCGGCTCTGGTACCTTTTTTGGGCCCTTTCTTTGTTGTGGGCAGCATTAGAACAGGCGTGATAAAACCAAGGCTTTCTTGCATTTATCAGAGGATATGAGAAAGGAATGTATGCTTCCATGCCCAAGAGATTAATCTCCGTAATGCACAAGGCACACTCAGATGGCTCCCGGCCATGGAAGCAATAATCATTCCAGGAAAAATCAAAGTCCTGCCTGAGGCCCTCCCAATCTGCAGCTCCAAATTGCCACAGATGACGTTTCTTTGGAGGGTCCACAGGCCATACCAGAGCGATAGGACAGGTTAAGGTGATAAGGTTATGATCGGCAGAGCCCAATGGAGAGAAAAGATTAACAATGTATGCAGAAGGATTAGTTGTAATAAAGAGGTCAAGTATGTTGGAGCTCTCTCCATGGCAGTCATGGATAAGGGTTGGGTGCTGTAGAAGCTGCTCTAGGTCATTAAGGATAGAAAAAATGTAGTCTTGTTCATCAGGTGGATCAGTTAAAGGAGAGGAGAGCCAAGGGTGGTGGTGAACATTGAAATCTCCTAGAATGGAGATTTCAGAAAAATGAGAAATGGATAGAATGTGTTCCATCGTAGAAGTAAGACAGTCGAAGAATTTTTGATAGTCAGCAGAATTAGGAGATAAGTAAACAGTGCAGATTTATTTAGTCAGAGAATGACAGGAGAGCCGAAGCCAGAGGGTAGAGAATTCAGAAGAATCAAATTCAGGAACACGAGACCAAGATAAGTCGTTGCATATATATACACAACAGCACAGCCACCTTTGGCTTTGAAATGAGTATAGAGAAAGTAGCAGGATACAGAAAAGGGTTTGCTGTCAGTTGGCTCAGACAGCTGAGTCTCTGTTAAGAAGAGAAGGTGAGGCTTAGAGGAGGAGAGGTGGTGATCAACAAAGAGAAAGTTAGAGGAAAGGCCGTGAATGTTGCGGAAATGAAGAAGTGAGTCAGACAGTGGTTTGAGGCACGTAGAATTATCACCAGGAGAAGGGCGGATGGTGGGGCATTTATGGTCTTCCCCCCTGGGGACTCCGAGGCATGGATACTGTTCACCATTTTACTTTAATTTTGAAAAGGTACTGAAGTGTGTACTGTGCATATAGACTGATGTGGACAGTTAGAGAAACTTGTATTGGAGAGCATGCTGGCCTACTCTCTGTGTAACTGAAACACTAAAAAAGTTTAGCAAAGGGGGATGGTCAGGAACTAGTCCCGAGGGCTGATGAAATGGGAGCTCCAGCTCTGCCTGTCATCTGCTTTCCAACCAACTTGGGTGTACTGCCCTGCTTGACTGGTGCTACAGTCACCTCTACGTGTGTAGACGTCATCTGAGGCAACTGAATAGCGTGGGTTTTTGCTTTGCACTCTAATTGGAAGTGACCACGTTGTGATATCGTGACCATTTCTAAAGCAAACTACTTCAAAACTGGGATCTGTTTTTCAACGTTATTGGAATTCATCGTGACATCTCACGAGTCAACTGCAGAGGGGCGCAGAGGAGGGGGGAGGGAAAGAGATGGAGGAGGGGGATGATGAAGAGGCAGAGGAAGGGGAGGAAGAGGACATGGAGGAGGCATCAGAAGTCCCCCATTACATCAGTTATTACCGTAACTAATGTAGTAATGTTGCATTTTCAATTTCGCCCCCCCCAAAAAAAAATACCCACAATTATGCAAAACAGTCATGCAAACCACACAGCAGCAGATTTTGATTCTGTCTTGTAATCTGTTTGAATATATAGCGTTTCAGATTTTACTCAATGCAGCTTCTTAAAAATTATCTTCGTTTAATCAGTTTGCAAAATATAGAAATTCTGAAACAATCAGTGTCCATTGTAAGAGGCCTCACAATTAGAGTAGACAAAATGAAGGTCAGAATTTAAAATAACCAACAATCAGTGTGTGCAATGCCACAAGACCACAACGATGAAATCATAAGAAAATTCCATGTGTTTAGTGTCAAAACAGAAAGGCCCTAATGGTAGCTGAAACGCAAGAATTTTGATTATTTAATTCATAAATGCATTATAAAAAAGTAAGCAAACTAGGTTAATAAAAATCAGTAATTCATAAATGGGGAATAGGGATCACTAAAAAAAAGTAAACAAACAATGAAGGATCGCTAGAGAGCATGCAGAAACAGCAAGGATTCAAGTAAAGTTGACAATGTAAACCCAGAGTTCCCAATTCTGACTCTTTAGAAACTGTTAATACCAGAGTCAAAAGGGATTTGTGGGTTTACATTGACAATGTTACTTGAGTCCTTGATGGTTTTTACATGCTCTCCAGCAATCCTTCCTTGTTTGTTCTTTTTTTTTTTTTTTTTGTAATCCCTATTCCCCATTCTAAAATTACTGTTTTTTTTATTTACCTCTTCATGGCATTCAACAACTTCCCATTCCTAATATTTTCCACAAACCTTTTCTGTCCACCCCGTTATATGCTTTCTCCAAATCCATGAAGGCCGCATACAACTTCTTTCCCTTCTCTAGAAACTTTTCCACTAAAGACCTGAGAACGAATATTTGATCTACGCAAAGTCTTCCCTTCCTAGAACCTCCCTGTTCTTCATCAACTTATTCTTCCGTTATTTCCCTAACTCTGTCAATAAGTATTCTACGAAACACTTTTCCTATTACACTGAGAAGACAAATGCCCATATGATTACCATATACTTATTTTTCCCCTTTTCCTTTAAACAGGGGAATGATTACACCTGACTTCGACTCCACTTTCCTCCCAGGCCAGTCTGCACACTATCCATGTCCGTTCTGCCACTAACTTTCCCCCATGCCTCAGCATTTCACCACGCACTTCATCTGTTCCTGGAGCTTTCCCCATTTTGACTTTCTTCATTGCTTCCACTACTTCCATCCTACTGATTTCTTCTCATCTTCTCACCTCCCTCCTTCTTCCAGCCATTCCCCAGCCACATTTCCTCACATCACTTTCATTCTCAATGTTTAACAGTTCCTGAAAGTGTTTAGTAAAGTCAGTAAATAATATTTAAAAATGAGGCATCAAGTCGAAGATCAGGCTCAAGTAATAAAATATTAAACACACTGAAGTGCCTTGGATAATTGCATTCTAAGAATATAGCATCCATTATTCTCTTGCAAAACTTTCACAGCAAACGTCAAGCATACAATATTCTGTGCCTGTATCTGCATTGTGTCTATATAAACTTTACCATTTTCTCCATATATTACTTTCATAAGATTTACCTTGCCTAGACGGAGTCCGGTGGGTATTGTTTTTGGTCGAGTCTGTTTGTTTGTGTTTGTTTGTTTCTTTCTTTGTTAGCAACATTAAGGAAAAACGTCTGAATGAAGCTACAGGAAATTTTCAGGATATGTGATTAAATTTTGAAAGTGACTGAGTGACCCTGATAGGTCAATATTAAGACCACAGATTCTCAGAGGACTATAACTTGAAACCGGTTGAAGACAGAGATACTTACTATTAGGATTATTCAGGAACTCGTAATATGGGCTTTCATTTGGCACCAAGACCTTTGACCTTAAGTGACCTTGAAAGGCCATACTCAAGGTCACAGATATTCTGGGATCTATAACTCAGAACAGGTTGAAAATAGAGATATTTACTGTTATCAACATATAGGAAGTCCCGTATGGGTACCATGACCTGTGACTGTAAGTGAACTTGAAAAATCAAACTGAAGGTCACGGATACTCAAGGGGCTATAACTCGAAATTCGTTGAAGATAGAGATATTTACTGTTACCAAGAAGTAGGAAGTCCCATATGGCCTTTGATCTGCCACCATGACCTTTGACCTTCAGTGACCTTGAGAGGTCAAATGCATGATCACGGATTATCAGAGGGCATAACTTGAAAACATTTGCACCATTACCATAGACTTTAATTGTGTACTGACACTAAATGGCCGTCCTGATTCAGTGTTTAAGAGCAATAAAATAACTGCTGTCGGCCAAAGTTTATGCCTGGCACCTTTTTTCGTTGTTAAAATTATAGGTAGTTCATCCCTCCGTGGCAGTAGGTCCTGAATTTTAGGTGTGCTCCTGGCCAACACCGGGGCCATTTTCTGAAGTTTTGAAAATTGATTTTTTCTCTTACCATACTGAAGACGATGTTCAGACTCAACAGTGCCAATCCCATCTTCCTAGACCCATTCTGTGGCTTGCAATGGTGCACGGAAGTTGCAGAAATATCGGCAACCGATATCCTCTGTAATGGTGTACTACCACGGCACAACATCGCATATGTTATCATTTTTTTAAAAAACCCGCAAACAATGTGAATGGTGCTGAAATATTACTCATATATTAGATACGATGATATCGAATGATTTCAGTACATAACATGTCAGGATTGGCTAAAAAAAATATATATTATGAATTTTTCACATTTTTATATAAATTTTGTTTATGGCAGTTTCGAGTTCTTTTGCACGTTAGCATTGTGTGTATGGTTGCAAGTGGGGGTGAAAGGGTTGACTATTCAGCCCTAAGTGAGAAAACTGCCGGTCCCTTGAGAGTAGGCTCTCCCACGGGAGATGAAAGTACAGGGTCGGGTGGATTAGTACCTGGTTAGCTCTGATTAGGGGTAGGTGAGTGGAGGCACTTTTAACCGCTCCCACACCACCTGCATGGGTAAAATAGAATCGTAATGCAGGTTCAAAACTATGAATAAGTCAAATTATGAGGAACAGAGAGACAAAGCAGAAATAAGTATATATAAAGATGGGAAAAAACGTATTTTCCACGTACTAACACGTTTACGGTTCTCTATCATTTTACTTTGCTATTTTCGCAATATATAAAATCGTAATGCAGGTTCAAAACTATGAATACCGGTAAGTCAAATTATTAGGAAGAAAGTGAAAGCGGAATAAATGCGTATACAGACGGGAAAATAACGTATTCTTCCCGTAATAACACGTTTACGTTTCTCTATTAGTTTACTCTTATTTTCGTAATATATGATGGCGTCTGTGTGTCGTGAGTGTGGGAAAGTATGACATTTTCTACCATGGTAAGTAAAAAGGGCAAAGCTGTATGTTTGCCTACACTTCACATGGTCAAATTATAAGGAAATACAATGGGGCTGGCATCTGAGAAATAAATGCAGAGCTGAATAATTACTTACCTCAAGTCCATGATGCGATGACAGGAATCAATGCAGGTGATCTTTTATCCATCTCTGCCCTCCCCTAGCAGGTCAAAAGTCATTAGAGACAAGTCATTGTCTGGGAAACAGTCTTCGTACAAAAGTCATTTACAAAAAATAATTTACTTTACACACTATCACTATCTTACTGTACACTTCTATATCTTACTTCGTAACACTACACTAAGTAATATACATTATATACACTGCACTGCCCGTGAAGTGGTAGGAAGTGGTGAGGTGGCGCTAGAGGTGGTGAGGTGGCGCGAGAGGGATGAGGTGGTGGCAAGGTGGTACGGGATGAGTGCACCTGCACTCCAGCCTTCCTCCCCCTCCTCTCCCTCAGTGAAGAACCGCTTCACCACCATCCGTCTCCTCTTTGGTGGTGGTGGAGCTGTACGGCGAGGTGATGGTGGCTTCTCCTCACTCTCCGAGTCGTTGCTGTCGTCCTCCTCGGTAGTAGGAGAATGATACCTAGGGTTGAAACTTTATTTTTGTTTGTTTTTCAAATTAAAGGTAGCCTGTATTATAAATTGATGAACTTTTGTTTAAAAACAAAGAAAAAAGCCCTCATTCCTCTCAATATTAAAAATATGTAACCCCCAAGTCAAAAAATGGATTACCATATGTTTAACGTTACCACACGCAAGTTTTATCGCTTTCTTAATCATTATATAGATTTTCTATAAATTTATAGACTTGCATAAAAGATTTTAGGACTGTTTAAAACTTTCTAGAACAGTTCGTAACGTTCTAATATGGTTTAACATTGTTTAGAACATTCTAGAATAATCTAAATATTATACAACGGGATGCAGTTTGCAGCATCTAACAGTTATCTTCGCAGATTGCAGGAAACAGTCAGCAAAAATACTTAGTGTGTTACTGTTATATATTATTTTTTTTTTCCAGATAAGCATGATGTCGCACAAACGAAGTGATACTATCGTACACAAGAACAAGAATGTCTGGACCTATAATTTGGTATGGTTCCAGCAGTCACATAGAAAAAGAGGAATTGTGCTTTTAGAAGAATCTTTATTAGAAGAAAAATGCAGAAAGTCAAACCAAATGCAATGTGTTGGACATTACCAGTTTCTTGGAGCAAAAATCAAATTAAGAAAAGAAAGAATAGTCGAAATTTCCAAAGAAGTTACAAATTTATGGGAGAATAAACTGAACTTTCAACACGTGTTAGATCAAGCAATACAAACAAAGCTTGACAAGGTGCTAAAATCTTACGATGAATGTGTCAAGAGAGGAAAATATGATCCCCTAAATAAACTTTTAGATATCACAATAGTAAGTGGTCAGTGGTTATCCACTAAAGATAAACAACTCTACCACCTACAAGTGCAAAGCAAAGAAGAAGCGGGGCACTCAACAGGCCAAGTTACAAGTAAGGAATCCATTCATTCTTCTAAAAGACAAAAACTGCGTGATGAACCTATATTACCATCAACATCTTACGATTTTTCATCTAGTGGTAGTTGCACTGAATCTGATGACAGTGAATATAAGGATGAATATGAGACTAATCATCCACCAACCAGAAAACCCTACAGAAGTAAAGTTCGAACTAACTTGGTAACATCCGCTGGTGAATCGACAAATAAAGCTGCTAAAATATGCAAACAATTGTGACATGATGGTATTGACATTCCAGCTCCAAGTCCAGCTACAGTTTACAAGTCAATATACAAAGAGGCTGCTACACTGAAGGAAGAAATGATTGAAAAGTTACAGTTGGAAGCATGGTCTTTACATTTCGATGGAAAGCGGATTGATGACAATGAGTAGTACTACACAAAAATTAAAGAACCGAAATAAAATTGGATGCATTTCGTTTGAAAAATGACAAGGCTGAAACTATTGCTGAAGGAACTGCAAAAGTTATTGATGAATACAACTTATGGCATGCAATAAAAATGACCATTCCTGATACAACTAGTGTTAACACTGGGTAAAAAAGTGGAGTTGTTGTCAGATCACAACAAATGATCTCGGATAAGAGTTCAACAAACCACAATTTATCGGTTGTCAGCATCACATTTTGGACAGGGTTCTCCGTTTGTGATAGACGAAGAACATCGAATATCCATTTGTGTCTCAACTAATAAAGAATTATGAAAACTAAAATCATAGCTTGTTAATGGAACTGATGGGATCCTCGATAAGTCTGAATGGAGAGACGACATGAAGTTTTTGTACCATTTAACACGATTGTTTAGATTCTTTGAAGAAAAAGGGCATTTTCCTTTGATTAACTTTAATCAAATTCCAAATATCAGTAGTCGAAGGTTGAATTCAAGAGCAATTCTCTCTATCCTTGCATTCATTCTTATACCTACAACAAGGAAGACTTTGAAGAAGATATGCAGATTCATTTTGTACGAATGGGCAGAGTACTGGTTTACTAATCAGATGTACAATGAAAATAACTTCAAGAACTTGTCAGTAATATTGAAACCTTACAAAAAAGCACTAAACCCATTGCAGAATCACTGGAAGCAGGAGACATCCTTACTCAAGATACCAAAAAGTAATCAGTGTGCAGAACGTGCAATCAAAATGATGCAGGAACTTGATGCTGCCTGCAGAAACAAAGCAAAACTGCAAATTAGATTTATTCTACATAATAAACAGTGATTTTAAGTATTAATGCATTTGTATAAGCTCATTTTTATTATTATTATTATTATTATTATTATTATTATTATTATGCATGTAAATATACACTTGCAAAAATCTAATCATTTATTTCACGGTGACCTTTCTTTAAAACGGAGAGGAATAAGGACTTTTTTTTTTTTTTTTTTTGGTTTTAAGCAAAAGTTCATCGACTTGAGGTACAGGAACATATACGGTAGTAAAAAAGTTATAACCCTAGTGATACCACTCATCCCCACTTTCGTCACTACTCTCCACAATACTCTTCACCTCCAGGTTAGACCCATTCCGGTCCTCATCGCTCTCCCTCCCACGGAGAAACAGCTCTGCCCTGATCTCGGGGCTGGTGAGTTGCCTACAGGGCCAGAGAAGGCGGCGCTGGGTGGGAGTAGGGGCAGGGAGAGAGGCGGAACTCTAACGTCCTCTGGTCACGGAAGTGCGTTGTGTACTGACGTGTGGGGTGTATGTCAGTGTTAGGTAGGTCAGTCAGAAGACATTCAGAACATTCATTCACTTCCCAAAAATTTTCGCTATTTTTTATAGGCCTCTCTCAAACGACGCCTGCGACCATATATGGCTTAACCGCATTTGACGCCGGAGGCTAAGGAAGGGTTAACAACTAAGAGGATTTTTCGTATCATGATGAAGGTGCAGAGATATTAAGGGCTTTAGAACAGAAGCATTAAAAGGTAGTTGTTGTAGGACCTTGCATTCGTTTTTTATGACCGTGATGTTTAATTCTAGGGGAATTTCAGGATTGCCACACTCTCCCTTTACATTAAGGAGATGACAGGTATCTCAGTCAGTCACTAAATGAGGAGCTGTTGAATTCTTTATTCACTCTCAGCATATATCGATAGAAGGGTAACGGGCTTTTCAGGCCAGTGTACTGAATAGAAAAAAAAAGTTACAGTCAGTAACAAAATGAAGAGGGGCAAGAGGTTTTTCTAAGTATTCTTGTGTTCTAACGATATGTATGATTCAAAATACTAATGTATATACATAATAGCGTTTCAACGAGAAAATCTTTAAATCTAATCATATAAAAGCTATAAACATATCCGTTCATATGTCTGCCTGTGTATCAATCTGTCTACCCATCTATCTATTTTTAATCTATCTAAAAAAATATTTAGATATATACTGTATGTCTAAATATACATAAGCGGGATCGCAGTAGAGTCATAATTGCAGCTTTAAGGAGATAAGACTTAGATTTCTAGTTCATATCTATCAGGCGTTTCACATAAATTAGGTGCTGAGTAGTCATACCATAGCTAGTACATACGTATTATATACATGTTTACTTACTGCACATACCATCTACTTTAACTTTTATAAGGCAGTATTTGTCAACATGGAGACGAAGAGAGTGGCTTTGCATTTGAAAAAAATAAAAAATAAAAAATAACCAAACTGTTTACGAAAAGATCAAAAGTCAAAACAGAACCAAGATCATAGATAAATGCGTTTACGAGTATACTGCTGCTTCAAGAAAACGGTATAGAAGGCTTTTAAGGCTGCTATTTATAGGTCTGCTTCCTGTTGCGTACAGACACCTCACGAAAACCATAACACATCTAATTAGTTGTACACTGAGGGCAAAGGTACCGAGATAAAAGACCGGTATTTAACAATAAATTATACTAAAGCTCTTAATGAAGTGTTTCAAGGGGTGTGGCTAGTATCTTTTTTTTTTTTAAATATGAAATCGCTCTGGGGTGGTCAAGGCTAAATATGAAATGGACCAAGCACAACTCTTCAGGGCTTGTCAACAGCATTTTCCCAGAAATCTAGGGTGACCACTGGGGTGGCCAAGGATATTTTGGAAGCTCTGGTTACGCCAGTGAGTACTTAACACTTGAAGACGGAATTCATACACACCAAATAAACACTTCTCTATTGCGCTAGTTGCTTTTCCATGGATTTAACTCGCCCATGATATTTTATATACTGTAGGCTATCTTAAGAACATTATCGCATATTTAAGGGACGCCAACATTCTTTTTCCTCTTAGTGACGGAGTTGTATCTAAGGAATGTATTACCGTCATAAAAAGACGTAACATAGTCTTTAAAGGATATTTAAAATGTGCATTACTCATTCTTAGATTGTACGTTGGTTTTCTTACGTTTTGTGTTGGTGGGCTTCATTATACAGTATCTTATACTCGAACATGTCGACTGTACAACCATGTAACATTACGCACACAATGGTTAGCTTATAAACATTGCACGAAAACATCTAAATTGAAGGGAAGCACTTGTTGATGAGATTACCATATCTATTGTAGCTGGTTAGACGTGTGCTGAGGCACACGTGTAAACAGGGACTTCCAACAATATACAACGCCTGTTTACCTCCTGGTTTCGGGTGCATGACAATGAAGGTCCTTCATGTGTTGGTGCTCCAATACACAGTTGGAAAGACTCGTGGCTGTGCTGAAGACTGAAAACCATTGATATATTACTCTCACTGGACACGACTGGAAATGCTTAATTGGGTTAGGGAATCTGACCCTATGTTCCGACGATATCATTAACTGACCGAACAATAAATTAATACAGAAGCTGGATTAACACTGGAGACTTCGTGAGGTTTGAGGTGTCTGCCACACCCCTGGTCAATGTTTGGGATTAAAGATACCAGAAGCTGCTGATGTGTCGCTGCTTCTGGCAACACTGAGAAATTTGACATTTGTTGTGGGGATTGGAAGCCGCCCGTGTTCTACCGTCCCAGGACGTATTTAGAGAAGTTCATTTGGGCCAGTTTTCATTCAGTCTGCCAACAACGGAACCAACAGCAAAACCCAAATGAAGACGTTCGCTCTAAACTACAAGCTGGATCAAAAGTGGAGTTTTCCTGTACTATAAAACGCCTATGCAGCTCCGGGTTTATAATGAGGCTGAACGACGCTGAAAGCTGAGGATGTGCTCCTCTCCCAGGAAACGATTGGAGAGGCTCGACGACTGTAAGAAGGATGCAGGGCAAAAGTTCCTTCCCTCTGCCAGCGTCGGATCCAGCGGTAGACAGTAGAGATGCTGGACCCTGTCTCAAGGGCAACCTCCATCGCCGACTGACCTGCCAGCCACAGCCAGATGATAAGCTTGCGATTCGCCGTCACTGTTTTTGCCTTCCTCGCCCGCATTTCCATCTCCTCTCTGTCTGTGTTAATCAAGATGCAAAACTGTAACTGTTGGAAGAATAACATTTACAGTGTAAAGGTTGTCCCAACTGTTGTACCGGCTGTTGTTACAATCAGCTTATTTAATACAATGACGTCTCCTTTCATGTACTTGGTTCATCTCCAAGTAGTTTCATTCAGCGTCAAAGTCATGATCTAGGATATGGTAAAAATATATTATTATATCTGGTGACAAACAATGTCTGCAACTATAAGTGACACAGCTTTTTTTTCGCATAATATGGGAGAAATGATTAATGAGCTGAAAGGGCAATGTTTTCATTTCGGCTTGACAAGGGATATGAAGATTAAAAAAAAAAAAAAATGTGTTCTTAGAATGTGAGTTTCCTGCTTATCATCACCGAATCCAACAACGCTCTACTAGGAGCATAAGGGTCGCTGAGGTAGGCGATTCAATCCAAACATTCCAGCGCTTCAGTCCAAGACTGTATTTTCTAATTGATCCATGCTAATGCCAAACGATTTTGTTTCATGTAAGAAAAGACCTCCTAGTTATGAAAATTTTCCCCAGAGCTAAATAGAATAACCAGATGACAATACTAAAAAGAACAACATTTCCCTGGCCTGAATGGATATGCCGAATTACCAATCACTCGTCCTTTCCCCCTCCTACTCATCTTCTGACTTACTATGTCACCCTCTTGAAACTCTTCTATTGCCTCAGTTCACTTCAGTCTGGGAACAACATTACTGCCTCTATGCCATGCCATGAGGATAATAAACATAATTAACAACACTGTTTCATATCGGGGTTAGTGACATAAATAAACTTCATGTACGGTGCTGAAAGTGAAATATTGTTTCGTTAGTGTTTCTCTTCATAACAGTGAGCAGTTACTGTTTTCTTTCAGAAGGGTTTATAAAACATAGTTTAAATGGGCATGTTACTAGTACACTTTTGGCTAAATTAAATGGCATAATTTGTAAATTTTGAGCTTTCTCCAGGACTGTATTGGAACAGAGAGAGAGAGAGAGAGAGAGAGAGAGAGAGAGAACTGCAGTGTCATACTACAATATTGTAACGACTCGGACAGGCACAACACACCACTAAGCAACTGACCTTGAACACAAGTACCTTCTGAGTCGTAGGCGAGCACTAAATTAAGGGAATCATGATCACAGGGGGGGAAATGAAAAGCCACATTAAATGGTAATGCATATAATGTAGAAAATCATCAATCACTGTCCAGATTCACAAGGAGGGGGAGGGGGTGACGGATATGAGAACTTATTAAGTATTCCTTTACTCCAGATTTAAAAGCCAATTGGCAAACAAACACAGAAATAAACTCCAATATCAATACTGGCATTCACAGAACAATGTCTGGGGAAAAGCACTGGGGTAGCACAGGGGAGCAATACAGAAGTAAAATACTGGGGAATATCACTGAGGAATTGCACAAAGTCATAGAGTAATATTACCAATAGTAAATGTTTGCAGCGTGGGGAGAAAAAGCCAGACATTCCTTACATCAGTGGCCTACAATCTCCAAGCGTCAGAACTCAGGGGAGATAACTCGGCTTAAACCTATCGTAATTCACGGTAGGGAGCTGTGGGACAAGACTAATGTCGGATACAGTCAGGATCGGTGAGGGAACTAAAACTCATCACGCATTCATTCATTCATTCTTTGATTTTCCCTCCTACAGAGGGGGCCTGGCCCTTGTTTGGCTCGGTCAGGGTTGCTTGGCTTGATGACGTGATGAGTGGTATAACGCTCTGCAGTTCGGCTTGGAAGCACAGCCACGGGTCCTGCATGTCAGTGTCGGTGTGTGGGGCGTTCTCGAACTCCTCACATCATGCACTTCCATCTGTTTATATACGAGCGGGGGGGGAGGGGGGCAGTGTCATGGCCCAACAGAGGGGCAATAGCTGGAAATACTACATAACATACGGTAAAAAATATGAAAACTACACGAGAGTATAAAAAGAACATCATATGAACACTAAATTCAATACACAGTTTACGTGGGAATGTAAAAGTAAAGAAACAACTCAGGACTGAACAAACAAGCGTCGAACCTCGTGGTGCGCCAAGCGGACGACCCACCGGAAGTGGGGCGTCACACACTCAGACATCTCCATCTATCTATTGCCAGATGCCTTAATCCCGTAAGGGGTGGCCACAAACAAATCGCTTCCATGTCGCCCTGTCCTCTGTCATTTCACTGCCCTGCTTCCAGCTCACACACCCCTCTCTCATATACCTCTCCACTCCATCCCTCCATCTCATCCTTGGCCTCCCTATCCCTCTCCCCCTTCCACCTCACTCACATACACTCTCCTCGTCAGTCTCTCACTCTCCATCCTCTCCATATGGCCAAACAACCTCAGTGTGTTTCTCCTAACGCTTCCTATAACATCCACATCCATAGCACAAGGTTCCTTCACTTCCTTATTTGTCAGTCTGTCTCCCTATGTGACTGCACAAGCCAAGAGCGGATCCAGGATTTTTTGTAGGGGGGGGGGTCCAGTCATTATAGGTTCATGATGGAAAGGTGAAGGTGGATGGGGGTGGCGAGCGAAGCGAACCTCTGCAGCTTTAGAGGCAATTTTATAGGCAATTTAGAGGCCTAGGGAGGGATATACTAGACAATGAAGATGATATTCAGTATAGTAAAAATGATAGTAAATATATGCAAGAAAATGATCTTTCCTTTAAAAACTTTTTAAAAGATAATTAAAGACCATTAGGGAATAACAGGACAAAAATGCATCTGCGAGTCTCATATGCATATTCCTCGCATTTGAAAGTACTGTACAATAATCTTAGCTAGAATGTGAAAATTAATGCTCTTAGGTACTCTTTATTACATAAATAGATCTCTTAGCTCATTTAGGAATAATAGAATATAAATGGTACATTTTCCTTGCATTGGAGAGTATAATAATCTTAGCTGGAAATGTGAAAATTTATGGGCACAGGTATGTTTTATTTTATATGTTAATATATGATAATAGACTTGACTTCAAAGCAAACGAAATACCTGTAGGTTAAATATACATTTATGGAACTGAAAACCTACACGTAAATAAAGTAAAAATTATGGGCATGGATCCATTCATATATTTCACCATAGCTGGGGAGCCTACTTGCTATACAATGTAGAAAAGAGTTGGCTTGGCTTTTTGAGGATGAAGCGTTGAATGACAACATCTACATTGATTTGAAGGCTGCGGTTAGAATTAGGTAATACTAGGGCACTCAGGCGGTCTTCCTCCATGGTTGATCGTAATGCAGTCATTGTCCTTCAAACAACAGAAAATAATCGTTCTGCTTCAGAGCTAATGATGGGGTGAGACATCCAAGTTGAAGCAACACATGAAGATTGGGAAATAAATTCTTAGAACAAGATTTGAGTGCTGTGATCAGAATATGTGGACAGTTCTCACAATTCCTCCACCTCAATGTCAGATCTCTAGCTCAGATTGTAGACTACCCAAACAGGGAATGTCTGGTTCGTATTCAGAAAGCTGAAGTGGTCGTAGGGAAAAATGAACATGGTAAACCAGAGAAACAAATTTCCTTCAGATTGTACCTCTTTTCAGTGTCCCTTGTTTTTCCCCCTGCTGTTGTTGCCGCTTGGGTTTAACTTAAGCCTGCATGATCACCCCTTCCTACCGTGGCGTGAGTATATTTGTCAACAATGAACGTTCGAGGTTGCGAGGGTTCGATAATGAATAAAATTGTAGATATAGTACCTCTATATTTAGTACATTTCTGTTAAAACAGCATTAACTAAATTATGTGTCAGATTAGAAATTACCTACAACGTTCAAATACACAACATTTTGAGGTCGCATAACCACCGAAAAAATACCACCCTGCAAGTAAGTACAGGTAACTATTTGTTTGTTTAAAATATGGCCTGCACGAATCATTGATAATTGCCAAAAAATATATAAGATTATAGTGGAAGCATTTGATCAGTCTGATTGAAGCAACACATTTATATATGCATTAAGTAAAGTAAGTTTCAAAGAAAACCTCAAGTAGTGACGTTAAACGGGGTAAGTATAATAATCTAATAATTTTTGTCCTGTTGAACTGTTACGTAAAAAAAGATAAATAACTATATTCGTTATCCGTAATGTACAGCCTGCAAACGTAACACACTTTAAATTTGGTTTTGCTCAGTTGGAATAAAGGTTAAAGAATTATATACAAGGCCCGAGCGGGGGGGGGGGTCCAGACCCCCTGCCCCCCCCTGGATCCGCGCCTGCAAGCTCCTCTCAAATAACTCTTTTCCACTGCTCTCACTCTTGACTTATGTCCAACAAGATCCAAGCTTCGTTTCCATACGTTAGAGTTGGTATCACAGTAGTGTCATGTAGTAACTTTTTCACTTCCATGCTCACTCAGACATACACACACATTTCACCACTCACAAGCCCATTCAGAAAGACAGAACTTCTCTGGAAGTTCTGGCTGAGAGCTGGATAATCCATCTGCCAATGTCACACTCGTGCAAAAACAAGTTGCAAGTTAATATCTGATCCATAAACTTACCAAGAAACTTCAAAGGGTGATGATCAATATACATGGCTACAACTGGGCAAGACTGTGGCAAATATACAGAGAAGAACTGCAGGGCAAGGATCAGGGGTAGAAGTTCCTTTTGCAATGACTCAGTAGTTGTATGAAGCAGAATTAAATTTCTTACTGAAGAAACTAACTGGATGATCTTTATCTTGTTCGTTGCCCTGCATTAACACTGCAACTGCACCAAGATTCCTATTGTCACAGCACACGACTGTGAGGCTGTAATTATTTTACCCTGGCAACATACATGTCAACAGTGCATCCGATTCGTATCATACTATACACGAATCAAATTATTATACACAAATATACATGAATATTATTATACAAGAACACATTTTACACGAATCACACGCATATCATATTATACACGAAATTGGGCGCACTCTTGATGGGTAGGTTCCCAGGGCATGATAACGACAACCTCAGAGTCCCACACCGCACTTATAGCATCCACAGCTATCATGATTGGAAGGTCGAAGTTTGATGCAACCAAATTGGTTGGGTAATTAACGGCTGCTTAATGGTCTCAAAGAATCTTTGTGACCAAACAAATTTACAGCCCTTCTTTCAAAGATCAGCAAGGGGGGCTACCACTTCAGGAAAATTTAACACAGATCTCCTAATGTATCCTATCATATCAAGAAATCTCTTGACCTCTCTCTTACTTGTCGGTTGAGCAAATTTTGAGATGGCTTCTTCTTTACTGAAAGGAGGGGAAACCTTTCCATGACCAACAATATATCCACAGTACTGAACTTGGGCTCTAATAAACTCACATTTGGTCGAATTTAGAACAAGAGAGACTTCAGCTAGTCTGGTAAACACGCTCTTCAACAGTGAAATATGTTCATTCCAAGTAGTAATGTATATGACGATGTCATCAATGTAGACTGTAACACGAGGTATACACCTTTTTTTTTTTTTTTTTTTTGTACGTGCAAGGAGGAAGAAGCCAAAGGTCAGGAGCCCACAAACAGTTCCCTCCAAGAAAATAAAAACAATACAAAAGACAGCCAAATTGAACATCCATTCATTTCGAGATGCCTGGCCACACTGCATATGAACGACTGAAAATCATAGGAAGTAGGAAATACAGACAGAGGGAGACAGTTCCAGAGTTCACCTGTTGCATAAATGAACGACTGGGAGTAATGGATAACTCTTGTATTTGAGAGTTGGACAGAAAAGGGATGAGAGTTTGTTGCTTGACGGGTGCCATGCGCCTGTCATAGAAGTAGAGGGATGGAAGCAGACAGTTCAGAGATGCAGTGACCATTGAAGCAGTGACAGAATAGAGATAATGAGGCAACAGTGCAGCGAAGAGACAGAAGTTGAGGGGAACCAGTACGAGCAGGAGAGTTAATGAGAGAAAAAGCCTTTGGCCCCACCCAACTGAGAAGAGCTGTATGTGGGGAACCTTCAAACATATAAGAGTCGTACTCTACACTGGGGCGAATAAAGCCCATGTTTAACCCCTTAATCACGGGGCGTCACTTTCGTGACGCTCGGCCACAATGGATCATACCGCGGGGCGTCACTTTTGTGATTCTGTGTTATTTTGAATTATCCCGGGCTCTCAAGTGGTGGCTTGTATCATCTATCAGTACTGCCAATGTCCAACACTAGTCAGCACTCCAAATCTCATCTGTACTCCCATCCATTGTTGACATTTTAGCTATTTTACCCCCTTCGTGACTCCCCTCCCTACCTGCCCTCCATTACCCTCTCCTCTCACCTCCCACGCGGCGCTGCTACGGAAATTTCCCCCTGATTTTTCCACAGATTTCATCCATTGAAATAAGCCCTATGCCCTATATTTATACCAAATAATATATACCAAAAAAAACAAACAGGTAAGTGATAGTGTTATACTCCAGAAACTGGCTAATTATCACCTGACAAAACCTCACATGCATTCATTCGCTATATTACCACGGTAATTTCCCCTTTGATTTATGCCTTGTAATCGATGTCTGTAATAAAAATATATATCAGAAAGGAAGGGAGAATCCTAACTGACATTTACATTCACCTGGAACTACCTATTTCTTTATTTATTGCCGAGATTTCCTACCTATAAAAAATTAGCCTGTAAGTTAGCAGCAGTCAGCCTAAAGTGTCCTTGTCAACCCTTCCCTTCTCAGATAAGCCGCGGCATTTAGTTCCTTGTCCTCCGCTGTAGAGAAAACATGTCGCACTCGCGCCCCGCCATTCCTGCCGCTTCTGCGCCCATCGCAAAGGACCCCGTGACCTCTACTCCAAAGAAAAGTGGTGAGGCAAGCAGGAAAGGCCCCAGTGACTCTACAGTGGCACGAGAACTGGCAGAATTGTCCATGATAATGATGGACAGTGACTATGACGATTAGGGTGAATCATGTGATGAGCTGGGTGAGGTTATCGTGCCAGAAACAGCGACAACGAGTGCTTCAATAAGTGAATCACCGACCCACTCTGGAAGATCCGGGAGATTCTGAGCAGAATGAAGGATAAGTTCATGTCATTCTTCCACCCATTTCAGAAGGTTGTCATTGATGAATCCTTGGTTTTGTTCAGAGGACGTCTTCAGTTTGTTCAGTACATTCCAAGCAAACGCCATCGCTTTGGAATTAAGTTCTTTGTACTGTGCGACTGTAAGACGGGGTACATCCTTGACGTCGTCATATATTCAGCCAGCACTGTCGATCTTGATAAAACACACCCCCTTGGCTTCTCAGGCTGTGTAGTGAAAGTCTCCTAGAAAAGTATTTTGGTGGGAATCATGTGCTGTATACAGACAACTACTATACAGCACCGAAACTTGCCAAATACCTTTCTGAGCACGGCATTGGCTCCTGCGGCACTGTGAAAAGTAGTCGTGCCAACTTCCCCAAATTCCCAGAGGTGGGAACCTCGCAGTGAGGAGACGTGCACCTACGCAAGTGTGAGAAGATGCTGGCAATACGGTGGCAGGACAAGAGAATCGTGCACATGCTCACCACCGTACATAAGGGGGAGATGAGAGACAGTGGGAAGGTCGACCGTAGGACAGGCGAACCTGTGATGAAACCTGATGCTGTGTTGGACTATAATATCAACATGCGGCTGGTGGACAAGTCCGACATGATGATTGGTGAGATCGACTGCCTCAGGAAGAATACTAGGTGGTACAGGAAAGTTTTTCTGCATCTCATAGATATGACGATGCTGAACGCCTTCATCCTGTACAAGATGAAGGTCAAGCCACCCAAGTCCTTCTCCCTGAGGTTGTTCGCCAGGACTTGTGTCCAGCAGCTGCTGGAAAGATATGGTAGGGTGCAAGCAGCAACTCCAAGGCGCCATCCAGTAACACTTCCCGACCGACTTGAGCAGAGGGCGTATATGGATCGGCACAGACTTGAGCTAATGCCTGCCACAGGGAAAAGGAAGGCTGCGATTCGCAGGTGTCAGGTATGTGCGCATACCACACGCCGCACACCTGAGCATAAACGCACCTCTTGGCAGTGCGCTGAGTGCCAGGTTCCCCTCTGTGTTACCTGCTTCTTCGATTACCACAGCCAGAAGCAGTTCTAACAGTGCAAGTGTGGAAGCAGAATTATTTGGAAATAATGTGTAAATAATGTGTAAATAGCAGGTGAAAGCAATGGATGTTCAGTTCATATGATTGAACAGTGTATTATAGTTTTATCTTACTGAAAGTGACAGTGAATAACATAGTGTAAGTAAAATAGCAGGGTAAATATTGAAAATAGAATAGAAAATGTAAATAGTAATGTAAGTAATTAGTAATATAAGAATATGAGTACAAATAATTTATGTTATAACAGTGAGAGTGAATCCGTGGCTCTCTACGTATTTTACTGACTGAAAAATTGAATGACTTCAGTGACAATAAACTAATACGACTGAAGGAAACTTATGGAGAAAGACTCCAGATATATATAAGTGTGATATAGTAATAGAAATATAAAGTGTGAGGGGTTTTATGAATAATAAATGACAGAGTGCCTAGAGCGAACTAGGCAAGTGCGACGATCAGACGCGCTCGTAATTTCCATTGCTTTCACAGTTTTTTTTTTTTTAGTATGGATCCCAAACTACTTGAAAATTGTAGAATAGTGTTTATAGTGTTTGTATCTGGCTGTGGTAATCATATTATGGGTTGTCGGGAAGTGTAAAGTGGAGACTTCGTTACCCTACTTCAGAGGTCTCCACAAGTCCTACGGTAACCGACGAAGGCTCAACAATCATTCCAGGAGAAAGCTGAAGGTATGTGCCATAAGCATATTTAATTTTATTATTCTAGGACTAATAACTGATTTTTGGCAAATATTTTTTGAGAGTCTGTCGGAGCCCAAATAACCCCGCGGGACACGCAAGTCATTGGTAAACAAGCCCGCGGTGTAGGGGTTAAAGTCAACAACTGTGCAGAGGTAAAGAGGATACTGAGCCGGCTTAGCACACCTAATCTCTTGGAAGCAGATTTTACATGAGGTGTAATATGATCCTTCCAAGATAAGTCCCGAGAGAATGAAACCCCAAATATGTTTAAGGATGATGCAAGATTAACGTGGAACATTAGTGGGTACTCCTGTGAAAGATTTTGTTGGGATGGTAGGTGTAAGAAATGAGTTTTTGATGCATTAAAAACAAGATTATTTTTACCCCAGTTAGTGATGCGAGCCAACTCAGACATTAGGTGTACCATAGCATCATCCCTTGCTTGCTGAAGTGACTGCTGAAATGGACATTGCGAGAACCGAATGGAAAGGTAAATTGGGGAATTATCAGTGTATGAGTGGATAGGGTTAGATGTACAGCTTAGGTCATTGATGAATAAGAGGAAGAGAGTTGGTGATAGGACTGAGCCCTGAGGAACACCACTGATGATAGATATAGGAGAAGAACGATGGCCGTCTACAACAGCAGCTATAGAACGACCTGAAAGGAAGCTATAGATGAAGGAACAGATAGAAGGATAGAAACTGTAAGAGGGGAGTTCGGCGATTAAAGATTTATGCCAGACTCGATCAAAAGCTTTTGAGATGTCAAGTGCGATGGCAAAGCTTTCACCGAAGTTCCAAAAGAAGGATGACCATGAGTCGGAAAGGTAGATGAGAAGATCACAGTGGAGCATCCCTGATGGAACTCACACTGATGATCAGAAAGAAGGTTATGATAGGACAGTTGCTTTAAAATTTTTCTGCTAAGAATAGACTCGAAAACTTGTGAGACACAGGATGGTAAGCAATTAGGCGATAGTTAGAGAGTTGGGAATGGTCACCCCTCACTGGGACCAACTGAATGAGTGCAAACTTCTAGCAAGAAGAAAAGGTGCAAGTTGATAGACAAAGGCAAAAGAGTTTACCTAGGCATGGTGTAAGCACAGAAGCACAGTTCTTGAGGACAAAAGGAGGGACTCCATCAGGCCCAAATGCCTTGTTAGTACTGAGCCCAATGATGGCAGAAAATAGATCAGCTGAAGAAATTTTAATGTCAGCCATGAGGACGTCAGAGGAGCGAAAAGATGGAGGAACAGCACTGGAATTGTCTAAGGTGGAAATGGAGGAGAAAGTCTGAGCATAGAGATCTGCGTTATCAATAGAAGTAATAGCTACAGAGCCATCAGAGTAAAAAAAGAGGAGGAAAGGATGGTAAAGTAAAGTTGTTAGATAGGTTTTTGGCAAGGTGCCAGAAGGAGCAGGAAGAATTCAAGTTCATGAGTTGAGAGCATTTAATATGGGTGAAAGTATTTTTAGCAAAGAGAAGAACAGACTTTGTACAATTCCGGGCAGAAACATAAAAAAGATGTGATTCAGGGGTGGGGTGGGTTTGGTACCTTTTATAGGCCCTCTCCTTGTTGTGGACAGCATTAGAACAAGCAGGATTAAACCAATACAATCTTGCACTAATCAAAGCATATGAGAAGGAAATGTATGCTTCCTTGCCTGAGAGAATAGCCTCCGTAATGTGCAAGGCACACTCGGATGGCTCCCGGCCATGGAAGCAATAATCATTCCAGGGAAAACCAAAGACGTACTCCCTGAAGGCCTCCCAATCAGCAGCTCCAAAGTGCCACAACCTACGTTTCTTTGGAGGGTCCACAGGCCATACTGAAGCAATAGGACAGGTTAAGGTAATAAGGTTATGATTGGAGCAGGAGAAGGATTAGTTGTATGGAAGAGGTCAAGTACGTTGAAGGTCTCTCCAAGGCGGTCAGGGCTAGGGGTAGGGTGCTGTACAAGATACACTAGGTCTTTAAGGATAGAAGAGATGTCGGCTTGTTCACCAGCTGAATCAGTGAAAGGAGAGGAGGACCAAAGGTGGTGGTGAACATTGAAATCTCCTAGAATGGAGATTTCAGACAAAGGAGAAATGGATGGGATGTGTTCCACTGTAGAGTAAGATAGAAAAAAATTTCATAGTCAGTAGAATTAGGGGATAAGTAAAACAGCACAGATATATTTAGTCAGAGAATGACAGGAAAGCTGAAGCCAGAGAGTAGAGAATTCAGAAGAATCAAGTTCTGGAACATGAGAGCAAGATAAGTCGTTGCGTACCGATACACAAAAGCCACCTTTGGCTTTGAAATGAGTATAGAGTAAGTAGGAGGATACAGAAAAGGGTTTGCTATCAGTTGCCTCAGACAGCTGAGTCTCAGTTAAGAAGAGAAGGTGAGATTTAGATTTTTTTTTTTTTTTTTTTTTTTTTTTTAGGTGTCTGGCTCTGGGCAAATATTTCAGTGCCTATTCTTAAGTTCCAGTAGTCCTTCTTGGGGCCTAAAGTTCTCTGACATCTTCACATGTCACCACTTCGGCGCTAACACCCACCGCCCATATGGCATACATGCTAGGGCTGTCTCATACAGGACTGGTGCATTGTTACTAGCAGGGGTATTTTAATATCATGTCGGCAGGTCATCTGGTAAATCAGAAAAGTCTGCTTTTTATGAAATTCAAATCGTCAAACTGTTCCTCTTCCAGCCGGGATTCGAACCTGGGTCCATTAGGATTGCAGGCCGCCTCTCTACTGATTCTGCCACCAGGTGTTCAACAGAGGGAAAGTTAGAGGAAAGGCCGCGAATGTTGCAAAAATGAAGAATAAAGTGAGTCAGTGTTTCCAGGCAGCTTGTTGATTCATCACCAGGTGAGGGGCAGATGGTGGGGACATTTATGGACCACCCCCCGGGGACTCCGAGGCATGGTTATTAGACGCCATTTTTCTTTTTTAATTTTGAGAAGTGTAGTGTGTCATGTGCTGTAGTTTGGTGCTGACAATTACAGAAAAACTTGTACTGGAGAGCATCCTGGCCTACACTCTGTGTTAATGACACAACAAAAAAAGTTCAGCAAACATGGATAGTCAGCAACTAGTCCCAAGGGCTGATGATGTAGGCTGATGTAGGCCTAACCTGAGAAGGAACTTCATCCTCCTGGCTAATGTAAGACCGGGAATACAGAGATTCTAGGCAAACTGCCATCTCATCGCGTTGGTTCACATTAGATTCTCAAGGATTCAGCTGTACATATGAATCACCAAACATCCTGTCTTTACGGGCATGCAAGAGCAAGGCTTCGGATAAAACAGCACCAACACTTTAACCTGCCACGTCCCAGACACTTTTAGCTCTATGTGCACCTTCATGCCGGCCAATTTTCTTTTTTTTCTTTTCTTTTTTTTTTGCTTATATGATAATTTTTGATGTGAAAAAAAAAAAAAATGACCATAACAAACTCACCGGGGGTCAGAAATGCGTTTTTTGTGGTCCCTCCGCCCGGCCGCAGGGGTTTGTGTGCGGGGAATCCCTGGCAGTGGTGAGAGATAACCCGTTTTCTATGCAAGGTAAACTCAGGTATTCTCACCAACGTGACTCAGGGAAGGTATAGGAATGTTCTGTCCACTTTTCTGTCCACTTCACACTCACAAAAAAATGTTTTTCTTAGTATTTCATAAAGAAAGCATATATATTTTGCAAATAAATCACTTACTGCTGCAACACTATATGTATCACTTTGAATGCATTGTCTTACAGTTACGAGAAAATATGCACAACTTGACTTCACACTGTACAGTAGAGTTATGAAAAAAATTTATTTTTCCCTAATCTAAAAAACCCTGCTATGCTGGGTGATAAACTTTAATGCATAAATCACAAATATGATGTTCTGTACACTTTTCCCGACACAAACATTTTCCATTGGGCTAAATTTGCGCATTTTTTACAATTTGTGTTGTTCAGTCAAGATTGATATATTTATACTATATTTGCGTTTGCTTGGTACATAGTGTTTATTAAGACGGCAGTACTATGGCATACTTCAGATCTTGTGAATTTGTCGTGAAGAACATGCAGAAATGGGATGCAAACCTGCCAAAGACAAATTATACGAAGTAGCGTAATCTACCCAGGACAGGAAGTTTGACTAAGTCAGAATGCCTTCAAGTCGTGATACAATGGGAAGGTACCATGTGTTATTAGAAGAGGATAAACTGAATAATATATATATATATTTTTTAAATAACAGAACAGAGGAAGGCAAAACAAATAAAAAAAGAATAACCCATACACCAGATTACTGGTGTCCTCTGTTCATAAAATATCTGTAACAGTTAGACTTGAACAGCTGTAGGTTGAAGTTTGGAGGGAAACAACTCTGGGGAAGCGAGTTCCATAGAGATGCAGTTCAGGGGATGAAAGAATTCTGATAGGCAGAAGTTCTGCAATATGGCTGAGTGACATTCCAGTCATGAGCGCTACCAGATGCCCGTGTAGCACGAGGGAAGGCATGGAGAGGGGGCACCATGGACGCAACTTCGTCTGAGCATTTGCCAAAAAAATATATGTAAAATAATGCAAGGGAGGCAACATTACTTCTTACTTGTAGGGGAGGTAGTTTATTTGTAATGGCAGGGTTGTTAATAATTTTAACAGCGTTGTTCTGAATTTTGTCTAGTTGTTTTAATGCAACCTCTTCAGATCCATTCCACAAGGGTGAGCAATGTTCTAGCTGAGAGTGCACATGACTCTTATAAATTATAGCTAATTGCTCGTCAGTGAAGAAGTCACGGACTCCGTACATTCTTTGAGGCGGTTTTAGCAAGTGATCTAACATGAGAGGTCCAGCTGCAGGCATTGTTAAGTGAGACGCCAAGAATTTCAATACTTTTGGAGATGGCAATATCAATAGCATTGAAGGTAATATACGAATCTGGCAATATCTGTCTATTAGTAAATTGTATATATTTAGTTTTACTAGCATTAAATGAAACAAGGTTGTTTTGTCCCCATTCACTGATCGTAGATAGGTCTTGATATATGGATACGGCTGTACTGAGTTGAGAGGTAGAGATACTAGACTTTGTAAATGGGTGTCTGAGTGTGAATGAACTATGTAGTGTTGAATCATCTGCATATGAGTGGATGGGTTTGTGGGTGAAAGATGGGAGATCATTAATATGAACCAGGAACAGGGCTGGGGCCAGTACTGATCCCTGTGGCATGCCGACATTAACTGAGATATGAGGAGATCAAAGGAACAAAAGACGTTAGTCCATAGCAAGGGAGATTGGACAGCAGGGAACGGTGTTACACTATATCGAAAGCTTTAGAAATATCAAGGGCTAGTGCTTGAGATTCTCAATGTAGGTCAATTGATTGATGGATGGTATGAGTTAGGAGGGTGAGTATGTCAATGGTGGATCTTTCGTGGCAAAAACCATATTGTCTATCACTAATTAAGTTGTTGGATTCAGGAAGTTTAACAGTGTGCTTATTAATTAAAGTTTCAAATACCTTACCAAGAGAAGATGTGCAATGCAGGATTCAGCAAACATATGGTGAACTAATCCAGTTATGGCAAAAGTTTAGATTTCCTGCACTGAGTCAACAAGTGATTAAAGTACTGCCGAACAAACTGATCAGTAATTATGAAAGCTACCAAAGAAGACCAAAAGAAGTGTTTCAAAACGAGTTGAAATATCTTTTTGACATAACCAAAGTTGATGGGGAGTGGCTTTGCCGGGAAGATGGGGAACTGTATCATAAACAAGTTACATCTGGTGGAAAAGTCGATACACTACACATAAACTTGCAGCATTATCCACAATCCATCCATCAGAGAGGCTAAAACACTGTGAAACAAGTGATACTACAATAACACAGCAAGTTGGTACATCATATGAGATTGAAACTGAAGATACTACCTCAAGTATCTCCACAAGTGCTACAGAGAACAGTGACAATGAAGACGCCCCAAGTACAAGGAAAGACGCCATCTTCAACATACCATACAACGAAATTGGTAACAGGTCATTCAGTGTCAACCAATAAAGCATCTAGTGTGAGCTCAACTCTCGGTAATGAAGGCATCCCTGTTTCCACACCTACACAGTCTGGTGTATGGTGTGGCGTTGTCAGGGCTGGAGAAAAACAGAAGGAAAAAATCAAATCATTACTACAAGAAGAGAAAAACAATTGTTTGCATTTTGATGGAAAAAAATTATCCAATAGAGAATACCAAGTAGTCTGCCTTCAGAGTAAAACTAAGGAGATTAGTTTGGGAATCATAAAATGTAGTTTTGGATCAGCTCAGGATATTTTCCATGGCCTTTAAAAAGTTCTAGATGAATATGATGCCTGGTCAAGTATTAAATTGATTGTGATACAACGGCTGTAAATCCAGGACTTATGAATGGTGCTGTGGTTAAGATACAGTAGAAAATGACTGAAAAGGGTTTGGACAAGCCACAATATATTGGATGCCAGCATCATACGCTGGACAGGATCATGAAGCATGTTTTGGGCTTCTCTGTGACAAAGGTTTCCACTAAGCCAAATTTGAGTTAAGAGTTTGATGAGGAACTGACTGAAAAGTATGCGGAAACTACAAAGTTCTTTTGAAACAGATAAGAAAATGGAAATGGGTGAAAACCCGGGATGGAAAGGTAACTTCAAATTCCTGTATGACTTGCGCAAAGCATTTCAGTTGTACAGGGAACAAGGGGCATTTCCAGAAATCAAATGGAGGAAGCTACCATCATTACATAGCACCCACTGGAATTCAAGGGCAATTTACACCCTAATAGCGTATTTTCTGCTTCCAAACTGGAGAGGCACATTGGAGATACCAGCACGCTTTATTGCCTATGGATGGCAGGAGGCGTGGTTTTCTGATCAGAAATTCAAAAAGATGTCCTATGAAAACCTACTGACCGGCGATAAAGAACTCAAGTGCCCTAGCGCACTGAAGTGCCTTAAAACCCACTGGAGCATGGAAAGATCTGCTCTGAACATACCACGGACCAACATCATTGCTGAAACGGCAGTAAAATTGATGGAAGAGTTGAGTGGAAAGTGCAAGATGGACTTAAATGTGATGTTTGTGGCAACAAATACACTGTAATTATGTAGTGTGCATCCTACGTTTTACGATTTTTGTGTTTTTTGCAAAACAGTTTGACTTGGTGTGGGGGATCTTTGGATGGAATTAAGCGATATGAATAATACATTTGTATTATGTACCAAAATGCTCATCAATTCCCGCTGCAGGTTAATTTTTTTTTTCTAGTCATAACCCTACTGTGCAGCCCTTACACTTACGATAAATTATTTACAACATGCCTTCAATATACACAGACATTATAAGAGTATTTTTGAGCATCTCACTGTGAATACATTGTCTAACATTTACAAGAACATATGTAAAACTCTGCTCCACTACGTTCGGTCCTTACACTTACGAGAAAATATTTACAACATGCCTTCACTGTATTCAGTACATATACAGTAACACTTTCTGAGTGCCTTTTTCTGTACTTACAACACTTTTTGAGTCTTTTTGTCGCTCGTGATTACCAAATTATTTTTACTCAGTAGCTAGCGAGAGTATGGTACTCCTGAAAGCAGGGGAATATACACAGTCCTATGTCACACTCTGCTCACATATACCTTGAGTCTTTCCACTGAGTACGTGGTCTTACAGTGCTGTTTGCACACACCTGACACCTCCGCTGGGGATTTTGACACATTGCACTTGGAGGGACGATCCTGGGGAAGTGTCTAGCGATGAGGTGGATAGATGTGGCAGAGGTGTGGCAGTGGCGAGCAGCACTCCTATCTTCCCCATATTTCCCTACTATCTCCCACACCAGCTCACAAATGTATCCCTCGAAGGTCTCCTGGATGCCAGTGGTATGTGCTTGGAGATAGTGAGCATTGAGGATGGTGATGTTGAGGAGGTGGAAGAATAATTTCTTATACCACTTCATCATGGGCCTGGCACAGTCCATGCTGGATATCATGGCGTCCGATTGATCCACCTGTCGCATGTTCACATTGTAAGCTAAGACAGGTTCTGGTTTCCAGATATGGCGCCGCCCTTCTGCCGTATAATCTATACTGTCCGTGCAGTGTACAAAGGGCTGATGAACAGACAAGAGGAGGAAGACTTTGCAGTTGTGGTGCCATGCTGTAGCGAGGATATTATTCGACTTGTAAAAAACAACCTCGTTTCTCTGAAGCTTCCTCCCTACCTTCACTATGTGCCGCCAGTTATTCATTACAGTGCCGCACAGACCAATTTCCTGCAGGTGAAGGTACCTGACAAGAAGGGGGCTTGTGTACCAATTATCCAGGTAGAGGACATACCCACGATAAAGGTTTTCCTCTATCATCGTTTTTACCACAGCCCCTGAGGGTCCCAAACGTCTATCTTCTGTGATGTCTGTCTGAACACCTGTATATGGGACTATGTCCTGCACATACCCAGTCTTACAGTCGCACATCACGAAGATTTTGCAGCCAGACCTGTTTTTTGCTGGAGATATACTGACGGAAGGTGATATTACCTCTCCATAGCACGAGACTCTCGTCTATGATGAGGTCTCAGTGTGAAGAGATGGAAATACCGAATTTCTCTCGATGATCAAAAACTAGATGTATCCTTCTCATCCTGTCCATGTTGTTAGCATTAGCTGGGTCAAGGGTGTCAAAAAAAATGTAGGTTGCTCAGGATGTACTGAAATCTATTCCTCCCCATCACCTTTCCAAAAAGTGGTGTCGCCATTACTGGATCCACATTCCAATAGGAAGGAAGGTGATTTTTTCAATATCCCTATCAAAAGCACAAGTGCTAGGAACACGTACATCTCACACAGTGTCACGTCAGGTTCGAGCAATCGGCTGTGTGGTGTCTGTGTCGGTGCAAAGGCTTTTGTTAGGGCAACAATTTTCAATACAAAGTAAAACAGGAAGTAGTTCCTAGAATAGTCCAGCCTATGTGACCTATGGATAAACTCAGGAACAGTACACCCGGCCTCATTCTCGTGGGTGAATGGGTGAATGTGGGGGACAAAGCCACTCCCGTCCCCTCACTTCCACTTCGTTTCCTCCTCCTCCTCCTCATGGCCTCCATTGTCCTCTGGCCGTGGGGAAGCATAGGAAAGTGTGGGGAATGGGGGAAGAGTTTCACGTGAGTTGCTGGGTGTGGGGAAGGCAGGAAGACTTTGTCCTGAAGTGCTAGGCTGAGCTGGGTCACGTGGGGGCGAGGGAGAGCACAGGCGACATGACCCACACTCCTCCAACAATGGAAGTTTCCCAAATCGGCCTGTCTTCCTCCTCACACTTTCTTCCCCATGTAGGGAAATCCTAGGCTTCCCCAACCACCCCTGAACTGCTGAACTACCTTCCTCCTCGCCTTCCTCCTCATTGTCATGACTTGCAAGACGATGACGTGCAGGTGGCCTCCTTGCACATGTTGCCTTAGCATACCCCTCATACCTTGATTTTCGTGGTGAGGGTATTTCGTCATCACTACCACTTTCCTCCTCACGCTGGATGTAATCCTTATCTTGCACATTGTCATCCTCCACATCACTTTCCCCAGTGTAAGGGACCTTCAGGAGTTCCTGAATCTCCTCGTCTGAGAGACCATGGCGAGACATCACTGCACTCTATGACAAACACAAGCAGAGTGAGGTTGAGCGAGCATGAGGCCGGAGTGCATGGGTGCATGGGCCTGGCTGCCTGAGGGCAGATAGAGGAAGGGTTGCCGTACAAGCACACCAATTATTGCGCACGTAGCTTGACAAATGCGGTCACAATAGATTTTTGACATTTAAGCCGTTTTAGAACGGTGCTGGCACTGGCCGCGGCATTATGTCAGACCGTTTTAAAATGGCACTGGCATGTGGCGGGTTAAGCTCAGATAGAAACAACTTGTCCAGATCATGAGGGAAGGGTTTACAGGATTCAGTCCTAAACTAGTGGGATCATCCAAGTTACTAATAGATGGTGTGGGAAAATTGATAGGGGTATCAGTAACAGGATCTTTACTGAATAGATTATTGTGCCAACAATAACACTTCATAAAGCTTCACCAAATACTAAATTCTCACCACATGACCGAGAAAACACAAGTTCATGGGTAATACCAACTTCTAGTAGATTTAAGAGTAGAGGAAAATCACAATGCTTGAAATAGAACAAATGACCCATCCTGTCACGGTCACCAATAATCCGGTTATGACCCGGACAGGCACACTACTAAACACCTGACCACGAACACAAGTACCTTCAGTGTTGTAAATGAGGACTAAATTAAAGGAATTTTGATCATGGGGGAAATGGGAAACCACATATTATGGTAATGCATATAATGTAGAAAATCACCAACTAATACACTGTGCAGGTTCAAAAGGGGGGGGGGGTGATGGATGTGATAACTTATTAGGCACTCCTTTACTCCACTGTTAAATCTAAAAGGCAGTTGGCAAACAAACACAGAAAAAAACTCCAATATTAACACTGGGATTCAAAGGATAATGCCTGAGGAAAAGCACTGGGGTAGCATATGGGAGCAATACTGGGGTAAAATACTGGGAACTACCATTGGGGAATAACACTGGGGAATTGCACCAATTCACAGGGTAATATTACCAATAGTAAATGGTTATAACGGGGGGAGACAAAGCCAAACAATACGTGCATTAATGGCATACAATCTCCAAGACTCAGAACTCTGGGGAGATAACTCGGCTCAAACCTACTGTAATTCAAGGTTGGGAGCAGAAGGACAAGATGAATCTCTGGTTTAGTCAGACGTGTTGGAGAAGTAAAACTCATCACGCACTTCAGACCGCATATATATAGCGGGGGGAAGGGGGGTAATATGACATAGTGCAATAATGGGGCAATAGTTGGTAATACTACATGGTGCAGTAGTTGTGCAATAGCTGGAAAACTGCATAACTTTCAGTAACACTCATGAAACCTACACAACAGTATAAGAACATCATATGAACACTGAATTCAATGCACAGTTTACGTGGGAACGAAAGAGTAAAGAAACAAATCAGGACTGAACAAACATGCTAGAACCTTGTGATGCACCAAGCAGGCGGTACACCGATGGCCGGGCGTCATACACTCAGACAAACAGACACATTTCACCACTCACAGCAACGTACAATGCTTTTTGATCATGTGAGAATAAGCAACCTTCTCTTTCCGATTATCGTGAATCAGCAAACTCTGGTACGATAATGATTTCAGACATACAAAGTACTCTCTGACATGGTCATTAGTCTCTGTCTGTCATAAATACATACTTCAAAATGCGTCATGTCATTCCGATCCATCTGTAGCTACAACACACATACAGTGCAAGACAGAAATTACACGAAGAATGATGAGGGTTGAAGCAGCCAAAGTAGTGAGGCATGATGGAGTCAGTCACTTTCTGGTGACATGTTCTCAAGGAATTTGCAATCTGTGCAAGAACATTCGGCTGAAGTGGACAAAATGATAAAAAAAAACTACATAAAACGTCCAGTGATTCCCTCCACCAAAAGTAAATGTGTGATTATATGTAGTAAATGGGAATGTGGTGAGTTGTAATTTTGGTATTTCAAGAGTGTTTAGTTTCAGTTTACAGAGTTTAGTTAAATAAAATAGTTTAGTGCAATCATGACAGAATAATTCAGTTCCAATCTTTATATATATATATATATATATATATATATATATATATATATATATATATATATATATATATATATATATATATATATATCCTTGTTTCCCTCCATCTTTTTCTATCTTTTTTTCCTTCATGCTTTTCTCTTCCTTCTGCCTACGGGTGACTTTACACTCCCTCTTCTGTCTTTCATTCCTTCATTCTTTCCTCTCTCTTCTGCCTGTGGGTGACACTACACTGAGTGACGAGCCAAATGGTTTCCTGTACTCCAGGAAACCATTTACTACGCTGGGTGGTAACTATATAACCAAAATTTTGGCGCCTGTTGGTTTAGTGTGTAATTATTGTGTTCCACTCGGATTGAACCGGTGAAGGTTTATATCCAAGGGGTGATTGGGGTTTATTGCTCATGTAATGCCACTCAGGGATGAGTGAGGCTGGTCACTCTCATCTTAAATGTCAGGACCAACTGCCTAGCCCCGGACTTCTACGCTCCTCATGGGGCAACGTAGGATTGGATGATGGATATATATATATATATATATATATATATATATATATATATATATATATATATATATATATATATATATATATATATATTCAAATAGAGGGAAGATGTTTCTATTTTCCTTCTGGGGTAATATTTAGAGCATGAAAATGTCAATGTTGTCAGTTTGGGAATATATAAAAAATATTTAAAAAATAACTTTGTTAGCGGTACCCGTAAATTCTGCGTGTAATCTAAAGAGACTATTAATATGATCATGCATTCAATAATAAAAGATATTTTGATCATTTTATCATAGGTCAGCCACTATAGGGTTGTCCAAGCAGTCCTTCCCCTGCAGGACACCACCATTATGCTCTGGGGTTGGGTAAGTATTTAAGGGACGTTTATATAACCAGGAAGTTAGTCGCCTGGTTATACTGATGCCACCACATGGCGTCCCTCTCCAGCACTTATATCTCTCTCCTATCAGTTTATATTTACATGTGGAAACTGCTTAAGATTTTTTCGGTACTAGTGTAAATACTGTCACTGTGAAAGAAACGGCAACATACAAGATACTGCTGTGTTTAATGTACAGAATAAAAGGTTATAGTAAGCCGCCTGAGCCCATGAAAATATGACCTGTTCAATATATTTTTTGTTTGTATCATACTCCCACCATCGCCAGACTTTTGCAACTAGATGAAGGACATGTATCCTTCATCAACCTATTTACTACTAGGGTGCTGTCCAAAACTAATTTAAATAGTCTGATAGCATCAGAAATATAAAGGATTTTGTCTAACTGAAGGAATCAAGATGCCATTAATCAAAACTTCAAGTACTTCCTCTACTTCGGGTGCTAATAAGGCACACCCACTTGTGGTAGCACTGATATGATTGGTTGACTTCACTGCCTGGCTACACAAACGTCTCTAAGCCCCCTCTCTTGACCCCGAAAGAGGATGTTAGATTGCACAAACGGGGTAACTTCAGCCTTCACTTTACTGGGTGCATGTCTCACACAATCCCAAGGCCACAACAGCAGCAACCTTCACTGTAAGTCGTATCCCTGACACCGACTAAAAGCGTGTGTGTGCTTAATAAAATCGTCTACCTACCATTATTCGTGCTAAATAGATACGAAACTGCTTCTACTCTTTTTCACTGTAAGATGCTTTCTCTACAACAAAAATAAAGGTTGACTGCCATTTTAACTCTTTATATCCGTAAAGAAAATTGTAGTTTTAACCCTTTCATCCTGTTAATGATATTCTTGCTATTTCCGGATACTTTTCATCAACTTTGGGAGACACTTCGAACCGGAGTGGTGGCCTTCGTCAGCCACTTATATGGCTTGCGGTAGGTAGTGGCATTCATGATGCTCTCACTCGAATGCAGCCTTCAAGTGACCCTACATTGAGTGACATTCCAAAGAATTTTTGTAATCCACAAAACCATTTACTATGTTGGGTGATAACCATAAAAACAAATGGGTACCTGGTGATCTAGTGGAATAAGGCGCTCATAACGGATGAGATCCGTAAGGCTTTCCATTTGAGACATTGTTGGGATTATTGCTGAAATAATGCTACTCAGGGAGAGGAAGGCTTATTACCCTTGCCTTAAATTTAATGTCGGTACTGAGTTGCCTAGCCCCGGTCCCCTACGCTTCCGATATGGCAAAAGAGAACAGGATGATTAATAGTCAGTTTCGTAGCCAGAACAAAAGAAAACGTACAATCAGAAAAAAAAAAAAAAAGAATATCGCACACCTTACAGCCTTATCATTGTGAAACATGGACGAAGCAGTGTGATACATGGAGCACCCTGTGATTATAAGTGCAAATATTATCCTTGGTAATTATTAGGACTCGAAATGGCACAAAGGTTCACGTTTTGGGTGCTGTATTTTTTAAGGCTCTAGGTTAATAGATTCACGTGTATTCTACAGAACTCGGTCATTTTCACATCCATCGTTCCGTAGCTGTGCGATACTATTTGTTGACTAGCTAGTTGGGTGGAGGTCAGTAAAAACAATACAAACAAGTGGTCCCAGGCACAAGAAACTTCACCCAATAGCAGTTATTTTATTGCTGTTAAATACTGAATCATGACTACCATTTAGTGTCTGTACATAATCAAAGTTTCCTATACCTTGATAATAGTAAATATCTCTTTCTTCAACATGTTTCGAGTCATAGCCCACTAATATCTGTGACCGTGCGTTTGACCATTCAGGTTCACTTACGGTCAAATATCATGGTACCAATTAAAGACCTATGGGACTTCCCATATGTTGATAATAGTAAATATCTCTCTATCTTCAACCAGTTTTGAGCAATAGCCCACTGAACGTGTGACCTTGAGTTTGACCTTTCAAGGTCACTCAAGGTCAAACGTCTTGGTGCCAAATGAAAGCTCATATTGCTATATCCTGTATGTTTTTAATAGTAAATAACTTTTTCTTCAACCAGTTTCAAGTTATAGCCCTCTGAACATCCGTGATCTTGATTTTGACCTTTCTGGGTCACTCAATTACCTCCAAAATTTAATCACTTTCGTTTGGGACCAGTGCCCACATACTGAAAGTGTCATGTAATTTCATTCAGCCGTTTTTACGTAATGTTACTAACACACAAACAAACAAATGCAACCAAACACAGTACTTCACCGGACTCCGTCCGGGTGAGGTAATAAAGGCTGTATTAGGGTCGTGTTCTGTGAGTCACTGTTTGCTTCGTATCACCACTTCCTAGGCGATATCAACATACTTTGCACCAATGACATACAACAGGATACTGAAATGTAAGGCGCAAAACAAGTTGCTGAATAAAAATTGATAAGAAGCCTACAGTTTGACTTAGAATATACGGAAGTCTTCATAAAATCAATTGTATAGCGAGCCAATTTGCATAGTTCGTATAAATATTCCCTTGTACATTATTTAAATAACTTTGATAACAGTATGACTTGAGTCAATAACCTGTAAGAAACAATGAGTTGTAATGTGCAAAATAATTCGCTGTGAAATCAGTGTTATGATATTTCTTAACATTCCCTTGTACGTTACTTGAATGATTTTACCATCGACATTGCTTGCGTCAATAACCTGTAAAACAATACTGAGTTGTGACGTGCAAGATAAATCGGTAAGGAAGAGGTGTTGCGATATCTCCAACACCACATGAAATTCGGGCCTTTGTTTTAATGAAAGGCTTACAGTTTCGTAAAAATTGTTAGGCATTTTTGTCGGCTTTTATATGATAGATATTTTCTGCGTCTTAAGAAGACTGATTTTTTGCATTTTTTCCCCACACTTGCCGTTTTCGGACGGCTTAATTCAGTCAAAAAGGGGAGTTTCCAGTGTAGTGAAGAGCTGAAGAAAGGTGAAGTGTGCCGAAAGAGGTCTGTTTTAATCCCATTAGTTCTTTGACCATTTTATTCAACTCTATGTCTGTTCTGCCGAAGGTTTTGATGTTTTTGTGGCCCAAGGCTCATCTGAATGTGAACCCGGTGGACTGTACACTTACCCTTCCCCTGCAGACCACCATACACCATTGAGGGACAGGGAAGGAGATGGGGGAGGTCTGTTTAGCCACTTAGAGGAGCTGGCTGGTTTTAACGATGCCACCACGTGAAGGTGTTTCTCCAGAACAAAAGAGTTGATGAAAGGTATATATAAACCCTCCAGTTGTAAAAGTCTCATCCTGTGCTGAATAAACGTACTTTGGAATAGCAGGAAAGGCATCTCGTACTGAAGATGTTGATGAGGATGGTATCTAACTCTTCTGCATCTAAAAATAAATCCTTTGCACAGTATAATCCCTAATCCCCTACGTTCGAAGCACGCAAATAAAATACGCCATTAAGTGACGGTTTTTGTATAGTTATTTCACATTAACTTGGCCCATTTTTTCGTGAATTAGCTGCTTATATCTCGAGTTCAGTGACAAAAAACAATGGTGCAGTTCTACATAATTCAGAAAAAGACAGTGGTACGGTTCTACATCAGTAAAATGCTTTTGTCGGCAAGGTACGAGCGAGGCCATAAAAATCCGAAAGCACTAAAATGTCGCTTTACACCCAAGGATGCCTAGAATATATTGATGGCAATTTACCTACCAAGTTTCATGCCTTTACGACAAACTGTCTGGGCTGTTGCCCTCTTTTGAAGATTTTCGACATGTTGCATTTGGCACGTATCACGTGCCACGTGCACCACCTGGGTGTGATGAAACCTGTCAAAAACAAATCTTAAAGAATTGGGCTATCATATGATGCAAACCACGTAGTGATCGGCCCTGTGGTTTCTGAGGCACAGGCATCTCAAAAGCATTACGATCCATCTGGGTTGGGCCGAGCCGGGCTGGGTTGGGCCGCTGACATGCGAGAAAATGCCACTACTTGATGAGAGACTCGCAAGGGCTTCGCCGTCGCTCGTAATCATAAAAAAAAAAAAAAAAAAAAAAAAAAAAGCTACGGTTGTACATTAAATAGCCACAGGTATTGTTTTACATTATTCTGAAAAAAAAAAACAACAGTATGGTTTTACATTATTCAGAAAGACAACAGTACGGTTCTACATAATTCAAAAAACAGACAGTGGTACGAATCTACATCCTTTCCATAGCACTAGCATTATATTCTGGGGTTCATCTCTTGTTACGGCTCAACATTCAAGATGGAGAGATTGCAATTTAAAGTCACACTGAAATAAATATTGTCTTTGGCAGCAACGCCATCTTATTTCATCTTTTTTTTTTTTTCTGCCCGGCGTTATTTTCACTGAGATAGGAAGTCTTTAGCACCTCTTCCTCAGCTGTTTAATATTATATTTCAAGTAAATAATATCCACGTACTTATACCTTTATGCTGTGAACATAAGTGGCATAAAAGTAACAAGAAAGTGACTACTGACGAGCTACATGCAGAAATAAACTAAGACATAGACGCTAGGAAGGCTCTAGCATCTCTTCTTTAGCGAATTATTTTGCCTAAGCCAAGTTAATGAATCTGTCCTGTTGCAATCTCGTAACAATTTCAGGGTGCCATGTCTCTCAGTTTCAAGTGAATATTATTTGGGGTTATTTAAATAATAATATGGAGGTGTTCTGACGAAGAGGATGTTAATGGTACTCTTCTCTTGCCTCCTTAACTTGGCCCAGATTTTCATCCTTTTACAACTTATTGCACTTAACACAGCCCCCCCGTGGGCAGCCACCTTGTCGTGGTGGGGGGGCTTGCGTGCCCCTGTGATCCCACAAGCCTGCCCGTGGATGGAATGACATCTGGCCGGGTTTCCCATATGGGTAGGGTTGTGGGTGAAGGGGCTGACTAAGCGCTGTCCGAAACTTAGGTTACCTGTATGGGTCATCGGTGCCGCCCTCCACAGGGATCGCCTCGGTGCTGTCCTGAGTTGGTTGGCTGGATGTCTGGGCTGGGGGGTGTTGGGGAAGGGGGTCTTTGCACTGGTGGGAGCAAACTTTCACAGCACGGGGTATCTTTTCTGGGACACTCTCTGGGGACGAGGTACCCTGCTCCCATCAGACCGTGCTCGGTCCCCTCACTCCCTGGTAGGCGGTTTCCCTTGGCTCCTGGTGCCAATTTATATTCATCAATGTGTATATGGATACATTAAACAATTCATTAACCACTCCTGTGGTCGGCAACCAGCCGCATGAGTCGGCATCAACTGGTCACTCTCTGGCTGACGACCCTGTACCCTCCAGGTCATCTGCCAAAACTGTGAATCATGATGCCCTTTCTATGAAGCTGTTACCTGGTGTTTTTGTGAATCACTCTTACACAAAATACATAGTCCTCAAAGTGAATAATGATACTTCCTTCCGGAACCTGAATTGTTTTCAGATTCTCAGTGGTCTAGTTACAGCATGTGGATTTACCCCCAAGGTCTCTTTGCAGGGTGATGGTTCTTTATTGCTAGAAGCCAGGAATGAAGGGGAGAGTTCACGCATCCAGTCCCTAACTATGGTCGCTGGTTATCCTGTATCTGCCTCTCGTCACTTGGTCCTAAATCAGTTCCGAGGGGTTGTATATTCTCGTGACTTGGTCTCATATTCTGATTCTTCCCTCTTAGAGGGGCTGGCTCCTGAGGGAGTTGTAGCAGTACAAAGAATAATGAAGAAAGTTGATGGGATTTTAACCCCCACGCCCACTCTTATCTTGACATTTGATTGTCTTACTTTGCCAGAGGTCATCACCGCTGCATGGTGGAAGCTTAAGGTTAAACCTTTTGTTCCCCGGCCTAGAAGGTGCTATTATTGTCAAAGGTTTGGTCATGTTCGCCTTTCTTGCAGGCGGGAAGCGTCTGGCCTTCCTGAGGTTTGTGGAAATTGTGGTGGAATTTCTCATGGTATGGATGACTGTTCTCAACCCTCCAAATGTTTGAACTGTGGAGGAGCACATGCAGCCTCCTCAAGGGATTGCAAAGTATACAAGTATGAATATGAGATTATTTCTGTCTGAACGAAGGAGAAAATTTCCTTTTCTGAGGCAAAGGCCAGGGTAAGGAAGTGGTTTATTCACCCTGGGGTTACCTTTGCTGCTGTGTTGTCTTGCCATAAAGCTACCCGGCAGGTGCCCTTGCCATCACACAATGCCCCATCAAATTCTCGGGGTTCTACTTCCCGGCCTTCTCGCCCAGGGGGTTCCACTGAGGGAGTGCAGCCCGGAAGCAGTAGGGTTTCCTCCAGGGAGGTGCCTCCTGTCTCTGGGAGTGTCCCCTCTGCAGTGGTTCTTCCAGCATCTGGGAGTGCCTCCCCCATCCCAGTTCCCCTGGTACCTCCTGTGACAAACACCCGTGTCGATGCTACACCTTGCTTTGACACATCGAAAACTCCCGATGTCCTTCCTGTGCATCCCTGTCCTGACATATAAAAAAAAAAACAACGTCTCATACTCCTGTATCGGCTGCTACTCCCGTACCGACTGCTGCTCCTGTACCATCTGCCGACTCTGCTACTGTTGTTCACTCCTCTTTACAGTGTGGCACTACAGTGTCTAATGCTTTAAGTTCTGGTACAGAGATGAAGGTTGCATCTGCCACCCTCAAACGAGTGAGGAGTGAGGAGTTTTTGGGTGACTCCCCTCCTTCTAAGGTTCAAACTTCTGTACCGCATGAGGATTCTTAGGGGGCTTTTCGCTCGACATCCCAGCCAGTGGTGGCGTCTAAGTCTGTGGGTGTTCATGATGGCCCTTCTAGGATTCCCGTCCCTACCTCTTGCTCAGGTGTGGTGGGGCCTGGGTCTTTAGATACTCATAGAGCTCAGTCCCTTGCTCCCTCTGATCCGTCACCCAGCGGCCAACCTTTGGTTGATTTGGTTGGGGGGGATTCGGTTGGCCCCGAGGTGCCAGCTGAACCCTCACATGGGTGTACGGACGTGGCACGTGGGTCTTCCAAGAAGGTCTCTGTGCTTCGGACTCATTCTGGTGATGGGCGGGACATGTCTTGGGGTAAGGGTACTTCCACCCATGGAAACTCTAAATCTTCATTGTCTTCTTGGTTGGTGAGGCAGAGCTCCACGCCTAGGAAGAAGGGGTTTCACTCCCTTCCCAACGAGGTTGCTACATAGCCTTGGTGTTTCTAAGTTCATAATATTTAATACTAATCACTATGGCTCAATCGGTACCAATCTGTCTTCAGTGGAACTGTAGAGGTGCCATGGCAAATTGGGAGGAATTGCAGTTACTACTCTCTGCTCTGAATCCACTGTGTCTGTCTTCAGGAGACAATGGTGGGGGACAGACAGTTCCCTTCTATTAGGGGGTATGAGGCCTTTCACGCATCTCCTCCTGGTGGTCACAGCGGTGGATGTGCAATTTTGTGCCGTTCTGATGTCCCCTTTATTTCCTTTGAGATTCAGTCTCACTTTCAAGTTCTAGCAGTACAGATGCACGTTGGGAGGTCCTATACCATCTGTTGTCTGTACCTTCCACCTTCCATTCCTGTTATACGTGCTGATCTAGAAACCCTTATCAGCCAACTTTCACCCCCTTTCCTACTCCTTGGTGACCTTAATGGCCGCCATCCTTTGTGGGGTGACTCACTTTCAAATTGCCGGGGTGATCTTCTTGCCTCTTTGGTTGGGGAATTAGATTTGGTTGTCCTAATTGATGGGAAGCCGACCCATTTTCATGTTCAGACTGGCACGTATTCTGTCATTGACCTTACCATCTCCTCCTCTGACTGTGCCCTTGATTTTTCTTGGGAGGTTTTGGATGATCTACATGGTAGTGACCATTATCCCGTGTTGGTCCAGACTACTTGCTCTGTTCCTGCAGCCCATCTGCCATGCTGGTGTCTGGACAGGACTGATTGGTCTCTCTTTGAGGAACTATGTGTATTTGCCAACAGGGTTAGTGATTTTTCAACTATCGATGATGCCGAATGTTATTTTACTAAGACCATTTTCTCAGCAGGGGTTCATTCCATCCCACAGACTTCTGGTGTTTTTTCCCGGAGACCTGTGCCATGGTGGAATGATGACTGCTTCATAGCAAAGGGAACTTACAAAGCAGCTACCCGTCGGTATTTTACCAATCGTAATGTTGTTTTTCTAAAAATAGTTTCACAAATCACGTGCTCACTATAGATGAGTCATGAAGAATGCTCGCCGTAACTCATGGAGGTCGTATGTTTCTAGAGTTACATCTTTAACTTCAATGTCTATGGTGTGGAAAAAAGTGCGCAAGATTTCTGGTAGGTTCTCGCTCCCCTCCCCTCCGGTGTTGCACCTTCATGGAGAACTTGTGTCTGCACCAGATGCAGTAGCCTCTGCTTTTGCAAATCAGTTTTACCCTGTCTCTACAAAGGTTCCTTCTCAGCCATTTGCTACCTTTCGTAGGAATCAGGAGAGGCTGGGTCTTGACTTTCGCTCTCATGGCGGAGAGCCGTATAATTTAGATTTCAGTCTCCGTGAGCTGCGTGCTGCCCTTTCAGAGTGTGGTGACACTGCTCCTGGGCCTGACGATATTCCATACGCTATGCTGCGTCATCTACTGACTGATTCACTTCAGTTTTTATTGGACCTTTTTAACAGGGTTTGGAATGAGGGCTCTATTCCAAGGAGTTGGAAGTTGGGTATTGTCCTCCCCTTTTCCAAGCCTGGTAGAGACCATTCCCAAGTCTCCAACTATCGCCCTATCACTTTAACATCATGTGTGTGCAAGATGTTCGAAAAGATGGTCAATGTCAGGCTTATGTGGTTTTTGGAGAAGGGTTGCTTTCTCTCTCCGTTGCAGAGTGGTTTCTGTAATTTACAGTGCACTTCAGACAACCTTATCAGGCTCGAGGGATCAATCTGTGGAGCTTTTGCCTCCAAGCAACAGCTTGTGGCTGTGTTTTTTGACCTTGAGAAGGCTTATGACATTGCCTGGTGTCATGGCATCCTCCAACAACTTCATGCCTTTGGTTTACATGGTCGTCTGCCTGTGTTGCTTGGAGACTTCTTGATTGATCGTGTATTTCGGGACAGTGTGGGCTCTACCCTCTCTGCGCCATTGTGCCAGGAGGAAGGTGTCCCACGGGGGAGTGTCTTAAGTGTTTCCCTGTTTGCAGTGGCCATCAATGGTATCATTGACACTGTGCCTGCTGGGGTATCCTCATCCCTTTATGTGGATGACTTAGCTATATGATTTTCTGGCTTCTGCATGTCTGCTATTGAGCGGCGGATGCAACTTGCCTTGGACAAGATTTCTGCCTGGTCCACTTCCAAGGGTTTTCGGTTTTACCCTTCAAAGACTGTGGCTATGCACTTATGTAGGATGAGAGGGGTAGACCCGGACCCTGATCTCCAGCTTTGTTGCTGGAGACTCCATTGTGTGACAGAGACAAAATTCTTGGGCCTGACGTTCGATTGTCGTTTGACATGGGTCTCACACTTGACAAATCTTAAAACATCATGTATGGAGGCTCTCAGTCTATTGAGGGTTCTGTCCCATACCTCTTGGGGTGCTGATCGGAGGATGCTCTTGCATTTGTTTCAGGTATTTGTAACCTCTAAGCTGTCATATGGCTGTGAGGTATACTCCTCTGCCACAGAATCAAGACTAAAATCTCTAGATGCTGTCTATCATGCTGGTGTTCGCCTTGCAATTGGGGCTTTTTGATCCTCTCCAATTCCCAGCTTATTGGTGGAAGCTGGTGTGCCTCCTTTAGATCTACTGCATCAGTCTGTTGCAGTAAGGTGCTGGCTCCGGATTCGTCGCCTTCCAGACTCACTTGTCTGTGAGTGTGTGACGACACAGTCTTGTCTTTTGTGTTATAGTAGACACCCTCGCATGCCTCGTCCATTTGGCTATAGGGTTCAGGATATAATGGAGGGGTTTGGTTTGGTTTGTCGGCAGTACTTGTTAGTCCTGTTCGGATCACGAGGATTGCGCCTTGGATATTACCCAGGGTAACTTTCTGCAGGCCTTTTGCTGGCTCCAAGGGTTTTGTCACTCCTTAGTGTCTTTTAAGGTTATTTTTAGAACATGCTTCTAGTCATGGTGGTTCTGTGCCTGTGTATACTGATGGCTCTAAATCCGCATCAGGTGTTGGTTTTGGAGTGGTATTTATTTCCCAATTTTAGCCGTGGAGGTAGTCATCCTTTGGTTGCCTCAGTTTTTACTGCAGAGTTGTCAGCCATCATTTTAGCCTTTAAGTTGGTGTCTGGTCACCCTGACACTTATTTTACTATTTTTAGCGACTCTCAAGGGGTGCTTTTGGCCCTGGACTCTTTTAACTCTTCCCATCCCTTAGTTTTAGCTATTTTGGAGTGGCTGTTCCTCATTCGTCGTTGGGGGAAGAGAGTGGATTTTTGCTGGGTTCCCGCACATGTTGGTGTGGTGGGCAATGAGACGGCGGATGCATTGGCCAAGGCTGCGGCTACTCAACAGCCCCCAACAGAATATCCCCTTCCTGCATCTGATCTAACACATTACTTGCGGGACAGAATTCATATGTATTGGCAGAGACTCTGGGATGGTGTTGCTAATAATAAGCTTAAAGAGGTCTTTCAGAGAGTGGTTGTGCCAAGGGTTCTCCCTTCCATCCCTCGATGATTGGAGGTAGCTCTTGCTAGGCTTCACATTGGGCACTTTTGGCTTACACATGGGATCCTGATGAGTGGCGAGACTCAACCGTACTGTGATGGTTGCTTTGTTCCCCTTACTGTCCGTCACTTGCTGGTCGAGTGTCCAAGTTTGGGGGATCTGCGTCAGAGATTCCTCCATAGGCACAGAGGGGTAGATGGTGCCTACTGTCTCTCTTCGATGCTTGGTGGAGACCATAGCGATTTTACTGATCTTTTTGGTTTTCTTCAGGAGGCGGGCCTTCTTCCACTTTTATAAGTACTTGTTTTTTCTTTTAACCATTCTTTTATTATTTTCAGTGTTATATTTATAGTAAAAGTTATTAACTTTATTTCGATTATGCACTATTTCTTTGCCGCGTGTTTTACCTTGTTGTCCGGCGGCATATGACCTTAGCAGTTGCGCCGCCAGTTTCTACTACAATCAATCAATCAATCAATCAATCAATCACTTAACACAGTAACACACAAAGACAGTTTTACGGTTCTACATCCTGTGCGTAACACAGCTTAGTGACAGCATGATATTCCAGAGGTAATTTAAACGTTGTACCTTAGCATTTAAGATGATGAAGTGGCAGTTTGAGGCCCAGTTGGATTAAAAGTTTAATTACACTTCAAACTTGTATAAGTAACTCATACGAAAATAAAATCGCCTGACGTTAGTTTGAAGTAAAAGAGAAGGTCTGTGGTAGGGAAGGTGATTTTTTATTTTATTTATATCAACACGGCAGACATTAGAGAAATATCATATGAAAAAATCATGTACGTGTAAGTGTTACCTCCTTTACAGTAGTATATATCAATTATCCTGTTTAGGTTCTGGAGATGTTCGTCTTCATTACTGGGAGGCTTAACTGCCTGGTCATAAAATCGTCCCTCAACCACCTCCTGTTCCCCGAAAGGACAATGGTGGACTGCAGGGGAATGACGACATAATCATGCTGTCCAACAGGCACAAGTTTCAGATGAGCCTAGGACAACAATAACAACAACAACAGCAGCAGCAAATCAACACCTTCTGAAAGTTACCGTGAGCGAAGAAGTTAATGAAGACTATATCCAATCCCTCCAATAACGCCTGTCTCAACCTGAGGAAAATCTTCTGGCAGCAGCAAGAATCTAATGCATTAGACGTCCATGAGTTCTTCAACCGGTCATACCCAGAAGTAAAGTTGAAGGGAAGGAAATGTTCAGGGGCCTATTTAACTGAAGAGAAAATGGACAATCGTCTTGGAATGAGATGGGTGGAGGATGTGGAGAGGCATGTGACTGAGGATGATGTAGGTTGGAGAGAGGGCAGCCTGATTCGGGAGTCTTGGATGGCATGCAGTCGACCTGTTTGTGGACACCCTTTGAACGATTTAGGCGTCTGGCTATGGATAGACAGATGGATAATGTGGGAATTGTTCTTATCAGAAGTGTCAACAGAATCAAATACATTTTATCAGTCAGTGAACGATATGCACAAAGGTTTACTCACTTATTTATAATTATTAATAATATAAGTATGATTAATCAGATTTTCTTGTAAATATCTCATTTCTAGGTTAATCAGTAAAACATTGCTTATTGAATTTTTAGTGTCCTCTGATATTTGGTCAGTAAGTTGACTTTAGTCATATATTAGCCACTGAAAAATCCGACTTACTATACTGGTGTAACGTCTTTACTCTGATACTCATTAACTCTTTGCCCCGATTAAGCATTCCGTTTCGGTTTTCCCCCTGCTATCTCCAGACGATATTCTATTCGCGTTCTGAAAGAATTTTCGAACTGGAGAGGACAGATATACCCTACATCAACTCCTTCACTGCAAGATGTTGTCCTCAAGAACTGTACTTCTGTGCTTACACCCAGTCTAGGTAAACTCTTTTGCCTTCTTCTGTCAACTTGTACCTTTTCCTTCTTGCTGAAAGCTTTCTCTCATTCAGCCAGTCCCAAAGAAGGGTGACCATTCCCAGCCCTCTAACTATCGTCCAGTTGCATTAACATCCTGTGTCTTAAAAGTTTTCGAGTCAATTCTTAACAGATTAATTATAAAGCACCTTTCCAATCACAATCTTTTTTCTGATCGTCAGTATGGGTTCCGTCAGGGACGCTACACTGGCGATCTTCTCACCCACCTTCCAGACTCCTGGTCATCCTCCTTTTGAGAGAGTTTGGCGAAAGCTTTGCCATCGCATTTGACATCTCAAAGGCTTTCGATCGAGTCTGGCATAAATCTTTAATTTCCAAACTGCCCTCTTACGGTTTCTATCCTTAAATCTGTGCCTTCATCTATAGCTTCTTTTCTGGTCATTCTATAGCGGCTATTGTAAACGATCATCGTCCTTCTCCTAGATCTATCAACAGTGGTGTTCCTCAGGGGTCTGTCCTATCACTGACTCTCTTTCTTTTATTCATCAATGACCTTCAAAGCTATACATCTAACCCTATTTGCCCGTACACTGATGATTCCACCCTTCACCTTTCCATTTGGTTCCCGCAACGTCCATCTCAGCAGTTATTTCAACAAACAAGGGATGAGGCTATGGCAGACCTAATGTCTGACTTGGCTCATATCTCTGACGAGGGTAAAAATAATCTTGTTGTTTTTATTGCATCAAAAACTCAGTTTATACACCTATCAACTCGACACAATCTTCCACAGGAGTACCCATTAATGTTTAACCCCTTAACACCTCGAGGGGTCACTTTCATGACGCTTGGGAGCAAGGGATCATATCGCGGGGCTTCACTTTTGTGTCTCTGTGTTATTTTGAATTCGCCCGGGCTTTCAATTGGTGTCTTGTATTATTTATCAGTACTGCCAATGTCCAACACTAGTCAGCACTCCTAATCTCATCTGTACTCCCATCCATTGTTGGCAATTTAGCCATTTCTCCCCGTTCTTGACTCCCTTCCCTACCTCCCCTCCATTACCCTCACCTCTCTCATGCCCGGCCATGCTATGCTAAGTAAATCTTCCCTGGAATTTTCCACTGATTTCATGCATTGAAATAAGCCCTATGCTCTATTCTTATACCAAATAATATATACAAAAAAGAAATAAGGTAAGTGATAATGCCATACACGTGGAATTGGCTAATTATCACCTGACAACACCTCACATGCACTAGTTCGTTAATTTTCGCTGTTTAATTCCCCTTGAAATATGCTGTATAATCTATTCTCGTAATGAAAATATATATAAGAAAGGAAGGGAGAAGCCTATGTAATATTTACATTCACCTGGAACTATGTAATTTATAATGCATTGTCTAGATTTCCTGCCAATCATTTCATAGTGTATATATTAGCAGCTGTCACCACACTGACATTGGCAGCATTGCACTCCCCCTAGGCGGCTAGGCCACCACACTGTATTCAGTTTACTATCGTCTTTCAAGGTGAAACCACGTCGGATTCGCGTCTGTCCAATTCCGCCGCTTTTTAGCCCCATGCAAAGGGCCCCTTTGACCTCTACCCCCTACTAAACCTCGTGTGGAAAGGGGTAAAGGGCTAAGTGACCGCTGTGGAACGTCAACTGGTTAATTTGTCAATGAAAATGATAAACAGTAACTACAATCTTTCTGGTGAGTAAAGCAGTGCAAGTGGAAATGTAAATAATGTGTAAATAATGTGTAAACAGCAAGTGAAAGCAATGAATGTAAATATAAGGGAATAGTGGAAAATAGTTTTATAAATTACTGCAAGTGACAGTGCATAACAGTGTAAATAAAACAGAAATGTAAATAATGTAAATAAAATAGAGAACGTAAATAGAAATGTAAATGAGTAGTAATATAAGAATATGAGTATATATACTAGGAGTAATGAAAGTGAATGTTTCACTCTACCTTTCCTTGGGGGAAGCAGCCTAGGTATATAGATAGATAGATGTATGAATACTATGAGTTATGAAAGTGGAAGTGAAAGTGACAGATTCACTTTCAACGCTAGTATACAGGACGAGAAAGTGAATGTACATATTTTGCTGAAAGAGAAATTGAATTCCTACAGTTTCAATAAACAACTGTTACTGAAGGAAACTTATGGATGAAGACTGTAGATATATATATGTGTTATATAGTAATAGAAATATAAAGTTTGAGTGTTTTTATGAATAATAAATGACAGAACACCAGCGGCGAACTAGTGCAAGTGGGAAGGTCATAAGCAGTCGCAATTTTCATTGCTTTCAATGTTTGTTTTTTTTAGGGGGGAGAATGGATTCCAAATTATTTGAGAATCATAGAGCAGTGTTTCTAGTGATAATATGAGGCTGTGGTAATCATGTTACAGGTTGTCGGGATGTGTAAAGTGGAGATTTCGTTACCCAACTTCAGAGGTCTCCACAAGTCCTACGGTACTCGACGAAGGCTCAACAAACATCCCAGGAGAAAGCTGAAGGTATGTGCCATATGCATATGTAATTTTAATTTTCTAGGACTTTAATTTTCTAGGACTAATAACTGATTTTTGGCAAATATTTTCAGAGAGTCTGTCGGAGCGCGAATATGCCCGCGAGACATGCAAGTCAAGCAAAAACAACCCCGCGGTTGAGGAGTTAATAATATGCAGCTCAATCCTGCATCATCCTTGAACATGCTTTGGGTTTCATTCATTCGGGACTAATCTTGGAAAGATCATATTGCATCTCTTGTAAAATCTGCTTCCAAGAGATTAGGTTTGCTAAGCCGACTCCGTACCTTCTTTACCTCTGCACAGTTATTGACTTTATACACAGGTTTTATTCGCCTCTGTTTAGAGTACAACTCTCATGTGTGGGGAGGCTCTCCACATACAGGTGTTCTCAATAGGGTGGAGTTAAAGGCTTTTCATCTCATCAACTCACCTCCTCTTACTAGCTCCCTTCAACCTCTGTTTCTTCGCCACACTGTTTCATTTTTATCTCTTTTCTATTACTGCTTCCATGGTCACTGCTCCTCTGAACTGTTTGCTTGCATTCCTCCACCTCTACGACAGGCGCGTAGCACCTGTCTAGCAACAAACTCTCATCTCTTTTCTGTCCAGCTGTCTAATGAAAGAGTTAACCGTTATTCCTAGTCCTTCATTTATGCAACAGGTCAACTTTGGAACTGTCTCCCTCTGTCTGTATTTCCTACTTCCTATGATCTCCAGTCTTTCAAACGCAGTGTGTCCAGGCATCTCGAAATGAACGGATCTTGAAATTGGCTCTCTTTTGCATTTTCTTTTTTTTTTTTTTGGAAGAACGGTTTGTGGGCCCCTGGCCATTGGTTCCTTCTTTCTTGCATAAAAAAAGCTGTCCCCTCTATATTGCATAAAAATCTAAAGGTACCCGAAAAAAGAGAAAAGGGAGGCTACCATAGAGTATTATATGAAGGATGATGAATGACGTATTTTTCCATGGTGAGGGCACTGCGTGGACCGGTAAGCATTTGTGAAGAGTTTTGCCACTTTATCACTTAATCGTTAATGGATTTCTGAAATATTTCTGAGAGGTATTACTCACTACATCTTTGTTGGCTGAGGACACAGTGATGCGGAGACGATTTGCCACGTCCTACGGGATTAAGGCTTCGGAGAATAAATGGATAGATAGACTGTCAGATGGATAAGTTGCTCTTTGTATTTTCTGACTTCAAGTATAATTCTGTTCAGTGTCTATAACTAATGGCCAAATTTAACAGCAAATAAAACAATGAATTCAACGACTAAAAGGTAATTACCACAGTTTGATGAGTTTGTCATCGGTGTGAACCACTTTATATACAGGGTGGCCCGGGAGTGATGGGCATACTCGTAAGTTTAAAAAGTGATACATGAGTGAATTCTGAGTAAAAAATAAAAATAAAATGCTATATATGCATGGGTCCAAATCTCAACCGTTACAGGACTACAATTACTGATGATCATATAGTTGAAAATGGTCTTCTGCACAGTTCATCAATAGAGATATTAGTAACTGCAGTCGTGTAATCGTTGATATTTGGACCCATGTTGATATTGCATTTTCTGCCTACAATTCTCTGATCTATCATTTCCCATACTTTTGCCCACTCCTTATATATCTCCGGGGGCAGCAATAAGATAATGCTATAACACTTGTGGCAGTGACGGGGGCCTACACATCTATACTCACAAGAACAGCAGGTGTAGGTGTGGTGGCCAAGGCGTGGGTGTGGCCTCAACTGATTCTCCCCACACCCCTTCCAGCTTATATAGTAGGTGACCCTGACTCACCCTTCCTGACGTGACGCACGGAACCTGTAATTGGCTAGCATTCTCTCTCTCTCTCTCTCTCTCTCTCTCTCTCTCTCTCTCTCTCTCTCTCTCTCTCTCTCTCTCTCTCATAACTTGTAATCAGTTGGCATGTAAGTTCTCAACAAACTGTGGATAATTCATCGGAACCAATATCCCCTCTGGCATATGTGGCTTTGTGTATACAGATGTGAAATATTTAAACTTCGAACTGAAGAATAAGGTTATAATTATTCCATTACACAAAGTCTATTGTGCAAGAGATTATTGTCTCTTTCTTCCCTTGTCATTTGGGAAGCCACATGTCCTCCTCTCCACTCATCCACCTACTTACTCATCCACCTACCCACTCAACCCATCCAACACCATGCTCATCCACTTGTGCCACCCACCCACCGCATCGATCCCGGCCATCTCCCTGCCCACCCACAAATGCCTCCAATTTGCTCACTTTACATTGTCAGCGAACATATAAACTCACCCACCCACTGTGAACCAGTCCCCTCATCCATGCAACCCACTAACGCAACCACCCACACAGAACACTCCAGCCACGCTCTCATCTCAGCCACCTTGGCGACCCACCGTACCCACACAACATGGCGACCCACACATTCCAACGACCAATCTTGCCCACCAACCCCAGACACCCACCTTCCCTACCCACGAATGCCACCTACCGTGCTCACACAACAATCCCATTCATCACATCCACCCATCCACCCAAGTGACACCAACACACACACACACACACACACACACACACACACACACACACAGTGTAAGGCACAAACACTAAGAAACACATATACACAGGCAGACACACGCACATGCACAGACACACGCACACACACAGAGACGCTTACACACAGACAAGTATATTTATAAGATGATAAAGTTGATGTACTCAAATGTGGATGGAATGGCATCTAAATTAACAGAGATGAATGATTATGTCTGAGAAAATGAACCACATATAATATGCCTAACTGAAACAAAATTAACACCAAGGATATCAAATGACATACTAAACTTAGAGGAATATAATATATGGAGAAGAGATAGAAACTTAACAAAAAAAAGGGAGGAATTATAATATTAACTAAGAAAAATCTACAAGTCAATGAAATAAAACTAGATATACCCTCACAAGTAGAGCTGATTGCAGTAAAGATCAACACATCTGAAGGGAAAATAATTGTAGCCAATATGTACACCCGCGAACCAAAGTTTCGGTACCCCCCTCGATGGAAGGAAGTGGAAGTCAGGGTTAGGGAGAGGGCAAGTGAACGGACAACCGTGAGTGGTACTTTGGAACTGAGCTACGAGGCGAATAGTGAGAAACCTAATGACACTGGATTCGAAACATTTCCATGCTATTCACCTGCAAAACATTATGCGTTCGTAACATACATACTGTATAACATAGACTACTGTGTTATCATGGTGTCCTGTGATACTGACCCATCTGTTTCGGATCCTCATCATACAAATAAAGCACCGAGCCAGTTGTATATAAGTTGCAACTTGTCATTATAACTGTAGTCATAATTTTTGTGAATGTTATCCCTGGATTGCCTATAGCTATAATACAGAATGACTGTGAATTTAATGTTGATTTTCACAGTAGTTGTGCGGATGGTTATATATGTGGCAATTATTTTATGTGGACGACTAAACCACATTGTGATGGACAGCGGAGAGCATTCGCCAATGATATACTATAACCAGATGAAATTAGATGCAAACAACACAAAATATTATGAGACAACGAAGACACAGCTGTGGTATCCTGCTCCGCCTTGTTATCAAGGCCTTAACTGTTGCTTCACCTCATACGTGCATTATTTTCCTTCAGTCTCTGCCTCTTTTATTACTCTTACTTCCCGGTATCCTCTTACTGCGAGTCGTCATATTCCTTGGAGGGTTTCATGTCGTCCAGTCCTATAACCCCTGCTGTATTACATTATTCCTCGCATCATCACTCTCAGACAAACAACGTTAGCCTAAGACTGCTGAAACTGTTAATACCATTATTGCCACTGCCACTACTATTCCCCCTTTCCCCATTGTGTCTACTGCAATTCCCCTCACAGTACTACTACTGCTACTCCTATTACTACTCCACTATAAATCTGTATAATAATACATATGATTGTCCTTATGTCAGTGTATCTGTTAATCATATTGTCCCTGTCCCACCGTCGACAACTCATCACTTACCCCGCACCGCTATTCCAGTTGCACCCCACCCCTCTCTCTCCCACCCGCCATGAGCTCTATTCCTCCCCCACTCCGAACCATTTTACCCCTCACCTCCTTCTTGGGCCACCAGGCCTGTTGTTCACCTTTTACCGGTGAATATACGTGGCATGCATGAATAAGAATAATCATAAAATTGACAGCAACAACATACATCTGCAGTATTCCGAACATTACATAATTATAAAAGTCGCAGACCCAAACGTGCCTATATTACGGAGCTCTGATATATTAACCACAGAACCGACCACAGACCGTTCCTATCATTGCCACTGGACCTTACCTGTAGCACTTGACCATAGTAATACAACCCACTGAAGTCCTTTGTGGGATCACTACACATGTTTGGGAAAAATAACAGCGCACAACGTGCCTACAACCCATTAAAATACACCTGTGACGTTTCACTGACATCCATTAAATTGCCGAGAAGTTAGCGGACAAACAAACACTCGGCTGGACATAGACTGAGGCCGAATGTCTCGCATCGGTATATGACAACCTGACAAAACTATTACGATCCTGCTTTGTAGGTGTCATCATAGTTATAATAATAATAATAATAATAGTAATAATAATAATAATCGTAGTAGTAGTAGTAGTAGTAGTAGTAGTAATCACGTTAATATCCATGATACAGAGGAGGACAAACACCATAATCTCCCTGATAAAACAAGTGAAAACAGCTGTGACATATAAAACCAAACAGTGCCATAATATGCTGTAATGGTAGGGTTATAGTAATACTAAATTAATGTTTGACCGCAACCCAACCTTCTGTCATGGCAAACAGATTCTGCATTGCGTCGACACATGCTATTCCAGTGTGTGTCCTTCTCAGTACCGTGCCTAATAACATGTGATTAATTATTATTATTATTATTATTATTATTATTACTGTGATGACACCTGCAATGCAGGATCACAAAAGTTTTGTCAGGTCGTTACATACCGATGCGAGACATTCTGCTTCTGTCTGTCTGTGTCCAGTCGTTTGTTTGATTGTCCACTAACTTCTCCTAGGCTATTTGATGGATGTCAGTGAAACATCATATGCTTATTTTAGTGGGTTGTAGGCATGTTGTGCACTGTTATTTTTCCCAAACACGTGTAGCGATCTCACAGAGGACTACAGTGGGTTGTATTACCATGGTGAAGTGCTATAGGGAAGGTGCAATGATAATGATAAGAACAATCTGTGGTCGGTTTTGTGGTTAATATATCAGTGCTCCGTAATATAAGCACGTTTGGGTCTGCAGTTATTAAGTGTAATGTTAGGAACACTACAGTACACATCTACGATGTTGTTGTTATTATTATATTATTATCGCCAACCTTTAGAAGGCGGAGCGATCTTGTTTTTAACTGCATCTGTGTGTGTGTGTGTGTGTGTGTGTGTGTGTGTGTGTGTGTGTGTGTGTGTGTGTGTGTGTGTGTGTGTGTGTGTGTGTGTGTGTGTGTGTGTGTGTGTGTGTGTGTGTGTTCCTATTATATCTCATGAACGGCTTGAGCTATCAACATGAAGCCTTCAGCGTATCAAAATATGGTCAAAATCTTGGAGGAGTTCGAAAATGGCAACTCGGGGTCAGAGTCAAGGTCACCAAACTAACTGCTAAAGGTCAACTAGTTTTTATTGCCTGCCTTTAGCACCATTAAATCTCATGAATGGCTTGAGCTATCAACATAAAACCTTCATGGTATCAAAATATGGCCTAAAGTTTGAACTTGGCAAACAGAATATTTTAGAGGGCGATTACCGTTTAGCTCTCAAATGCCATATTAATGCATGCCACGTATATTCACCGGTAAAAGGTGAACAACAGGCCTTCTGGCCCAAGGATGAGGTGAAGGGTAATGTGGTGTCGGAATGGGGGAGGAGTAGAATCCATAGTGGGTGGGAACTGGAGTAGCGGTGCCGGGTCAGTGACGAGTTGTCAACGGTGGGCCAGGGACAATAATTATGATTAACAGATACACAGAAATAAGGACAATCATATTTATTATTATACAGATTTATAGTGGAGTAGTAATAGGAGCAACAGTAGTAGTACTGTGAGGGAAATTAGACACAATAGGAAAAGGGAGATTACAGTAGTACTGGCAGTGGCAATAATGGTATTAACAGATTCAGCAGTCTTGTGCTAACGTTGTTTGTCTGGGAGTGATGATGCGAGGAATAATGTAATACAGCAGGGGTTATAGGACTGGACGACAAGAAACCCTCCAAGGAATATGACTACTCGCAGTAATAGGATACCAGGAAGTAAGAGTAATAAAAGAGGCAGAGACTGAAGGAAAATAATGCACGTATGAGGTGAAGCAACAGTTAAGGCCTTGATAACAAGGCGGAGCAGGATACCACAGCTGTGTCTTCGTTGTCTCATAATATTTTGTGTTGTTTGCATCTAATTTCATCTGGTTATAGTAAATCATTGGCGAATGCTCTCCGCTGTCCATCACAATGTGGTTTAGTCGTCCACATAAAATAATTGCCACATATATAACCATCCGCACAACTACTGTGAAAATCAACATTAAATTCACAATCATTCTTTATTATAGCTATAGGCAATCCAGGGATAACATTCACAAAAATTATGACTACAGTTATAATGACAAGTTGCAACTTATATACAACTGGCTAGGTGCTTTATTTGTATGATGAGGATCCGAAACAGATGGGTCAGTATCACAGGACACCATGATAACACAGTAGTCTATGTTATATGTTACAGTATGTATGTTACGAACGCATAATGTTTTGCAGGTGAATAGCATGGAAATGTTTCGAATCCAGTGTCATTAGGTTTCTCACTATTCGCCTCGTAGCTCAGTTCCAAAGTACCACTCACGGTTGTCCGTTCACCTGCCCTCTCTCTAACCCTGACTTCCACTTCCTTCCATCGAGGGGGGTACCGAAACTTTGGTTCCCGGGTGTACATGCCACCCAGATCAAACACATGGGAAAGAGACGAATATGAGGACCTGGCAGAGAGTACAATTCAGAGTTTAAGAGCATTACTACATAAAATGGAAGAGAAATCGGAAAGAATTATACTAACTGGAGATTTTAATACAAATAGAAATTGGAATACTCTAGATATAATTAGCCAAGAAAGCTGTTGGACCAAAATCTCCTGGATCTCGTGCAAGAGTTTTTCCTAACGCAACATGTGAGGAAAACCAGCAGCAAAGAGGACTCGATGTACACCCGCGAACCAAAGTTTCGGTACCCCCCTCGATGGAAGGAAGTGGAAGTCAGGGTTAGAGAGAGGGCAGGTGAACGGACAACCGTGAGCGGTACTTTGGAACTGAGCTACGAGGCGAATAGTGAGAAACCTAACGACACTGGATTCGAAACATTTCCATGCCATTCACCTGCAAAACATTATGCGTTTGTAACATACATACTTTAACATATAACATAGACTACTGTGTTATCATGGTGTCCTGTGATACTGACCTATCTGTTTCAGATCCTCATCACACAAATAAAGCACCGAGCCAGTTGTATATAAGTTGCAACTTGTCATTATAACTGCAGCCATAATTTTTGTGAATGTTATCCCTGGATTGTCTATAGCTATAATAAAGAATGATTGTGAATTTAATGTTGATTTTCACAGTAGTTGTGCGGATGGTTATAAATGTGGCAATTATTTTATGTGGACGACTAAACCACAATGTGATGGACAGCGGAGAGCAGTCGCCAATAATTTACTATAACCAGATGAAATTAGATGCAAACAACACAAAATGTTATGAGACAACGAAGACACAGCTGTGGTATCCTGCTCCGCCTTGTTATCAAGGCCTTAACTGTGGCTTCACCTCATACGTGCATTATTTTCCTTCAGTCTCTGCCTCTTGTATTACTCTTATTTCCCGGCATCCTCTTACTGCAAGTCGTCATATTCCTTGGAGGGTTTCTTGTCGTCCGGTCCTATAACCCCTACTGTATTACATTATTTCTCGCATCATCACTCCCAAACAAACAACGTTAGCACAAGACTGCTGAATCTGTTAATACCATTATTGCCACTGCCACTACTACTGTAATCCCCCTTTTCCTATTGTGTCTAATTTCCCTCACAGTACTACTACTGTTGCTCCTATTACTACTCCACTATAAATCTGTATAATAATAAATATGATTGTCCTTATGTCTGTGTATCTGTTATTCATAATTATTGTCCCTGTCCCACCGTCGACAACTCGTCACTGACCCGGCACCGCTACTCCAGTTCCCACCCACCATGGATTCTACTCCTCCCCCACTCCGACACCACATTACTCTTTACCTCATCCTTGAGCCAGAAGGCTTGTTGTTCACCCTTTACAGGTGAATATACGTGGCATGCATTAATAATAAAAAAGAAGGCATTTGAGAGCTAAACGGTAATCGCCCTCGAATATATTCTGTTTGCCAAGTCCAAACTTTAGGCCATATTTTGATACCATGAAGCTTTTATGTTGATAGCTCAAGCCGTTCATGAGATTTAATGGTGCTAAAGGCAAGCAATAAAAACTAGTTGACCTTTAGCAGTTAGTTTGGTGACCTTGACTCTGATCCCGAGTTGCCATTTTCGAACTCCTCCAAGATTTTGGCCATATTTTGATACGCTGAAGGATTCATGTTGATAGCTCAAGCCGTTCATGAGATATAATAGGAACACACACACACACACACACACACACACACACACACACACACACACAGATGCAGTTAAAAACATGATCGCTCCGCCTTCTAAAGGTAGGCGATAATAATATAATAATAACAACATCGTAGATGTGTACTGTAGTGTTCCTAACATTACACTTAATAACTGCAGACCCAAACGTGCTTATATTACGGAGCACTGATATATTAACCACAAAACGGATCACAGCCCATTCTTATCATTACCACTGCACCTTCCCTATAGCACTTCATCATGGTAATACAACCCACTGTAGTCCTCTGTGAGATCGCTACACGTGTTTGGGAAAAATAACAGTGCACAACATGCCTACAAACCACTAAAATAAGCATATGATGTTTCACTGACATCCATCAAATAGCCTCGGAGAAGTTAGTGGATAAACAAACAAACGACTGGACACAGACGGACAGAAGCAGAATGTCTCGCATCGGTATGTAACGACCTGACAAACCTCTTGTGATCCTGCATTGCAGGTGTCATCACAGTAATAATAATAATAATAATAATAATAATAATTAATCACACTGAGAAGGACACACACTGGAATAGCATGTGTCGACGCAGTGCAGAATCTGTTTGCCATGACAGAAGGTTGGGTTGCGGTCAAACATTAATTTAGTATTACTATAACCCTACCATTACAGCATATTATGGCACTGTTTGGTTTTATATGTCACAGCTGTTTTCACTTGTTTTATCAGGGAGATTATGGTGTTTGTCCTCCTCTGTATCATGGATATTAACTTGATTACTGCTGCTACTACTACTACTACTACTACTACTACTACTATTACTACTACTGCTACTACTACTACTACGATTATTATCATTATTATTATTATTATTATTATTATAACTATGATGACACCTACAAAGCAGGATCGTAATAGTTTTGTCAGGTTGTCATATACCGATGCGAGACATTCGGCCTCAGTCTATGTCCAGCCGAGTGTTTGTTTGTCCGCTAACTTCTAGGCAATTTAATGGATGTCAGTGAAACGTCACAGGTGTATTTTAATGGATTGTAGGCATGTTGTGCGCTGTTATTTTTCCCAAACATGTGTAGTGATCCCACAAAGGACTTCAGTGGGTTGTATAACTATGGTGAAGTGCTACAGGTAAGGTCCAGTGGCAATGATAGGAACGGTCTGTGGTCGGTTCTGTGGTTAATATATCAGAGCTCCGTAATATAGGCACGTTTGGGTCTGCGACTTTTATAATTATGTAATGTTCGGAATACTGCAGATGTATGTTGTTGCTGTCACTTTTATAATTATTCTTATTAATGCATGCCACGTATATTCACCGGTAAAAGGTGAATAACAGGCCTGGTGGCCCAAGAAGGAGGTGAGGGGTAAAATGGTTCGGAGTGGGGGAGGAATAGAGCTCATAGCGGGTGGGAGAGAGGGGGGTGGGGTGCAACTGGGGTAGCGGTGCGGGATAAGTGACAAGTTGTCGACGGTGGGACAGGGACAACATGATTAACAGATACACAGACATAAGGACAATCGTATGTATTATTATACAGATTTATAGTGAAGTAGTAATAGGAGTAGCAGTAGTAGTACTGTGAGGGGAATTGCAGTAGACACAATGGGGAAAGGGGGAATTGTAGTGGCAGTGGCAATAATGGTATTAACAGATTCAGCCGTCTTGTGCTAACGTTGTTTGTTTGGGAGTGATGATGCGAGGAATAATGTAATACAGTAGGGGTTATAGGACCGGACGACAAGAAACCCTCCAAGGAATATGACGACTCGCAGTAAGAGGATACCGGGAAATAAGAGTAATACAAGAGGCAGAGACTGAAGGAAAATAATGCACGTATGAGGTGAAGCCACAGTTAAGGCCTTGATAACAAGGCGGAGCAGGATACCACAGCTGTGTCTTCGTTGTCTCATAATATTTTGTGTTGTTTGCATCTAATGTCATCTGGTTATAGTAAATTATTGGCGAATGCTCTCCGCTGTCCATCACAATGTGGTTTAGTCGTCTAAATAAAATAATTACCACATTTATAACCATCCGCACAACTACTGTGAAAATCAACATTAAATTCACAATCATTCTTTATTATAGCTATAGACAATCCAGGGATAACATTCACAAAAATTATGACTGCAGTTATAATGACAAGTTGCAACTTATATACAACTGGCTCGGTGCTTTATTTGTGTGATGAGGATCCGAAACAGATGGGTCAGTATCACAGGACACCATGATAACACAGTAGTCTATGTTATATGTTACAGTATGTATGTTACGAACGCATAATGTTTTGCAGGTGAATAGCATGGAAATGTTTCGAATCCAGTGTCATTAGGTTTCTCACTATTCGCCTCGTAGCTCAGATCCAGAGTACCACTCACGGTTGTCCGTTCACCTGCCCTCTCTCTAACCCTGACTTCCACTTCCTTCCATCGAGGGGGGTACCGAAACTTTGGTTCGCGGGTGTACCTTCAATGCTAGATCTCATATTTACTAGGCATGAAAATGATATTGACAGTTTAATATATCACCCTCCATTCGGCAAAAACGATCATGCAGTACTAAATTGCAACTTCAGGATAGCTTATGACATAGTTAACAGCAATGAAAGTTACAAAAAGAGTCAAAACTATAAAAAGGGAAATTATCATGACCTAAAGAATTATTTCTTAGAAGTTGATTGGGAGAATGAGCTTAGAGGACAAGATATAAATGCTGTATATAAAAAATTCTGCGAATTTTATGAAATAGGAGTCCAGAAGTACACCCGCGAACCAAAGTTTCGGTACCCCCCTCGATGGAAGGAAGTGGAAGTCAGGGTTAGAGAGAGGGCAGGTGAACGGACAACCGTGAGTGGTACTTTGGAACTGAGCTACGAGGCGAATAGTGAGAAACCTAATGACACTGGATTCGAAACATTTCCATGCTATTCACCTGCAAAACATTATGCGTTCGTAACATACATACTGTAACATAACATAGACTACTGTGTTATCATGGTGTCCTGTGATACTGACCCATCTGTTTCGGATCCTCATCACACAAATAAAGCACCGAGCCAGTTGTATATAAGTTGCAACTTGTCAATATAACTGCAATCATAATTTTTGTTAATGTTATCCCTGGATTGTCTATACCTATAATAAAGAATGATTGTGAATTTAATGTTGATTTTCACAGTAGTTGTGCGGATGGTTATATATGTGGCAATTATTTTATGTGGACGACTAAACCACATTGCGATGGACAGCGGAGAGCAGTCGCCAATAATTTACTATAACCAGATGAAATTAGATGCAAACAACACAAAATATTATGAGACAACGAAGACACAGCTGTGGTATCCTGCTCCGCCTTGTTATCAAGGCCTTAACTGTGGCTTCACCTCATACGTGCATTATTATCCTTCAGTCTCTGCCTCTTTTATTACTCTTACTTCCCGGTCTCCTCTTACTGCGAGTCGTCATATTCCTTGGAGGGTTTCTTGTCTTCCGGTCCTATAACCCGTACTGTATTACATTATTCCTCGCATCATCACTCCCAGACAAACAACGTTAGCACAAGACTGCTGAATCTGTTAATACCATTATTGCCACTGCCACTACTATTCCCCCTTTCCCCATTGTGACTACTGCAATTCCCCTCACAATACTACTACTGCTGCTCCTATTACTACTCCGCTATAAATCTGTATAATAATAAATATGATTGTCCTTATGTCTGTGTATCTGTTAATTATATTGTCCTTGTCCCACCGTCGACAGCTCGTCACTTACCCCGCACCGCTACCCCAGTTGCACCCCACCCCCCTCTCTCCCACCCGTCATGAGCTCTATTCCTCCCCCACTCCGAACCATTTTACCCCTCACCTCCTTCTTGGGCCACCAGGCCTGTTGTTCACCTTTTACCGGTGAATATACGTGGCATGCATTAATAAGAATAATTATAAAATTGACAGCAACAACATACATCTGCAGTATTCCGAACATTACATAATTATAAAAGTCGCAGACCCAAACGTGCCTATATTACGGAGCTCTGATATATTAACCACAGAACCGACCACAGACCGTTCCTATCATTGCCACTGGACCTTACCTGTAGCACTTCACCATAGTTATACAACCCACTGAAGTCCTTTGTGGGATCACTACACATGTTTGGGAAAAATAACAGCGCACAACATGCCTACAATCCATTAAAATACACCTGTGACGTTTCACTGACATCCATTAAATTGCCTAGAAGTTAGCGGACAAACAAACACTCGGCTGGATATAGACTGAGGCCGAATGTCTCGCATCGGTATATGACAACCTGACAAAACTATTGCGATCCTGCTTTGTAGGTGTCATCATAGTTACAATAATAATAATAATAATAATAATAATAATAATAATAATAATCGTAGTAGTAGCAGTAGTAGTAGTAGTAATCACATATTAATATCCATGATACAGAGGAGGACAAACACCATACTCTCCCTGATAAAACAAGTGAAAACAGCTGTGACATATAAAACCAAACAGTGCCATAATATGCTGTAATGGTAGGGTTATAGTAATACTAAATTAATGTTTGACCGCAACCCAACTTTCTATCATGGCAAAACAGATTCTGCATTGCGTCGACACATGCTATTCCAGTGTGTGTCCTTCTCAGTATCGTGCCTAATAACATGTGATTAATTATTATTATTATTATTATTATTATTATTATTATTGTGATGACACCTGCAATGCAGGATCACAAGAGTTTTGTCAGGTCGTTACATACCGATGCGAGAGATTCTGCTTCTGTCTGTCTGTGTCCAGTCGTTTGTTTGTTTGTCCACTAACTTCTCCTAGGCTATTTGATGGATGTCAGTGAAACATCATATGTTTATTTCAGTGGTTTCTAGGCATGTTGTGCACTGTTATTTTTCCCAAACACGTGTAGCGATCTCACAGAGGACTACAGTGGGTTGTATTACCATGGTGAAGTGCTATAGGGAAGGTGCAGTGGTAATGATAAGAACGGTCTGTGGTCGGTTTTGTGGTTAATATATCAGTGCTCCGTAATATAAGCACGTTTGGGTCTGCAGTTATTAAGTGTAATGTTAGGAACACTACAGTACACATCTACGATGTTGTTGTTATTATTATATTATTATCGCCTACCTTTAGAGGGTGGAGCGATCATGTTTTTAACTGCATCTGTGTGTGTGTGTGTGTGTGTGTGTGTGTGTGCCTATTATATCTCATGAACGGCTTGAGCTATCAACATTAAGCCTTCAGCGTATCAAAATATGGCCAAAATCTTGGAGGAGTTCGAAAATGGCAACTCGGGGTCAGAGTCAAGGTCACCAAACTAATTGCTAAAGGTCAACTAGTTTTTATTGCCTGCCTTTAGCACCATTAAATCTCATGAACGGCTTGAGCTATCAACATAAAAGCTTCATGGTATCAAAATATGGCCTAAAGTTTGGACTTGGCAAACAGAATATATTAGAGGGCGATTACCGTTTAGCTCTCAAATGCCTTCTTTTTTATTATTAATGCATGCCACGTATATTCACCGGTAAAGGGTAAACAACAGGCCTTCTGGCCCAAGAAGGAGGTGAAGGGTAATGTGGTGTCGGAGTGGGGGAGTAGTATCCATGGTGGGTGGGAACCGGAGTAGCGGTGCCGGGTCAGTGACGAGTTGTCGACGGTGGGACAGGGACAATAATTATGATTAACAGATACACAGACATAAGGACAATCATATTTATTATTATACAGATTTATAGCGGAGTAGTAATAGGAGCAGCAGTAGTAGTACTGTGAGGGGAATTGCAGTAGTCACAATGGGGAAAGGGGGAATAGTAGTGGAAGTGGCAATAATGGTATTAACAGATTCAGCAGTCTTGTGCTAACGTTGTTTGTCTGGGAGTGATGATGCGAGGAATAATGTAATACAGTACGGGTTATAGGACCGGACGACAAGAAACCCTCCAAGGAATATGAAGACTCGCAGTTAGAGGAGACCGGGAAGTAAGAGTAATATAAGAGGCAGAGACTGAAGGAAAATAATGCACGTATGAGGTGAAGCCACAGTTAAGTCCTTGATAACAAGGCGGAGCAGGATACCACAGCTGTGTGTTCGTTGTCTCATAATATTTTGTGTTGTTTGCATCTAATTTCATCTGGTTATAGTAAATTATTGGCGACTGCTCTCCGCTGTCCATCACAATGTGGTTTAGTCGTCCACATAAAATAATTGCCACATACATAACCATCCGCACAACTACTGTGAAAATCAACTTTAAATTCACAATCATTCTTTATTATAGCTATAGACAATCCAGGGATAACATTCACAAAAATTATGACTGCAGTTATATTGACAAGTTGCAACATATATACAACTGGCTCGGTGCTTTATTTGTGTGATGAGGATCCGAAACAGATGGGTCAGTATCACAGGACACCATGATAACACAGTAGTCTATGTTATGTTACAGTATGTATGCTACGAACGCATAATGTTTTGCAGGTGAATAGCATGGAAATGTTTCGAATCCAGTGTCATTAGGTTTCTCACTATTCGCCTCGTAGCTCAGTTCCAAAGTACCACTCACGGTTGTCCTTTCACCTGCCCTCTCTCTAACCCTGACTTCCACTTCCTTCCATCGAGGGGGGTACCGAAACTTTGGTTCGCGGGTGTACATCCCACAGCACAAAGTAGCAGATAAGAAAATACAGAAATGGTTCAATATAGAATGTAAAAAATCAAAAGAAAGAAGAGATTTGTTGTGGAATAGATACAGAAGACACAATAGTGAAAGGGCATATAATAATTACAAACAGGCAAGAAATGATTATACAAGAATAAGGAGGGAAGCCCAAAAACAGCTTGAGGAGGATATCATAAATAAAAGTAGTGATCAACCGAAGCTATTTTACAGCTACATCAGAAGCAAAACCAAAGTTAAAGATAAAATACAATCCATTACGGACGAGGGAATCACCTATACACAAGAGAAAGATATTTGTGAAGCACTAAATAAGAATTTCCAATCAGTTTTTACAGAATAAAAAAAATTTGGGAGGGACTGTGTGGAACATGCATGCCCACACATACTACCAAATATACAAGTATCAGAAAAAGTAATACAGGAGGAGTTAAGTAAATTAGACAGAGGAAAAGCAAGTGGTCCTGATGAAATTTCATGTTGGGTGCTACGAGAATGTGCAAAGGAGTTAAGTAAACCATTATTTTTAATTTTCAAGAAATCCTTAAGTCAAGGTAAACTACCTGATATTTGGAAGAAAGCAAATATTGTCCCCTTATTCAAGAAAGGGAATAGACAAAATCCACTCAACTACCGACCAGTATCACTGACCAGTGTTGTAAGCAAGGTATTAGAAAAGCTTATAAGAAAAGCTTGGGTAAATCATCTAGAAGAACACAATATGATAACAGAAAGACATTTTGATTTCAGAAAAGGAAAATCATGTGTTACTAATATGTTGAGCTACTATGACAGAGTAACAGACACAATACAGGAAAGAGAAGGATGGGTGGACAGTATCTATTTAGATTTCAAGAAAGCATTTGACACAGTACCACACCAAAGACTTTTATGGAAACTGTACCATCATGGAGGAATTCGAGGCAAACTGTTTTGTTGGATGCAAGATTTTCTCATGAAAAGAGAAATGAGAACAGTACTAAGGGGAAACTACTCATCATGGAAAGAAGTGACTAGTGGAGTACCACAGGGCTCAGTGCTGGCACCAATCATGTTTTTAGTGTATATAAATGATATAGACAGTAACACTGGAAATGAAAGCTATCTAAATATGTTTGCAGATGATGCAAGAATACAAAGGAGAATTACTAACACAGACTCTTATAAAGAGTTATAAGAAGAATTAAATAAACTTCATGAATGGAGTAATACATGGCAAATGGAATTCAATGTGGACAAGTGTCATGTAATCAAGTTTGGTAAAAGTGGAAAAAGACCTGATTGGGATTATACGTTAGGAAGTAAAACCCTACACACATCAGAAAGAGAGAAGGACCTTGGTGTGATTATCAATAACAGACTATCTCCGGCTGACCACATCAGTGAGAAGGTACGGAACATGTATACATTGCTTGCAAATATGAGAATAGCATTCACATACATAAATGAAGATATGCTAAGAAGGATAATAACATCATTCATCAGGCCAACCCTGGAGTATGCATCAGTAGTCTGGAGTCCTCATCTCAAAAAACACATAGACAAGATTGAAAACGTTCAAAGGGCCGCTACAAGATGGATATTAAGCTTAAGGGATCTAAGCTACGAAGAAAGACTAAATAAACTGAATCTACCAACACTACAGGAGAGAAGGAAAAGAGGTGACATGAAAATGCTATATAAATGCATATCAGGGAAGGAGAAAATAGACATAAATGAGTACTTAACATATGGGGAAGCATCAGCAAGAGGACACTGCAAAAAACTGCATAAGAAGAGAGGTGATAAAGACGTAAGGAAATTCAGTTTCCCAAACAGAGCAATTGATCATTGGAATGCATTACCGAATGAAATAGTGTGTGCCAAAACAATTCACAAATTTAAGGATATGTACGATAAATATGGTTTAAGACACGGGACAGTACGAGCTTGACTCATTCCTGTAAAGATACAATTAGGTAAGAACACAAGCATAGAGGCACAGGCACACGGGCACAGACACACATGCGCACTCACAGACAGGCGTGCACACACACACACACACACACACACACACACACACACACACACACACACACACACACAGATAAACATGTGGAAACACAGTCATACGAGCATGTCGAGCAAAGTATTGTTTTGTTCGCACTTTCGTTTTTGTATGAGATACAATGAGAAGATGATTAGAGTTAAGGCGTTGTGTTCAGTAACTTTAAGTGTGGAAAGGTACAGTAAAACAGCTTGTGTGGACAATGCTACAGGTCAAGTGTGTGCTTGATTTCAACTATACTGAACAGTAATTTGGAAGAATTAGCCTCAGAATCCTTTGAGTTTCCTGCTGACATGCCATCTCGTATACCATGCAGGGATAGTTTTGCATTCTAATGACCTAACAGGAAGGTTATATAAACTTACCGAAATTTTTGCTGGTATATGTTTTAACCTATAACACATGTCAGCACTAGTAACATTAATATCATATGTCATAAGAGTTCATCGGTCTGTGAAATGTAAGATTGCATGCCCCAGGCAAGAAGGTGTTTAGCCCATGCTAAATGTTGGACACATAAAAAATATCTGCTTTTATTTCAAGGATTCTGTTAAGGATACAGGAGAGGTGTATAGTGTACATCCATATAATTGTCGGTGATTGATTGCACACAACACTGTTGCTTATCTATTAAAGGCAGGAGTGCAGACATGAGAGTATTTAAAGCATGCAAAGATATTATGTAGCACCATGTTCTGTAGGGAAAGCTTAGACAGAGAGATGGAAACGGCAAGGGCAAGGGGAGGGGGGGGGAAAGGGGGAGGGAGGGGGGGAAGGATTTCGGGACGGTTATGGGGGAGGATGAGAGGTGAAATTGTCAGCTATTTTTCTAACAGCATAGTATATTGACTCTCATATCTTCGACATACATCATTTATTGTAGGTATATTATGGATGTATGTCCATTAGAATTCCATGATATGCTACTCAGTAGGCAATAGTATTACTGAAAGAATAATTTGGTAAAATTATTTGGTAAAATAATTTGATAAGATATGATGGTCGAGGGGGGCACCCATCATCCACTCACTCAGTATAGTGGTACTCTATTTCGGGTAACTTTACATTGATTGACAAGCTAAATTTTTCGTGTAAACCAAGAAATCATTTAATACTCTGGGTGGTAACCTTATACCCAACCGACACGTGTTCCTTGTGTATCAACAGGTGGGTTGGCGGAGGGTTAGTGCCCTTCCTCGGAAGACAACTAACTAAAAATACAAACAAGAAGCTTTGGATCAGGACAGACCAACAGGTGATAACAAGGACCGGACAAAGACATGGTACAGATTGCAACAGGAAATGTAAGAGGTGTGAATGATGAGATGAAAGAGAGAGAGATATATATATTGTCCAGATGCTTGAGGGTGCAAAAGCTGACGTATGCGGATGAACTGACTCTAAATGGTAAGGTAAAAGTGTGAAAGAGTGGGAGTATGGATGGGGTATGTGCGGGAGTGGATGAGAATGAGAGGGCAAAAGAGGGTGTATGTACTGTTGTGTGCAAGAGATGGAAGGAGAATATAACAGAGTATGGATCAGTTGGTTCAAGGGTTGTATGGGTAAGACTGAAAGTGGGAATACAAACGTGGGCGATTGTGTGTGTTTATGTGCCAATGCAAGATCGTGCAAGCAGAATGAAAGAAGTGTTCTAGGCAAATGTGGAAGTGTGCATGGAAAAGTTTGAGAGGAATCAGATGGTTTTAATTGGAAATATGAATAAAAAAAATAGGAAATGTGAAGGTGGATGGCGTAGTTGGTGAGTGTGGTGTACCTGCAGAAGTGGATGAGAATGGCAGTGATCTAGTAGATATTTGTGCAGGGAGGAGGATGGTGATAGCCAATACCCTCTTTGGGCAAATAATTATCCATAGGTGTACGTGGCAAGTGATGAGAGGGTGGGAGGTGAACTGAATGAATGGAAGGCAATGATTGATTATTATGTGTTTGTGAATGCTAGAATGAGAAGGTGTGAAATGGATGCAAGAGCATACAGAGGTTAGGGGAGTGGACTTTCTGACCACAGCTTGGCGGCGGTGAAAGTCAAGGTTCAAGTGCAATGGAGGAATAGAAGGAGGGAAAGACAGAAGGAAGTAGGCCACTCAAAGATGATAGAAAGGTTGCAAAAGGAAAGAAATAACGCACAATATAACACAGAAATGAAGGAGCGATTGGGTAAATAAGATTTGGAGAATATGGGGGAGGTGGAAGGTGCGTGCAAGATATTCACAGAAGAAATCTGTGCAGCATGTGGTATGGTGTGTTGGGTGAAGAGGAAACGAAAAGGGGTGCAAGGAACAGCATGGTGGAATGAAGAAGCAATGCAAAGTATGACGCAAAAGAAGAAAGCATATAGTGAGTGGATGGGAAGCAGAGGCATGGAGGAAGTTGAGAGAGGGAAGAGAGAGTTATATGTAGAGAGGAAGAGAAACGTGAAAAGATTAGTAATAGAGAGTAAAAAAATGAGTGGATGAGGATTTTAGAAGGAATCTGAGTGTAAAGTGGAGGGAAATGTAAGGAAATGTTCTGGAAGGATGTAAGGGGTAACACAAGGTGATAATGAAGTTAGTTGGGAAATGAATAGTATAAATGGTAGACTGATAGTGGAAAAGTGAGAAAAAGGAGCAGATAGAGAAGATGCTTTCAGAACCTTACATAGAGAATTAAAGTAATGCGAGTATAAGTGGCTGGGAAACGGCAGGGAGAAGGAGGGAGGTGAGATGAGGAAGAGATCAGTAGGATGGAAGTAGAGGAAGCGATGAAAAAAGTCAAAATGGGGAAAACCCCAGGAATTCATGGAGTGTGTGGTGAAATGGTGAAGTATGGGGGAAGGTAGTAGGAGAATTGATATGGAAGATGTGCAAATTGGCCTGGGAGGAAGGTAGAGTCCCGGAGGATTGGAAGTCATGGATTATTATTTCCTCATACAAAGGAAAGGTAGCTACCTCCCTTTTCTTGGGGGAAGCAGCCTTGGTATATAGGTAGATAGACAAAGGAAAAGGGGGAAAAGCAGTGTGTGGTAATCATTGGGGCATTAGTCTTCTTGGCATAATAGGAAAAGTATATGGCAGGATATTTATTGGCAGAGTTCAGGAAATAAAGGAAAAATTAGCTGGAGAAAAACAGAAAGGATTAATGAAGGGAAGAGGTTTTGAAGATCAAATATTCATCCTTAGGTCTTGAATGCAAAAGTTTCTCCATATGGGAAAGAAGCTGTATGCCTTCATGAATTTGGAGAAAGCATATGGTAGAGTGGATAGACAAGGAATGTGCAAACTATTAAGAATATATGGAGCAAATGGCAAGTTGTTGAATGCCGTGAAAAGTAAGTATGAGAGTGCTAGGGCTGCAATGCGTGTGGATAGTGAACTGGGTAAATTTTTCTACGTGAATGTTAGACTGAAACAGGGACGTGTCATATCCCCATGGTTGTTGAATCTGTATGGAGTGGAGTTATAAAACAGATACAAGGTAGAGTAGTGATGCTGGAGGAGCCGTAATGAGAGAGAGCAGTGTTTGGAAACATCCCGTATTTTGTTTGATGTTGATACTGCATTGCCCTCTTGCGCACCATAAGTTTCTGATAAGTTTTGGAGCCAGGCACAAAACCAAAACTCCGTCTCGCACAGAAAGGATAAAAAATTCTAAGGCCGAATTTACCTTTGGAAAATGCCTGCCCATTGTCTTTGCTGATGTTTATACTATAAGATAAGAAAAAAAAAATTAATAAATGTACAGAAATGAAGTGAGAATAAACCTTATGTAGGTGAAAACTAGCTTCGAATAACTTCCCAACATCAATGCACAAAATTTTTCCTGGGTCGTGCAGTTGCATAGAACATGTCTATATGCAGAATTTCACGAGCTTACTAATGAGCCCGTGGCGATTTGATACACCCAGTAGTTTTAGAGTAAAGTAAGTAAAAATCACCTAAAAGTGTCTGATTTGTTTATCATTTTGTATGTTATTATTGACACTGTAACATACATATATGACGTATTTCCAGTTTTGAAGTCCTAAGGCTAAGGAAGCCCACGATATAAGACATCGTTATAACACTTATTGTCATAGAGAAAATTAATTTTGAAAGGATAGGACAGGATGTGCATGGTAACAGAATGTAAGCTCGTGCCCGTATGTCTGTGTTTCGGAAATCTTTCCATAATAATAATTTGCCCACATAGGTAGTTTTGCTTTGCAAAAGTATGCATCAAAAATCATCAGCTTGCTCATGCCTTCTTCGGCTTTTTGATGCAACCTACTGTATACTTTACGAGCAAAATGCCTGAGAGAAAAGCAATGAAATGCACCACATTTTCCCTATGAGAATATATAGTAAACATACACATTTTATACCTTAAAATACATAGTATAAAAACTAAACAAATAAGCTGGCAACTCTCACATCCTCTAGCAGTGTTGTAATGCTTCTGGAATGCAGAGATGGAGCTGCAGAGAGGAGGAAAGGTACGATCAGAGCCTATGTGTGTGTGTGTGTGTGTGTGTGAGGTGGCAATAAGAGGCAACTGTCTCCAGTGTGATGGTGATAGTGGTACCACTGGTGGTACCAGTGGTGGTTGGGGTGTTAGTGGTGGTGATAATGAAGGTGGCCTTGACCGTGGAGGGAGGAGGGAGGTTCATCACGTTGCCTCTCTCTCTCTCTCTCTCTCTCTCTCTCTCTCTCTCTCTCTCTCTCTCTCTCTCTCTCTCTCTCTCTCTCTCTCTTCTCCTCACCCCATTCACCCTCAAAAACACTCTCCCCAGATTCTTTGTCAGTGTCCTCCTCACTTTCAGTTTCACTGAATAAATATTTCAGGCACTCCTCCTTGGATAACCCTTTCCCTGCCATTGTGGCTACTTTCAGTATTAAAAGGGAACCGTCATGAGTGGTTATAGATTTGAGATTTGGATTTCTCTGAAAATATATTAGAAAACACTTATACACTTTCTTCACTGACACACTGCACTTTATAACATTATATATCCATCTATTGCCAGACGCCATAATCCCGTAAGGGGTGGCCATTTGACTTGGAGTTATTTGTTTTACTGGGAGGGGCACTAATCCTCCACCAACCCACAACTTTATAACACAATCAATCAATCATTTCCTGTGGCACCCTCGGGGATGCATAGGGCCTCGATGAACTCACACCACCACATCCTATCTTGTGCTAACTCCTCAAGATCTCCCCAACACTCATCTCCAGCTTCCCGTCTCATTGCCCTCACCCACGTCTCTTTTGGCCTTCCTCTACCTCTCCTACCAAGTGCCACCCACCCGGGTGTACCTCGTACTATTCCCTGTCTCCTATACACATGTCCTAGCCACTTCCATCGTGAGAATCTAAAATATTCATCGATCGGCTGCACTCCCGTTATTTCTCTAATTCTACTATTTGGTATCCTTTCCCACCACTTAACTCCTAATATTCTTCTAAGTGCTTTATTTTCAAACTCCAAGAATTTATTTTCCATAGTCACTGTGCAGTACCAAGACTCGTGTCCATAAATTAAGATACTCCTAACCATTACCTTATAAAGTTTGATTTTTGTATGCACAGAAAAATTGTTATTATTCCAAATATTTTTAAGCATTCCCATTGCCTGAGTAGCCTTCTTTAACCTTTCCTCGAATTCAAAGTTCAAAGAACCATCCTTGGCTAAATAAGTACCTAAATATTTAAACCTATCAACTTGCTTTACAACCATACCTCCAATTACACATTCCTGCGCATTTTCCATATTCATATTGATTATTTCAGTTTTTCCACAATTAATAACCAAACCCACCTTGCGACCTTAACTCACCAAACAGTCCAACACTCTCTGCATCTCTTCTGGCCCATCACAAATCAAAACTATATCATCTGCATAATCTAAATCAAAAAGTTTCCTGTTCTCTCCCCAAAGTATACCTGCACCGGTTTCTGTTCCAACGCGTTTCATAATGTAATCAATGACCAATATAAATAGTAAAGGCGATAGAACACCACCTTGAATTACTCCGGACTTGACTTCAAACGAATCACTCAGACAACCATCAACCATCACTTTACAAAATGTGTCCTCATGCATGTTCATAATGACCCTCACAAACTCCTCTGGTATTCCATAATGTCTCATGATCTTCCCCATAGTCTCTCTCGAAACACTATCAAAAGCCTTTTCAAAATCAACAAAACAAAGACTTAACGGTACTCTCATTTCATTAACTTGCTGCATCAAATGCCTAACTATAAAGATCTGATCATTGCAACCACGTCCCTTTCTAAAACCAGCCTGTTCATCCCTCAGAATACCCTCAACCACCGGCTCCAACCTATTTAACAACACTCTACTGAAAACTTTCAAAGCTATCGGTGACAAAGAGATTCCCCTCCCATTACCACATTCACTCAGGTCTCCCTTCTTCGGAACTTTAACAATTACACCATTCTTCCAAACTGATGGTAGTAACCCCGTCACCCATATCTTATTGAATAGCTTGGTCAAGATCATTATTAATCTATCCCCCTCCACTTTAAACATTTCCGGAAATAAACCATCCTCCCCTGGTGCCTTATTACTCTTTAACTGCTTTACTGCTTTCTCCACTTCTGCAAGCCTCAACTCTCCTGTTTCTATATTTGAGTTTTCCTGAGCAGACGGTATATCCTCTTCTGGTGGTATTGGTCTATTAAGAACTGTCTCAAAATGCTCTTTCCATCTATTTTTAATATCTCCATCTTTGGTTAATAAATTTCCTTCCCTGTCTCTAACTGGTATTTCCTTGCGTTTACCTGCATCATTTACTTCATCATTATGCGTGAGGGGATTATTAAGTCAAGATGGAGGGGAACTGCAAGACCTGGTGAATGAGGCTAGGAGAGAGTATAAGAAATGAAATCTAAATGTGGATGTAGGGAAGAGTAAAGCTATGGTCATCGAGAGAAATGAAGTCACTGAATGGACATTGAGGCTGGATGATGAGGAAATTGAAAATGAGGGTGAAATTGGTTAGTGTGATCCACAGATATCCATGGCGATTGATGAGAAGGATGGGTGGTGAACTAAATGAAAGAAAGGCAATGATTGATTAAGTGTGTGTAGATGAAAGGATGCGAAGATGTGTAATGCATGTAAGAGCATACAGAGGTTGGGAAAGTGGGCATTCTGACCACCACTTGTTGAAGGTCAGAATCAAGATCCAAGCAAAATGGAGAAATAGAAGAAGGGAAGGACGGGAGGAAGAAGTAGATGAAAGGAGAGTGGAAAGATTACAAGAGCATGAGAAAAAGGCAGAATATAAGAGTGAAGTGGAGGAACGATTGGGTAAATATGAACTGGAACAGATGGGGGATGTGGAAGTTGTGTGCAAGATATTCACAGACGAAATATGTGCAGCATGTGAGGTGGTGTGTGGGGTGAAGAGAAGACGAAACGGGGAGCAAGGAACAGCATGGTGGAATGAAGAGGTGAGACAGGCTGTAGCCCAAAAGAAGAAAGCATATAATGAATCGATGAGAAATAGGGGTGTGGAAGAAGCTGAGAGACGGATGACAGAGTTATATGTAGAAAGGAAGAGAGGTGAAAAGATTAGTAAGAGAGAGTAAGAAGAGAGTGGATGTGGAAATTAGAAGGAATTTGAGTGTAAAGTGGAGAGACTGTAAGAAAATGTTCTGGAAAGAGGTAAAGAGAGTCAGACAGGGTGGCAATGAAGTTAGTAGGGGAGTGAAAGATAAAAATGGTAGATTGCTAGCTCAGAAGGGAGAAAAAGTGAGCAGATGGAGAGAACACTTTAAGGAACTGTTGAACATAGAGAATGAAAGTAATGCGAGTATAAGTGGCTAGGGAATGGTTGAGAGAAGGAGGGAGGTGAGAAGACAGGAAGGAATCAGTAGGATGGAAGTTGTGGAAGCAATGAAGAAAGTCAAAATGGGGAAAGCCCCAGGAATTGCTGGAGTGTGTGGTGAAATGCTGAAGCCTGGGGGAGAGATAGTAGTAATATGGATGTGGAAAATGTGCAGATTGGCCTGGAAGGAAGGTAAAGTCCCGTGTGATTGGAAGTCAGGTATAATTATTCCCTAGTACAAAGGGAAAGAGGAAAAAGAAGTGTATGACAATCTTAGGGGCATTTGTCTTCTTAGTGTAATAGGAAAAGTGTATGGTAGGATACTTATTGACAGAGTTAGGGAAATAACAGAGGAATTAGTTGGAGAAGAACAGGGAGGCTTTAGGAAGGGAAGAGGTTGTGTAGATCAGATATTCATTCTTAGATATTTAGTGGAAAAGTGTCTAGAGAAGGGAAAGAAGTTGTATGTGGCCTTCTTGGATTTGGAGAAAGCATATGATAGGGTGGATAGACAAGGATTGTGGAACGTATTAAGATTATATGGAGTAGATGGGAAGTTGTTGAATGCTGTGAAGACAATGTATGAGGGAGCTAGGCTGCAATGCGTGTGGATAGTGAACTGAGTGAGTTTTTCTACTTGAAGGTTGGGTTGAAACAGGGATTTGTCGTCTCCATGGCTGTTCAATTTGTATATGGATGGGGTTATAAAAGAGATACAAGGATGGGCAGTGGATGTTGAAGTGGCCCTAATGAGAGAGGGCAGTGTTTGGAAACTTCCTGTACTGGTATTTGCAGATGATCCTGTATTGTTAAGTGAAGACGAAGGTGAGCTGCAAGGCTTGGTGGATGAGTTTGGGAGAGTGTGTAAGAAACGGAATTTAAAGATGAATGTACGGAAGAGTAAAGTTATGGTCTTCGAGAGAGGTGAAGTCAGTGAATGGAGAGGGGGTTGGATGATGTGGAAATGGAAAATGTGAGTACGTTTAAGTACTTGGGGTGTGTGATGAGTAAAGATGGAAGTTTGGAGGGTGAAGTGCTTGAAAGGGTACAACAAGGAAGAAAGGTTACTGATTCCTTGAAGGCAGTGATAAGAAATAGGGAAATGAGCATGGAAGTGAAAAAGTTATTACATGACAGTATTGTGATACCGACTCTGACGTATGGAAGTGAAGCTTAGACGTTGTTGGAGGGACACAAGTCAAGAGTGAGAACAGTGGAAATGAGTTATTTGAGAGGAGCAGTGGAGTCACATGGAGAGACAGACTGACAAATGAGGATGTGAAGGAGTTTTGTGGTGTGGATGCGGATGTGATAGGAAGCATTAGGAGAAACACAGTGAGGTGGTTTAGCCATGTGGAGAAGATGGAGAGTGAGAGACTGACGAGCAGAGTGTATGTGAATGAGGTGGACGGGGAGAGAGGGAGGGGAATGCTAAGGATGAGACGGAGGGATGGAGTGGAGAGGTGTATGAGAGAGGGCTGTGTGAATTGGGGGCAGGGCAGTGAAATGGTGGGGACAGGGTGACTTGGAGGCGATTTGTTTGTGGTCACCCCGTATAAGGGATTTAGGCGTCTGGCAATGGACAGATAGATAGTTAGTGTGATGAGTATGGATGGAAGTTTGGAGAGTGAAGTGCTCAAAAACATACAGCAAGAAAGAAACGTTGTTGGTTCTTCGAGAGCAGTGATAAGAAATAGGAAGGTCATCATGGAAGTATGAATGTTGCTGGATGCTAGTATTGTGATACCAGCTCTAACGTATGGAGGTGAAACTTGGACCTCGATGGAAGGACACAAGTCAGTGTGAGAGCAATTGATGTGAGCTATTTGAGAGGAGTGTGTTGAGTTGCATGGAGAGACAAATGGAGAGACTGACAAATGATGAAGTGAAGGAGCACTGTGGTGTGGATGTGGATGTGAAAGAAAGCATTAGGAGAAATACACGGAGGTGGGTTGGCCATATGGAGAGGATGAAGAGTAAATCACTGACGAGGAGAGTTTATGTGACTGAGGTGGAGGGGGTGAGAGGAAGAGAGAGGCCTCGGATGATACAGAGGGATGGAGAGGTACAGTATAAAAGAATGGGGTGTGGGCTGGAGAGAGGGAATCGATCCTTAGCTAGGCCATGAATGGGGATTATTTATAGCCACATCATAATCGCAGCGTGTTGTTCTATGAAGTTCGTTCTCACACCATTAAACTAAACACCAACCAATAAGACTATTCAAGAAACTAACATCTTTATGGATCATTAAATAAGGTATTGATGTAACAGTTAAGGAACCTTGTAAATATTTAATATAAAGAAAATCACCACATATCAACAATATTAATGTTGTCCCTTATAATTCAGAACCGTAATATCGCATTATTGTATGGGTATTTTAACTAAAACACCCTCGATCCAAAGAGCTCATAGGACAAAAACTTGAAAGATCGTATATATTTTTAGAACAAGGCAGTCATCGAAAGAGATTATATTTACACTTTTGGACACTGGAACGGTGGAACTATTAACTATTAAACATGCAGCTGAAAAGTTACAGGTTCGATCATCACCTTGTGCGACAGTGAGAGAAAATTTTTGGTTTACCGTTGAACACATCCTTAATCTAAGGGCACTATAGACACCACCGTATGCATAAACGGCGGCATATATTTCGGGCAAGTTATTTTGTTCCTAAATATTATTATATCTATTTTGCATCAGTATACTCCTTTATCAATTGGCTAATTTTAATTCTCAACATCCTTACATGCTGTGAATATGGTACGCAAATGCCGGAGTTTGTTACATATCGAATCCTCTATTTTTTATCCAACAAGAGAGAACGATATGAGCTCGGTTAAATCAAGCTTTGCGATTCGCCTCCCCCCTCCCTCACACCATCCCAAACAATCGTTCAGATAGCATTGTTTCATACTTGTCTTGTTCTGGGTCATCAGTTTCTTCCGTAACGTTTAACCTTTCACTTGATAATGCACATTTAGTTTTCTCGAGACGATAGATAACTTTTATTTCCATAAAATCGTATGGAGTTAACTGTAAGTAACAAATTCGCGGTAATGTTATTTGCTGTGTTTATTATAACTGGTATTATTTTTAATATTATTGTATTGTTTCTTCTTCTTCTTCTTCTTCTTCTTCTAGTAGTAGTAGTAGTAGTAGTAGTTGTTGTTCCCTAGGCAGTCTGGCCGAACAGCCCCGAGTCCATGAGGAAGGTCGTGGCCTAGACCGGGCTTTCCCACAGAGCTCTCAAGGAGTGTATGTTGTGTTGTTGGCGTTGGTGATTGTGTGCAATGCAGTCTTCCATAGTGTGCTTAATAGTATGGGGAGCTGAGTTGCATTCTAGACATGCACCAGCGACGGAGTCATCCAGCCTCTTCTGATAACTTAAGAGGGCTTGATGATGCCCACATCTCAGCCTGGCCATATCAGGAGGCCGTGCATGCAGCTGTGTGTTGTCTTTAAGTGACTGAATGGAGCGGCGAGTGATTTGAGTATGGATATGTTTCTGGAAGCTTGTCTGAGGCGGGCGAGGGAGGAGAGATGACAGTATTTGTGTATGATATCGTGTGCTGGGTGTTGTTTTGATGTTCCCTGGTGTGTGTGGGTGTGTTACCATGTAGTGTAGTGGATGTTCTGGGTTTGTGGAGGCTGAAGCGAGAATCTGGGTGCCTCTTGTGTCTAGGTGATCCTTGACCTTGAGGACTTTGATTTCTTGATGTAGGTGGTCTGTGAGTGTAGTAGCCGTGCAGCCTGTGATTATTATTAAGGTCTTGTTCTGTATGGTCTGTAGAGCGTTGTAGTGTGTTTTAGCGAGGTTAGAAGCCCAAGCAGGGCTTGCATAGTTCATCACTGAACGTAAATATTGTTTGTATACTGTGGTAGTGGTTTCTTTGTTGTGTCCAAATGTTGTGTGGGCAAGTGACCTCAGGGCATTGAGTCTTAGTGTTATTTTATTTTTAATTTTTGTGATGTGTTGTTTAAAAGACATTGATGTATTGTATATTACACCAAGGATTGTGTGTGTGTGTGTGTGTGTGTGTGTGTGGTAGGGGAGTGTTGTTTATGGTGAGGTGTGGAATGTGACGTGGTCTGCTGTCCAGTTTGTGAGAAGTGTCACTGTAGATTTGGCTGGGGCTATTTTGATCCTGTTTGTGGTGAACCATTCGTGCAGTGTGTTGAGGTAAGGTTAGAGGATGTGTGCAGCTGTGTTGGCGTTTTGGTGTATACATGTGAGTGTTGTTGTTGTTGTTGTTGTTGTTATCATTAATATTATTATTTTTATTATTATGTGGTAGGTGGGGACGCTCACCATCCACTCACTCGATGTAGTGCTGCTCTCGGGTGTCTGCCCTTTCCTCTTCTTCATCCTTCTTTCCTTCCATCCTCTTCTGTCTTCCTTTACTTCATTCTTTCCTTGTCCTTCTGCCTACGGGTAACTTTACACTTCCTCTTCTGTCTTTCTTTCCTTCATTCTTTCCCCTTCTTTCTGTCTGTGGGTGACTCTACACTGAGTGACAAGCCAAATGGCTTCCTGTACACCAGGAAACAATTTACTACCCTGGGTGGTAACCATATAACCAAATTTTGGCGCCTGGTGGTTTAGTGAGTAATTATTGCGCTCCAATCGGATTGAACCGGTGAAGGTTTGTATCCAAGAGATGGTTGGGGTTGATTGTTCATTTAATGCCACTCAGGGATGGGTGAAGCTGGTCACTCTCATCTTAAATGCCGGGACCAACTGCTTAGCCCCGGGCTCCTACGCTCCTCATGGGGCAATGTAGGATTGGATGATGGATGGATTTTTATTATTATTATTATTATTATTATTATTGGTATTATTATCATTATTATTATTATTATTATTATTATTATTATAATTTTCATTATCATCACCATTAGTAGTAGTAGTAGTAGTAGTAGTACTTGTTGTTGTTGTTACTGTAGTATCATTATTCAATCCTGCCTCCTTTTAACAATTATTCGGGCACACATTATTATATAGAGGTAAGGAGACTTACCAGTTATGTAATGCATTAGTTTTATAAACCTGGGCCCCCGGATTATTCCTCCGTATTCTGCTGAATGTCATGGAGTTGTTTCTCTTCCATCCTTCGAATGCTTTATCTCACAGATCTCTGACAACTCGTGTTCTTGTCCACCGTTCCATTAAAAATACGCCAGTTTCATGATGGATTAGTCTTTTCACCCACGTCACCACCAACATTTATGTTGCTGTAATACCACACAGCTGTATTGATTCTGATGTAATTGATAATAAATTCAATAATCATTATTTATTGAAGTGCAGCTTCATATTTCCTTTTTTAAAATGAATTATATATATATATATATATATATATATATATATATATATATATATATATATATATATATATATATATATATCACTGAAATGAAGGTTTACTGCAGGTGTTAGAATATACTGGGCCAGATATTTATTACTGCAGTGAGATAATAGAATGCATAAGTAAAGTCTCAACCGAATCTGACTTACATAAAATAATATTTGATAAAAATTCATCTTCGAACGGATCATGAAACTTCATATTCTTTCAGGTTTTAATAAAATGATAAATGGGAATGTGAAATATATAACACAATGCCAATTTAATTATCTGATAGTTCATTTTACGAAGAGGCTTTGGCATAAACGCATAACTGATATAATACATTTGATGAGAGAGAGAGAGAGAGATTATTGTGTAATTTGTGGCCTCGTGGTTGTGGTGGTGAAGGCTAAACTATGGGAGGGGCTTATAGACGCGAAACGAGAAAAAAAGAGGGAGGGAGAGGGAAGAGGGGCGTGGCTTAAGTGAGGAAAGGGGGGCAACAGTGTTACCAACACAATTAACGATTCTCTGTCAGGTGGGTGGAGCGATACTTTTGTCCACGATAGTACAGTACATACAGTAATGGATGCCTGGGCTGGTAATGAGTGGTTGGGTGCAGGGATAACAGGTTCAGGTTCAATGCTTAACATGCCCACAGTGAATATTCTTTAGGTCGTTGGTGGGAAACAGTAAGTCAGCCTTGTAGAAGTAAGAGGTCCATCATGGCAACATATAAACCCTACTGGAGAGGCGGCATAAATCCATGCAGAATAGGTAAGGCCACTCAAAGGGTTAGTACATTAATGGCGGAATATGTATATATGTTGTTCTTTAAAGATGTACGCATATATATAGATGATGGGGAAACAGGTTTGTGTTCCTCCCTCCATAACATTTATGATAGTCCATGGGGAAATAGTTCTCTCAGTGAATGGGAGTAGACCCAGGAGGAAAAGTTACTTCCTTTCTTATATGGGAACAGGGCAACGAAGGACAGAGATAACTCCTTGTAATTCAGTGTAGGTCCATTTGGAATGGGTAACTCTATCTATGAGGGAAAAGTAAAGCCAGCGATTATTATGGAAGCCTCATCTCAGTTCGATGAATATGCCTAAACTCTAAACTATAACCAGTGTCAAAGAAAGAGAGAGAGAGAGAGAGAGAGAGAGAGAGAGAGCGCACACACACACACACACACACACACACACACACACACACAAAACCAGAGAGAAAGAGAGAGAAAGAGACAGAGAGATGAGAGTACTTTCGTACGCACTAGAATGCTTGTAAGAACTGAATATGAAAGAAAATGGGTGTCCAAACTCAGCATATGATGTATCTCCTGGGGAAAATAAACCAAGTGGATTTTTTTTCCTTCAAATTGTCCTATGTTTATACGTTGGCCAAAGATGCAATTTTTTCCGTTTTTGCTCACATCAGCCTCACACGCAGGAGCAGTGAGTGTAGTCTATATGAGTGAAAACAGTATTCAAATTATAATCTTGTGATTATACAATAACCCTACATTAACAAGGAATACATTTAACAAAAAATAAATAAATTTTGAATTGACTGATAACATGTCTTGTTCACCGTACACGATGCAACTAAGATCCCCACAATCCCACAATTGTCTGGCTCCAAGGCAGCAGTGGCAGCAGGCCATGTCAATGAATGCGTCCAAGACTGGGATCTTGGCACCAAAATAAACACTCTTTGCTTTGACACAACAGCCGTCAACACCAGCATTTATGGAGGAGTATATGTGCGACTGGAGCAAGCTCTCGGATGTGAAATGATGTATTTGGAGTGCCAACATCACGTTTTTGAACTGCTCCTGGGAGCATCATTTTCCTCCGTTGTTTCTTACCTTTCCAAAGGACGTTAGATCACTATTTTCCAGAGGTTTCGTGATTTTTGGTCCTATGTGAACTTGAGTGAATACTGCACTGCAGTGGACGGCGAGTGTACAGCCGTCGTGATTGGCCCATAGGCATGAAGAATTGTTCGGGAAGTACAGGACCTCCTAAGGCTGAAGCATCCCAGTGATGATTACAAAGAGTTTCTTGAAACTGTAGTTATTTGCTGGGAGGAATACCTCATGGTCGCCGATATCCAGTATTCGTGGTACCAGGTGCTGTCCATCGAGCATGCTGGATGACACATATATTTAAAGATTTGGATTTTCAGATCTCAGTTAAGGATGTACATGAACCAATGTCCTTCAAATTTAAGTGAACAAAGCAATTCTGATTGCCTGATTTTTGGCTTGCAGGATTTTTGCCTATTCGTCACCCAATATTACGTCTTTGCATTTTTTCAGCAAGAGATGCAGCAAGTTCTCCGCGATATGATCTTTCCGTCTTTCAAGAGCTTCAAGAAAGCAGCATCACTGGCAACAAGAACTCTAATAGGCACCTCTGGTACCTCAGAGAGGCGAACATTGCCTGTCACTATCGGATCCTGCGATGAACGACAATGAAGAACATAAAATGGTAGAGAAATTGAACTCTGCTGAAGAGTCAGTAGATCCTCCCCAACGAGTTTGGGTATCAAATCCACAAGGAAAGTCACTAGCAGGCTTTTGCTTTTCCAGAACATAAAAGCTGTTCACTCTCCTTGACCTTCTGGTTGCTTTCCTGCATGAGGACCCATTAAACTGGGAAAACAAAACAAGGTTTTGTTCAGCAAAGGCCAGGGTGGAATCTTTGGTCACAGTGAATGACGTTGCAGAGCAAGGAGTAGCAGAACTACGAAGGTCGGCAGAACTTGAAATGAAGAGCAGATCCAGTTCATGCTCCAAATTGTCAACAAACATCGAAAAAATATTCTGACAGCCTCCAAAGCCAGTTTAAAGTCAAATTGAAGGATGGTGTGTTGTATCATGTTTGTATTTCTTTGTTTATCTAAAACTACCGGTCACATCAATATATTATTACTTTTGCGTTGCAAACATTATTATATTTTTGCCATTCTTTTGGAACCACTTATCTGTTTGGCAACTTTTTAATGTAACTCGACTTTAATGAAATTTGATATGTTTACTTTTCTCATGGTTCTTTACAAAATATGGGGTTCTGCTTGTTTGTATTATTATTTTGAAAATTCACCTCTATATTATCAAAGCACCCCAGTATGCATGCATGATGAGAGAGCTTGGTTTTCCTCGAGGAAGATTGGTTTCATGTCTTAAGAAAGACTGTTTGATGGTTGGTTGTATAATCATCCAACAATATGAACAGCAAGCGCTAATGAAACTAGTATAATGGAGTAGACTGTAGCACCAGTCGAACAAGGCGATACCTCCGAGGTAGATGGCAAGCTGGTGACAGGGAGATTTGGAACTCCCCTTTCACCAGGACCTTTTTTTTTTTTTCTTTATGCGAGGAAGAAGGAACAAAGGCCATGAGCCCGCAATAAGAGTTCCCTCCAAGAGAAAAACAAAATACAAGAGAGAGCCAAATTCAAGATCCATTCATTTCGAGATGCCTGGACACACTGCTTTTGAAAGACTGGAGATCATAGGCTGCAGGAAATACAGACAGAGGGAGACAGGTCCAGAGTTGCCCTGTTGCATAAATGAAGGACTGGGAGTAACGGTTAACTCTTGCATTAGAGAGTTGGACAGAAAAGGGATGAGAGTTTGCTGCTAGACGGGTGCTACGCGCCCGTCGTAGAGGTGGAGGAATGCATGCAGACAGTTCAGAGGAGCAGTGACCATTTAAGTACCGAACATATTCAGTGCTTTCAATTACACAGAGAGCAGGCCAGCATACTCTCTTAAATACCTCTACCTTCAACTTTCTTCACCACACTACATGCACATACCTTATCACACCAATTTCCATTCCCTTTAGCACTGGCTGCTGCATTAATATCAGCAAACGACGTGGTGTCTCGGATTGCCAACATCGGCAGGGTAGGGTTGGTGGCACAGAGTCCTCCCGGTCGCCATCAAGCAATTGTGCCGGCAGCGACTGTTGCAAATTCTGTTCATGCTCGTTAGTAGAGAAGTGTAGGTGTGGCCTTATTCTTCACCAATATCCGTGGTCTTAATTCCAATTTGAATTCAGTTCATTTTTTCCTACAGTTCATATCCCTCTAGCCCTATTCTTCACAGAACCCCACATATCTCCCTCTACCGAAATATCCCCATTTTGTTTTCCTAATTATCATCTCCCCACAAAATTCCCTAAAAAGGGTGGCACCTTTTCTTATAGGAAAAATGAATTTGCCGTTGATACTACTTTAAACTTCACTTGAACTAATTTCGCATAGTCACTGTATCATCTAAATTATCTAAATATTACCAAATATATCTGTGTAATCTATTGCGTCCCCAATGCTTCTTCAGAACCCAGTGTATTTGACTCCATATCCACGCAGTTGAGTAACCTTAACCATACCTTTATCACCGAAATTACCATTTTGGGTGATTTTAACGTAAGTAATGTAGATTTTTTTCTAATAACAGAACAGAGGAAGGAAAAACAAATGAATAAAAAAAATAATCCATACACCTGATTATTGGTGACCTCCATTCATACAATATCTGTAACAGTTGGACTTGAACAACTGTACACTGAAGTCTGGGGGGAAATAACTCCGGGGAAGCGAGTTCCAGAAAGATGCAGCTCGGAGAATAAAAGAATTCTGATAGGCAGAAGTTCTGCAATATGGCTGTGTGACATTCCATCATGAGCGCTACCAGATGCCAGTGCAGCACGAGGGAAGGAATGGAGAGATGGCATAATGGACACAACTTCGTCTGAGTATTTGCCATAAAAATATCTGTAAAATAATGCAAGGGAGGCAACATTACTTCTTACTTGTTGGGATGTAGTTCATGCATTACAGCGGGGTTATTGATAATTCCAACAACTTTGTTCTGAATTTTGCCTAGTTGTTTTAGTCCAACCTCTCATTATCCATTCCACAATGGTAAACAATATTCTAGCTGATAGCACACATGACTCATTCTGTAAATTATAGCTAACTGCTTGTCAGTAAAGAAGTTATGGACTCTGTACAATTATCCAAGGTTATTTGATGCGGTTTTAGCAAGTGATCTGACATGAGAGGTCCAGCTGAGGGTGAAGCACCGAGAATTTCAATACTTTTGGAGATAGGAATATTAGTAGCATTGAAGGTAGTATACTGTACGAATCTGGCAATATCAGTCTATTAGTAAATTGTATACATTTGGTTTTCCTAGCATTAAATGAGAAAATGTTGTTTTGTCCATAATCACTGATCTTAGATAAGTCTTGATTTATGGAGATGGCTGTGCTGAGTTGAGAATTAGAGTTATTAGACTTTCTAAATGGGTGTTTGAATATGAATGAGCTGTGACGCATTGAGTCATCTGCATATGAACAGATGGGATTGTGGGTGACAGATAAGAGATCATTAATATGAACCAGGAACAGGTTTGGCACCAGAACTAATCCCTGTGGCACGCCGGCGTTAACTGAGTGGAAATTGGAGTATACATCATATACTTTTACTGTTATTTTTCTGTAGCTGAGACATGAGGAAAGTGGAGGAACAAAAGACGTTAGTCGACAGCAAGGGAGTTTGGACAGCAGGGAACGGTGCCACACTGTCAAAAGCCTTAGAAATATCAAGGGCTACTGCATGAGTTTCTCCATGTTGGTCAATTGATTGATGGAGGGTATGAGTCAGGAGATTGGGTATGTCAATGGTAGATCTCTCATGGCAAAAACCATATTGTCTCTTAATAATTAAGTTGTTGGATTCAAGATGTTTAACTATGTGCTTGTTAATTAAAATTTCAGAGAATGGTTATTGCATTCTGCCAGGACTGACGATACTGGTCTGGAGTACGAGCTGTTTGCAGAATTGTTTAATCTTAAGCAGTTGCTAAAGCAACCAACCTGAGTACCAGATAATCCTGACCATAATGCCGAGCTCTTGGATCTATTCCTGACAAATAATCCAGATCAGTACAGGATAGAAGTACTGTCACCACTTGGATACTCCAACCACAATCTCACCAAAGCCTCATTAGTCGGCTGCCCCAACCCCCCCCCCCCATTCTGAACCTGTCAGTGTGACCCGATGGTACTTGGTAGGACAAACTTGGATGGATTTAGAAATTATCTTGCTGACATTCCATGGCAGTCTTTCTTCTCTAGTGTTACCAGTTCTACCCAGTCCCACATCAGTGACTTAATACTCGCTGGTATGGATTTATTCATACCAAGTCAACAGTTCACTAGAAGTTCGAACTCTCCAGTCCCAGTACTAGAACTTGACTCTCCTGAAATTGTTCCATTTAAAATATAGACTAGATACGTATAATCTATCCTAGATAGTTACCAGCCAACAAAGCTCCAGGCCCAGACGGAACACCAATTGTTCTGAAAAAGTGCTCCCCAGAGCTTGCCTCTGTTCTTGCAAAATTATTCGGACTATGCATACGTACTTCTTCATTCCCTAATTCATGGAAAGAAGCCAATATCCAACCAATTCCAAAAAAAATGGAAGTTCCTCTGACCCCTCTGATTACATACCAATAGCTATCACATCTCTTGGTAAAGTATTTGAAACTGTAATTAATAATCACATAGTTGAACACCGTGAATCCAAGAACTTATTTAGTGACAGACAGTATGGTTTTTGCCACCATTGATATACTCAGTCTCCTGACTCATACAATCCATCTATCAATTGACCAACATGGAGAAACTCACGCAGAAGCCCTTGATATTTCTAAAGGTTTTGACAGAGTGCAGCACCATTTCCTGCTATTCAAACTCTCTTGCAATGGACGAACGTCTTTTGTTCCTCTGCTTTCTTCCTATCTCAGTGACAGAAAAAGGAGAGTAAAAGTGGATTATTTATATTCCAGTTTCCATTCAATTAATGCTGGTGTGCCACAATGATCAGTTCTGGCACCAACCCTATTCATAGTTCATATTAATGATCTGTTATCTGGTACCCATAATAACATCCATTCATATGCAGATGACTCTTCACAGTTCAGTCACACTCAACCACCCATTTACAAAGTTTAATATCTCTAACTCTCAAGTCAGTGCAGCCATCTCCATAAATAAAGACTTCTCTGAGATCAATGAATGGGGACAATATAAATTTGTCTTATTTAATGCTAGTAAAATCAAAATAATATACGGTATACTATTTACTAATAGCCTGATATTGTTAGATTCATATACACTCGACCCTCGATTTGGCGGACCCCTATTTCCCGCAGTTCGGATTTCCCGGACGTACACTGAGGCCGGACAATATTATCAAATGCCGGACATATGGCCATACACGTCTGGGATTCTCACAAAAGTTCAGCCATTTTCCTCTCATATAAAACTATAAGCAGAGTGCTGCACAACACAGTATAATTTTAGCAAGGTTTTGATTCGATAAAGGACATTTGTAACACACACAAGATATTTTCATACATGAAATGCATCTTGGCCACCAATCTGCATCACCCCACCACTTCCCAACTCGTGGCAATATCTCTTTTGCCACTTACCTTTCTCAAATGCCATTATAAACAGTTTATTGCATAACGATAAAATTTCAGGAATGCTTGGACACAATAAAATTCATAAGTAATAAAAAAATATATATTTTCTTATGGACAAATTCTATGCGATCAATTCTTACTCACTTAGCTCACCCGACTCTATTCAACTAAATACCGAATCGGCACTTTTCAGTGGGAAAATATATACATACATATATATATATATATATATATATATATATATATATATATATATATGTTATTGCCACAGTGGCTCATACACACCTAATTATCTGAAATCCGCTAAAAAAAAAATTGTACTGAATTAATATAACTTAATTTAAGAACTAGGTTTCAAACTTAAAATGCACCAGTGTTAGTAAATATTTCCCCTTCAGATCGTCAGCACTCCTTGACAGACTTCTATTTTCAATAAACATTTATTCTGAGTACAAAAAATGTATCTGCATTGCAAATCGATATTTATACAAAACAAAAGTCCATCAAGGCGAGTTGCTGAGCTAGAGGCAAAGCACTTCTGCTAACTAAGAAACTTTTGCTCTAAATCCTGAATTTCTATTAATTATTAAATTAAGCACAAATTTTGGTTGAATTTCAGATAATTAGGTGTGCAAACCTATATGGTGATAATTATAAAAATATTTTCCAATTAACCCATAACGTCCCGAGGTTTTCCGCACCTCCGACATCCCCCAATCCCGAGGTATTTTTGAAAAAAATTTTTTTGGCTAAAACCTTCGCTTTTGGTGAGAAACATGGAAAATTCATAGAGAAATCGCTCACCTGAGGTTTAAGATACTCAATCCAGGTAGGAGTTCCTCCTTACCTGACTGGGTTTTCTAACATGCTGGCACCAAAGAAAACGAGTTCTATGGGAGGGTAACTATTTTATCCACTCATAAACAGTATTTATTTATTTATTTGGTACGAATTTATATGTAGTACAAGAGTATATTGGTTTTCAAACAGTAATATAGGCATTATAAGCATTGTTTCACTCACTAACTCATCACCATTCATGACCTTTTTTTTTCCACATTACCTGATCATCATTTCTGACTGTTTCTTCCTCTGCTGTTATGTAAACTTCGTCCTCCACATTGTCATCGATTGGGGAATGACTCTGGCCCTGAATATGTTTACTGGCCAGGTCACTGGTAACAGGTGAACTGCTGAGACAATGGCATGAGGGGGGGGAGGGGGGAGGTTATGCGGTGTAAGGCATTGTCCCTGCTTGGCATCTTGTAGAGGAATAGAGGAAGGTGTCCCGTGTATACGTACGAAAAATCACGCGCGAAAATTGAAAATTGTGCAAATTAGGGACCTAGCAATTGCACGACGTACCGGTACGTCGCCAGGACTGGCAAATGCAAATCGTTGCAATGTACCCATATGTCGACAGGACGGGGCGGGTTAAAATTGCCTATTCTGTCCAAGATTGAGATCATATTCGATGAGTGTTTGTATCTCAATCAGCTGATTAGTGGTTGGCCAATGTTAGCAGATAAATCCCCTTCAGATCACCAGGACACCTTGACAGACTTCTATTTTGCATAAATATTTATTTTGAGTACAAAAAAATGTATCTGCATTGTAAATCGATATTTATTACAAAACAAAAGTCCGTCAAGGTGACTTGTTAGGGTAGAGGCAAAACACTTAAGCTAACTTCAAAAAATTTTCACTCTGAATCCTGATTTTCTATTAATAATTAAATCAAACACAAATCTTTGACTGAGTTTCAAATAATTAGGTGTGCAAACCTATACAGTGATAAAGATTACAATATTTTCCTATTAAAATTGCCGATTCGGTCCAAGATAGTGTGTTTGTATCTCAGTCAGCTGATTAGTGGTTGGCTGACCTAGGGGTGCTCCATTCCTTGCTCATTTTCCTCTTTTCCATCAGCTTTCTGATCTTCTATCATACACTCCATTCTCGTCAACAATTGTCTAAACAACCATTCTTAGGGTTGTAGCTAGCAAAATGCAGCTATTGTGTCAGTTATTATTATTGTTATTGCGTCAGTGTTATTATTTTATGTACTGTGTATGTTAGTTATGTTGATATAGGTAGCCTGCATTCCAGAATGCTTTAGATTATCGGAATAATTGCAGGACAAAATTGGAGAATTCGGACGAAGTATGGTAATAGTCCGGGGAATGGTATGTGGGGCCAGACTTTTGCCATTCCCAGACTGGTCTACCCCCCCCCCTTTTAGTCCGGCAAATCGAGGGTCAAGTGTATTACCTTCAATGATACTAATATTTCCATCTCCAAAAGTATTGAAATTCTTGGTGTTTCGGTGTTTCACTTAATACACACACACACACACACACACACACACACATATATATATATATATATATACTGTATATGTATATATATGGGTGGGCAGTACCAAGGTACAAAAGTACCGAGTTACATTACCGAGTTACAATTCGAGTACCGGTAGCAGTAGTGACATTACTTTTTTCATGATGTACCGAAATGGGTACCGACAGCACATTTTTAAGCATATTTTGTCGGTACTCGCTACCGGTACATTTTATTTATCTATATTCACGCATGGTGTGATTTAAAAAAAAAAAAAAAAAAAAGGTGAAGAGAAGGCCTATATGGCAGTGCTGCTGCCGACCCTGGCCATGTGCCTCAAGAAATTAAAAGAGGTGAAGGAAAGCGCTGATCTAATGGTGTGCTAGCCTCTAGTGAATGCAGTGAATGGAGGTGTGGAAGGCAGGTTCGATAATCGTTTTGAGGACATTGACTGCCTGCTTGTTGCTGCCTTTCATCCCCAATTCAAGTTATCGTGGTTGGCGTGGTTACCTGAATCTGCCACCTACGACATAGAGAAAATGAGGAGGAGAGTGGAAAAGAAGATGGTGTCACTACTGGACAGCAAGCTAGAGGACGCAGAGAGCAGCACCACTGATGATGATGACGAGCAGGATATCAAGGAAGAGTTTTTCGAACCTCTATATGTAAAAGGGAGGAAGAAAAGGGAGACTGGGAAAAAGCTAATAAAGGAATATTTGGAGAAACCCCAGAAATATAAAATCAACAAAGACTGCTTTCCTTGCAAGGTTTGCAGACACTTATTTGTAACTTATAACACCAATTCCATCCATTGCTGCTGTGGAACATCTGTTTTCATTGGAGAAGGACGTGCTCAAACCAAAACGGGCGGGACTCAGTGACTGTCATTTTGAAGTGCTCATGTTCCTCATGGGCAATACTGGAAAAGAAAGCTGAAGTGCACTGTGTCAGTAGTAATCAGATTTTTGTGCATATAATGACACGAGGTAGTCATAAAATTGTGTTTATATTGATAAACACTATACTAGGAGTATAAGAATGTGAATTACACTGGTTGGTTAAAGTTTAGTGATCTATGTATTGAAAGTAAAAGACTGAACGGTCGCAAAACCTTATGCTTTAGCCACCCCATAGTCAATGTGGCTGTTACATTTGTCTGACAACATCTTTCATCTCTCCTCAGGTCCGGCTGTGTTGACAAGACTGGTCTCTGGGTCCTCAGTGTGCTACAAAAAAAAAAAAAAAAAAAAAATCAATCAATACTGGACAAGTTTACTTTATTCACATTCATGTACCGAGTACCGAGTCGGTACTCGGTACTTTTTTTTTTTTTTTGTACCGGTACAGGTAGTGACTATTTAAGGCAAGTACTGGTACCGTTACCGATGACACTTTTTTTTGTATATGGTGTCCACCTCTGTGTATATATATATATATATATATATACATATATATATATATATATATATATATATATATATATATATATATATACATATATATATATATATATATACTGTATATTAATCAATGATCGGCAGTATGGCTTTAGACAAGAACGTCCAACTGTAGACATTCTTTGCCTTCTTACCTACCCATCAGATTAACAAAACATTAGACCAACACGATGAAACACACACAGTAGCACCTGATATATCAAAAGTGACAGAGTATGGCACCAGGCCTTATTGTCTAAGATGTCACACTATGGCCTTGCATCATTGGTACCTCTAATTTCTTCTTACCTTCATAATAGAAAAATACGGGTCATGGTAGATGGAATTTATTCTCAGTTTCATTCCATAAATGCTGGCGTACCTCAGGGATCAGGTTTGGCACCAACCCTCTTTTTCATTCATATATATGACTTCCTATCTGTCACTCACAACCCAATACACTCTTACGGTGATGACTCGACCCCTCATAGTTCTTTCACATTTAGTACCTCCTTTACACAATTTGATATTATAAATTCCCAGATAAACACAACAATTTCTCTGAGCCAGGACCTTTCTAAAATTAATCAATGGGGACAAACAAATCTGGTCTCATTTAATGCTCAGAAAACTAAATACATTAATTTCTCCCACAGAAAGAATCCCTCAGACTCTCACATAACCATATCCACTACAATTTATATCCTAGGTGTTACTCTAAACCCCAGCCTAAGCTGGACAGCTTATGGGAAATCCCTTTGCTAAAAATGCTTCCAAAAAATTGCTTAAATGTACAGAGTTCGTAAGTTCTTCACGGATGACCAGATGGCCACAATATACAAAAATCATGTGCCTTCTCAGATCGAATACTGTTCACCACTGTGGATCGGATGTGGAGCGGTTGCATTGAGGCAGTTGGACAAAATTCAAAATAAAGCCATTAGATTAATCAATAATCCTACCATTATGCAGGACCTTCCTCCATTATCAGTATGTAGAGATGTTGCTTCTTTAGCATTATTTTATTGTTATTTTTACCGTAAGTGCTCTGACGAACTGGCTTCAGTTGTGCCTTCCCTTCACATTTTCCCCTGGAATACCCGGGCAGCTGGGAGTGCCCATGAACTCACCCTCTTTACCCCGCAATGCAGAACCTCTGCTTATCAAAATTCATTTATCCCCATAACCACTACTCTCTGGAATTCACTTCCTGGGAGTTGCTTGCCACAAACATTTAATCCACTTCAATTTAAATCCAGTTGTAATAAATATTTTATGAATGGAGGATGCCTTTAGGCACATGGACTTATTTTTTTTCCTTTGTTTTTCCTTCCTCTCTCTCTCTCTCTCTCTCTCTCTCTCTCTCTCTCTCTCTCTCTCTCTCTCTCTCTCTCTCTCTCTCTCTATATATATATATATATATATATATATATATATATATATATATATATATTCTGCACTACCTGCGGAACGTGCACAAATTGGTGTCAACATTGCTACCACTACGTGGATCAAAATATATTTTGACTAGCAATATAGCCACTTTTTAAAAGAAACTGTGTTACCACGACTCTAGCTGCTGTCGGTTCTTTTCCTACATGTTTCTTTTTCATTAATATTTATGCAGCTATTTTACACTGGCACATAATACTTATGCTTACATAGGTAAATTTATATTCCACATGCAGGTATATGGGTTTCATTTACTGAAGTTGAGAAAATTAACATCATTGTCAGAAATTTTATACAATCTCTTCTCTGATGGGTGTTAGTCTAACAACGACAAATAATAGATTTTAAAAAAAATAGAAGTCTCTTAGGAAATCGGTATAGTTAATACTGTAACTCGCCAGTAATTATCTTCTTACATCCTAGCTCGTCCCCCCGATTTGACCAAATCATGAAGGTTACTTAGCTAGACAGAGTCGGGGAAACAGATCGGAACAGGTGTGAGCTCTTGGTTGGTTTGTCTGGGCCTTCCCAAACGTCCTTGGTGCGATTTTTTTACAAGGTGCGGCTCAAACGAGCTATAGGAAGAAGGGGAAATAATGGAGAGTTTCTATCCCCTCAAAGGATTCGGCGATGCCAAATATGTTTAATACAATTAGTTAAATACACTGAATTACATCAAGAACTATACAAGAAAAAATCCAACCTAATTTAATCTTAGTTTTAAATAAAACTAAAGCCAAATATTCATTTTATCTATATGAATATGTATTAAACCTTCCTCCACATTTTTCGTCAGGATGCTCATCATCCTACCACACAGGCGCAGTCATAAGGATGGAAAATTCCTAAGTATTTACATGTATTTTCAATATAGTTGTCCACAAATGTTAAACACAGTAGCATTTAACTTATTAATAATAAGAATTATGAAACAGAACTAGAACACAATCTCTGGGTAAAAAAAAAAAAAAACGCTTGAATTAGCCATCAACACTCTCTGGGTTTTCTTCTGCTTTCAACAGAAACAACTATTTTAAAAGGTAAAGTGTGCAACCGCTCTGGGGGAAAATATTTCCCAAAGTTTTGGGACCGGGCGAAAAATGATACGATGTATCATGTAATGTGACCCTTAGCCATGGGCTCTCTCCATAGATCTCGAGAACCCTGTGCTAGACATTTTCGAAGTGCACCAAGCCATTGTTTCTGCTTGTGGCTGTGAACTGGTGATCTCGACCCAGGGGAAATGGTAGCCTACTTAATGAGGTGTCCTCCCCAGCAGAAACCTCCTGTCTCTGGAATCTGACCTCCGTACATGGTAACAGTACGTCTTGTGTACTCCATGCCATCGCTCCTCTGGCATTGCAAGTGTTCACTGGGTACAGAAGAAATTATATGGCGTTCTGACCCCAACTCCAATGCTGATATTGACCTTTGATAGATTAACATTGCCTACTGCTGTGAAACTTGCTTGGCTCTCTCTCTCTGTGAAGCCCATGTTCCAAACCCGAAGAGATGTTCCCACTGTCAGGGTATGGCCATGTTAGCCACTCTTGTTGCCGTGCTCAAGCTGGCCTTCCTGGTGTTTGTGTCTCCTGTTGTGGACCAAACCATACCAGCAAATGTAGAGGACTCCTTAAAAGCTATCACTGTGGATGTCCTCTTGCTGTCTCTTCTAAACACTGTCCAAGATACTGCCTTGAAAAGGAGATTTTTATCCATTCATACACCTGAGAGGGTTTCATTTCCTGAAGCAAAAAGGAGAGCCCACTCTTTTTCCAGCCTGGGGTTACGTACGCTTCTGTCCTTCCTGAAACGCCAGTGCGTCACCCTGTATCTCAGAGGCAGCATCGACCCATTCCAGTACCCACTCCTTCAGCTCGTGATATGCAGAATACTGTCCCCAAGGTTAGTACCGTTTGTGAGAACGATGGTTGCTCGGTGTTTCCGCCCCCACTTCGGTGGATGACGGCTTGCACACTTCTGTGGTGGTGGCAGATATCCACGTTGACTGGACTCCTTCTCCTGCCTTAGCCAGTATGCTCAAGGCTCCATCTGTACCTGGTAAACATCACCATTCTTCATCAGAGTCCTTTGAGCATGAAGATTGGCCACCTAAGGTCTCTGTTGCTGACCCTTCTGTTGACACCTCTCCTGTTCCCTCTGCCCAGCAGGCTGAGGAATCTAGCCAGGTCACAACTGAAGCTGATGGTTCACTTCTGGTCCGGTCCCCACCTACGGATGTTGTTGGACAACTTGTTGGTGTTTCAGATATAAAGCATAGGCTGTCCTCCTCGAATGACTCGAGTCCTGTGGACTCTACTTCCACTTCTGGGGCTTCTGGTGGGGGCAGAGGCCGCCCTACACCTCAAAAAGCAGCCCCTAGGCCACCTTCCAAACAAACTGGTATGCCCACCCCAAGAAGGAGTATTGTAAAACTTACTTCCTCGTACTTTCGTTTGCCCACGGACAGAGGGTGCGGGTTTCTGGTGCTGGGCAGGCTCCTGTGAAGGGCCTTCATAAGCATCAATCCAAACCCGCTCGCTTGTCAGGTGTACAGTCCCGCACTTAATCATCATTCCTCCTTTATGGGTTTTATCATCCAGTGCAATGGTCGGGGATTATGTGCTAACTATGAGACTGTGTCATATTGTTTCTCAGTTTACTCCTCTGTGCATGTGCATCCAGGAGACCATGGTAGATGATGCTGTTCGTTCCAGTCGTTCAGGCTACCATGCTTTTTATTTTGATCCTGTGCTGGGTCAAGGTCGTCATGGAGGTGCTGTTATCTTCCTTCATCAGAATATTACACACAGTCATCTGGACATCTCTACTCCCCTGCAGGCTGTCGCTGTCTGGATGTTTTTATGTCCGTAGTATACAGTTTCCAGTCTTTATCTTCCTCCCAGTGCTACTGTTGAAAGGCCAGATCTGGAACACCTTATTCAAGGCCTTCCCTCTCCTTTTTTATTGCTAGGAGATGTGAATGGTCACCATCCACCGTGGGGTGACAGTGAGGCTAACCACAGGGTGTAATGCTAACCTCTTTAGTGGAAGATGAGGAGTTGGGCATATTAAACTACAATATAATGACTTATTTCCATAGCCAGAGAGGAACTTTTACTGCCATTGATTCCTCCTTATGTTCAGCTGATGCTGTTTTAGATTTTAACTGGGATATGTTTCCAGACCTGTATGGCAGCGACCATTTTCCGTTACTCTTAACTGCAAGTGCAGGTGGACCTCACCCACGTCTTCCTCGCCTGCTTCTGGATAAGGCTGACTAGCCACGTTTCAGGGAATTAAGTTCCTTTTCCCTTTCTGTCAATGAGTTTGGCTGTCTTACTGAGGCAGTGTCATATTTCAATCACGTGTTGCACTCAGCAGCCCTATCATCTATTCCAAGAACAAAGGGTCAGTTTCCTAAACGTCCGGTTCCTTGGTGGAGCTCTGAGTGCAGTTCCACAGTGAGAGTCAAACGAGCTGCCTTCTCTCGACTTCATCATCACCATGGGGATCCTCAGTATTGGTGGCATTTCAGAGGGCACAAGCTCATATGACGCAGGTTTTAAAGGAGGCCAAGTGTTCATCCTGGAAGGGTTATGTTTCCTGCATCAACTCGAGGACTTCCATCACCCTGGTGTGGAACCAGGTTAGGAAAATTTCAGGGAAATTTACTGTTCCCTCTCCTCCTGTCTTATCTGCAGCAGGTGGAACTGTGACTGATCCTTTTGCTGTTGCAGAGTTGCTTGTTGATCATTTTGCCAGTGCGTCACAGAAGGATGTAGATAAGCCTTTGGCTTACCACTGTTGGCGCCTAGAGTCTCATGGTCTCAGTTTTGCCTCTGCTGGGGGAGAGCCTGCCATCTTCAGTTTCTGAACTTCAGGCAGCTCTGTCGCAGTGCCATGATTCCTCTCCTGATTATGACGATATTAATTATGCCTTTCTATGTCACCTGTCTGATGAGTCCTTTTTGTTTTTGCTTTCATTGTTTAATGAGATCTTGTGGTCTTGGGAGTTTCCGGCTTGTTGGGGTGTTGCTGTGGTTATCCCCATCCCTAAACCAGGTAAGGACCACCTACAGGCAACGAATTATCGGCCTTTTTCTCTAATGTCATGTATATGTAAAGTGCTGGAAAAGATGGTCAATGTTAGGCTTGTGTGGTTTTTGGAAAGAGGCGACTTATTATCCCTTGCCCAGGATGGTTTTCGAAAAATGCGATCTGCCTCTGATGCACTGCTGTCCTTGGAATCTTTTGCCTGTGATGCTTTCTCCACTAACCAACACCAGGTCACAGTGTTCTTCGATCTGGAGAAGGCATATGACACTGCCTGGCATCACCGCATTTTACTCTTTCTTCATGAGTTTGGTCTTCGTGGGTGCTTGCCTATTTTTATCCAACAGTCTTTATCTAACCGTTTTTTAAGGGTCACAGTGGTAGGAGTGCTTTCTAATGCCCGTGAACTAGAAGATCGAGTACCACAAAGGAGTATCCTAAGTGTTACTCTGTTTGTTGTAGCCATTAACAGTGTAGTCAGTGTACTTCCTGACAGTGTACGAGGATCACTATATGTCGATGACCTCTCAATTTCCTTCACCATCTCTAAAATGTCTCTGACAGAGAGGAAGTTGCAGCTTGCTCTTAATAGATTTTCTTACCGTGCAGTCTCGTGGTTTCCATTTTTCTTTAATGAAGACAGTGGTTATGTGTTTGTGCCATCTTTGAGAGGTTTACCCAGACCCTTACTTGTATCTCTATGGTCAGAGAATATCCTGTGTGGAAGAGACGCGGTTTCTGGGTCTTCTGTTTGATAGACGACGAACATGGGTTCCTCAGTTTCATTCTGTTAGGGTGACATGTGTAAAAGCTTTGAGTCTTTTGAGAGTTTGGCTCATACTCCGTGGGGTGCTGACGATCAGACCCTTCTCCTCTTGCATAGGTCTCTTATTCTTCTTAAACTTGAATAGGGGTGTGAGGTCTACTCCTGTGCAATAGATGCCCGTCTCTGGTTGTTAAATTCTTTGCATCATGCTGGTGTACGTCTGGCAAACGGGGCATTCAGATTATCCTCGATTTCAAGTTTGTTCGTGGATGCTGGTGTATCTGCCTTGGATTTGCGATGCCAGTTGCTGATGATGGGGTGTTGGTATTGTCTTCACCGCATTCCAGAATCAATTTCTTGTGCCATTGCCTCCCGGGATTCCCGATCTTCTGTTTATAACACCCGTCCTAGTTTCCCGGAGCCCTTTGGTTACAGGGTCCGGTCTGTTATGTTAGCCCTCTCTGTTTCGAGACTGGCAGTTTGTCCACATCAGATCCCAAGGGTGGGTTCTTGGCTCCTCCCTCGTGTGACATTTTGTAGGTCCATTGTTGAAAAAAAGAACTCACTTCCTTCTCAGGTGTCCCTCTCTCTCTTTTTAGAACATGCCTCCACTCATGAGGGTTCTGTCCCCGTCTATACTGACGGGTCTAAGACTGATGCTGAAGTGGGATTTGGTGTTGTCTTCCCTTTCTTTAGTAGGGAGGGTAGCCTTCCTTGCATTACTTCAATGTATATGGCGGAGCTGACTGCAATTTTGTATGCTCTTAGGATCATTTGTACTCTCTCCCATTGCGTTTTTGTAATATTTAGTGACCCGCATAGTGCTCTGTCTGCACTGGAGTCTTTTCATGCATCCCACCGATTGGTTTTATCAATTTTAGAGTGGCGTTTTCTTCTTGGATGTTGTGGCCGTCATGTGGACTTCTGTTGGGTTCCCCCACATGTTGGTGTGGTGGGCAATGAGAGGGCAGATACACTTGCTCAAGCTGCGTCTTCTCAACAGCCCCCAACCGACTACCTGCTTCCTGCTTCTGATGTAACACCGTTGCAGTACGCAATTTGTACGTATTGACAGAGACACTGGGATGGTGTTGCTCATCATAAACTAAAAGAAATCTTTCAGAGAGTGGTTGTGCCAAAGGTTCTTCCCTCCAGGTCTCGGCGTTTGGAGGAGGCTCTTACTGTTTCGCATGGGGCACTCTAGGCTTACACATGGGTTCCTCATGAGTGGTGAGACTCAACCATACTGTGATGACTGCCTTGTTCTCCTTACTGTCCGTCACATGCTGGCCGAGTGGCCGAGTTTGGGGGACCTGTGTCAGAGATTCCTCCATAGGTGTAAGGGGGCAGATGGTGCCTACTGTTTGTCCTTGATGTTTGGTGAAGCCTCAAGCGATTTTACTGATGTTTTTAGTTTTCTTCATGTGGCGTGCCTTCTTCTACTTTTGTAAGTAATTGATATTTTATAAACTATTCATTTATTATTTTCAGTGTTTTATTCCTACTAACAGATATTAACATTATTTTGAATATGCACCTTTTATTTTGCTGCGTCTTTTACTTTGTTGTCTGGCGGCATATGACCCTAGTAATTGTGCCGCCAGATTTTAATTAATGCAATCACTCAATCTGTCACTAGGCAGAGAGGATGCAGGGGTTGGGAGGGGTGGTGTGAGTGCGTGTGTACCCTCGTCTGATTGAGTGTTTCTGTTTAGTCGTTTGATAGTTCCAACTCCTTTTGATTTTCTACCACTGATGGGTGACAATTCTGATGATAATTCCTCTATGATTTCATTGTTGTAATCCATTCCATTCATACGTGGGAGTAAACTTATATTTGTGTTCTCATAGTTCTCAAACCTAATAACATGTTAGCTCTTATTGCTAAATTTGCTACTATATAGAAAATAGCAGATATTGATATCGTACTCTCTGTAAAACTGATGTCTAACTGTATCATGCCCTTTACGATTATTTGTTTGCCATCTACTGCATATAAGTCTAAATCAGATTCCTCCAAGAAAGTTACCTTTTTCTTATTACTAAAACTTCTCTCAAACTCTTCTTGTGTTATTATATTCACTGTGGAGCCTGTACCTGAGAATAATGAAATGATTTGATCTCCACATGACGCAGGTACTAAGATACACTCATTTCCAAATAAACCTATGTTCACTGAAGATTTAGCTTTATTTATGTTTGGTCGTTTTTTCTCGCGGCTTGCCCTTCCCCCGACTTGAAAATAGAAACCAATTTTCCAATTGTTTTGCATTCTGAGGTCCAGTGTCCCGACGACCTGTGATGTCTACAGTATGGGTCATATCCTTTTGCCTTTTGTTTCTAAATATAACATTCATTTTTTGTGACCAGGATTTGCACAAAAATAACATAGAGTGGACTTCTCTCTCGAATGTGACCATCGAGATGACTTTCTATTTTTAGGTTTTTCCTGGGCGCGATTTCTACTTGGACTACGTGCAAACTTTTGAGGCAGTCTGTGGCCTGGTGTTTGTGACTGTTGTTTCGACGCCTTGGGTTGCTTGGTTTGTCTGTTTTGGGGTCACGATCGATTTTGTTCTTTGCTACAAATGTTCGTGGCTGCCACTGTGTTTATAACTCTCATTCTGGTTGTACTGGATTGTGGTTCACTCATCCCTGCTTTGCTACAGTTCATCTCTACCTCGTTCATAAAATCTAATAAACACATTCCTGGGGTGTAGGGTATTGTTTTAGCTATCTTCTATTACCCTATCAGGTTATTTACACAATGCAGCTACATAACGAAGGATGTATGTCATGCAGTGGTGACATCCTCCCATCATCTGATACCCAGTTTGAGTTCTCTAAAGTAGCTAACAGTGTACTCTTAATTGTTGATACATCTGCTGTTATTTCACTTAATACATGATTGGTTGTATGCTGTCTTATAAGATCCACAATCTTATGTAATTCTGGAATAATACCTGACAAGAAGTTTATACCTCCAGAAAATTTCTTCAGGAATTTTCTCTTATACTCATCATATGTCTGAGCTCGTAAGAGTTTATCAGATAGGAGTAGGTCACTGGCTGGACATCTTTCCTGGTTAATCCATGAGGAAAAAAAATAGCTATTTTCTCATTTTGATCAGTTATAATGTCTCTTAACAAACAGTTCCTCGCACAGACTTATAAGGGACATCACATCGGTGCGATCCTTTTCTGTGCCTGAGAGTTTTGAGATTTTTGTCCTCATGATAAACATAGACATGGGGAAGGGAGTTTTGAATTGTGGTATTTCGTCCATTAACCATGTTATTTTGTTTGTTTCATTAAATTCACTTGAAATCCCTTGTCCTTATGGGATGGGATAGCTGGGTATTTCCTGACTTGTGAACCCTCGTGAGGATGTTTTCATAGGTATAAAGGGCAGAGCTAAAATCGTCACTATCTACATTTGAGAAAGCTATCGAAGCAGCAGCATCATCTTCGATTTGTGAAGTGTTTGTTTCTTTATCTTATAGTTCGTGGAGAATTAATATATCAGATTTGTAATTAATATATCAGACTTGTAATTGATTAAATCGTAGTCGTAGCTGAGCTGTAGTAGACAATGATTTAATTTGTAGGAAGTAACCACAGTTCACTTGTAGTCGGTGACAGGAGAAGATAAAAATGAGTCTGGGGTTGATTGTAGTTTATTTTCTTCAAGGGGATATCTCAAAATTTGCACTAAGACAACTTCGTGAACCTGACCCCATTTTAACACCACCGTGCTTCTCTCTCGAGTCTAGACCCCCTTCTCCCTCTCTCTCCTAATTCCTTCTCGCTTCTTGCTTCTCCAGCCTCCTAACTCCTGTTTTCTTCTCCTCTTTCCTTCTGTATATGAGAACTTCCGTCACGTGGGCTACATTGTTGTCGACGTTTCTAGAAGCCTTTGTGTGTGTGTGTGTGTGTGTGTGTGTGTGTGTGTGTGTGTGTGTCGTAGCTTTCTGGACACACTTTGTTTTCTGGCATTCCTGGGAGAGAATTGTGCTAACACACTTCCTTTGGCCTCTAGCCATGACTTTCACTTAACCACCAGCTTACATATCTGCTACCAGCTATTATTTATGATATTTTAGAGACCTGACACACTACATTCAATTTTTACAAGACTCAGAACACTCTCCGAATCTGGATGTGTGGAGATCACTTTAACTAATGGCCATTGGGATCTTGGTAATTCTGTTATTACTAAGACCACATCCCCAACTTTTATGACTAGCTTGATGTTGGTGGCCTGAGCTCCATAAAATCTTTCTCTTAGGCTCGAAAGATAAATCCTAGCCTCAGTTTCAGTTATCACTGTTCTCAGCTCCTCTCTGGTGATCTCAGTTCTGTGTAAGATTTTCCTAATGCAGTTCTTCACAGTACCAGTCATTCGTTCTGTAAATCCACTTTGCCATGGTGCTCTTGGAGCTATGAGCTGCCTGGTACAATTTCGGATTCCCGGCGTCGACTTAACCTTTGGATCGTTCATTATATTTAAAGGTAGAGATGATGCTCCAATGAAATTAGTTCCGTTGTCGCTTATTAATTTACTAGGACAAGACCTTCTAGCTGGAAATCCTGAGTGCGTTCAGGAATATCTCTGAACTTAAATCTTCTGCCATTTCTAGATGGACTACCCTAGTGTAAGTGCAAGTAAATAAGCATATAAACGCCTTATGGGAAGTTTCGTCACCCATAACACTTACAGTCCCTGCATAATCAGTTCCAGTTACTTTGAAAGGCCGACTTACATTTACCCTATCTACTGGTAAAGCAGGTGCTCGTGGATAGTCATATGGTCGTTTTTCATACCTGCTACCTATAATGCAACTCTTGAGATATTTCTTTAGAACCTGCCTACCTTTAGAAAATCAGATACCTTTCTCAGACTCAGGCCAAAGTCTGCGGCACACCTCCAAGAAGAGCTTACTCATGAGCTTAATTAACAAAATCGGATGTCTAGTTCGGAGTGGCAAATCAGTCTTTACTCTTCTGCCACGGCATCTGATTAGACCCATTCCATCTAAGAATAATCCTAAATCTCTTATCACCTTATTATTGCTGCTAGTGCCTTGTCATAAAAGGTCAAATATCTCTCCGCAATATTTCCTTTGAAGTCTTTTCAGCCAATATTCCATGGGATCAAACTCTTCAAACCCCAATTTCCTATTCAACTATTTTACAACTAATTTAGTAGTGTTAAAGGAGTTGTCTTATTGATGAAAATCTGATGTCTATTACATCTGGCTGAGGTACTACAGGATCCAAGTTTACAACACCAACTTCAACAATACTATACTGTTTCTGCTAAGGCCATTCCTTGGTAAAACCATTTAGCATCCTTAAACGACAAGTCATCTTTGATCAGTGTCTTGACTGTCGTGCCTCTCGGGAGCAGATCAGCTGGGTTTTGCTTGGAGGATCTATCTATCTATATACCTAGGCTGCTTCCCCCAAGGAAAGGGAGGTAGCCGAGACAGGACGACACACTCTCCATTTACTCATCCATTTAAACACATTCATTCACATCTTAGCCCCAAAGGGGAGAACGGACAGATCCTCACCGCTTGGAGGATACATGCATAAATTTAAATTTGGAAGACACTTCTTTTATAGTCTTTACTCTGTTGTGGATGAAAGGGATTTTACTGTCCTCCTTCCCTATCCAGTATAGATAAATCTCACTGTCAGACCATATATAAATATCCTCAAACTGAGTATCAAGAGTAGTGGTTAAATACCTGACCAGTTTATTTCCTACTTCTATGGAAGCTAGTTCCATTTAAGGTTGGGTTCTTCCATTAATTGGTGTAACTCTGGCTTTGGTCATAATAATCTTACTATCCTCACCTTTTGCACAATAAGCTACTGCTCCATATGCCTTTTGAGAAGCATCACAAAATACATGTAAATGTGACTTTTCATTACTGTTTTTCTTCCTGGGAATACTTACATACGTTTGATGTTTTTTTTCAAATTCCATTCTAATATATTCCCATTGTTCAACATACATCTCACCTAATTCAGTGTCCCAGTCTAACATTTCTCGCCAAGCCTCTTGCACTAAACATTTGCCCCTAATAACTATAGGACTGATCAATCCTGATGGGTCAAATAACATGGAGACCTGACTTAACAAGCACCTCTTCGTGAGAATAACATCAGAGAACTTAACTGGTTTTAAACTTACTTCATCAGCCTTCGTATCCCAGTTAAGACCCAACATATTTTGAGTTCTGGGAATGTCGGTATTTGGATAGTTCTCTTGCATTCTATTCCTTAAAAGCAGTGAATTTGTATTCCAGCTCTGTAACGGCAGATTTGCTTTCCCAAATTCGGAATTAGCTATTTCATAAGCCTTCAATGCTTCCGTCTCTGTATCAGCAACACCTTGCAAGTTATCCATATAGAAAGCCTGCCTTATTTCTGTTCTTTTTTTTTCGAGAATACTCTCCCAGTATCAATGTTTGTCGTATGAGACGACTAAAAGGGTTGGCAGAGGGTTAGTGCCCCTCCCCGGAAAGCAGCTAACTAAAAAGACATAAGCCTCGGACAAGGATGACCAACATGTGACGACAAAGGACCTGACAAAGGACATGGTACGGAATGCGACATGGAATGTAAGGGGTGCGAATGATGAGGTGAAAGAGAGAGAGATTGTCCAGATGCTTGAGGGTGCGAAAGTGGATGTATGTGCAGTAATTGAAACTAAATGTGGGAGTATGGATGGGGTATATGTGCAGGAATATGTGTGATTGAGAGAGCAAAAGAAGGAGTGTGTATTGTTGTGAGTAAAAGATGGAAGAACAAAGGGAGTATGGATCAGTTGGCTCAAGGATTATGTGGATAAGACTGAAAGTTGGAATACAAATTTGGGCAATTGTGTGCGTGTATGAACCAACGCAAAATCATGCAAGCAGAGTGAGAGAAGAGTTCTGGACAAATGTGGAATTGTGCAGGGGAAAGTTTGGAATTAATGAGAGAGTGTTTTTGATTGGTGATATGAATGGTAAGGTAGGGAATGTGAAAGTGGATGGAGTAGTTGGTGAGTGGGGTGTGCCTGCTGAGATAGATGAGAATGGCAGTGCATTAGTGGACATTTGCACCGGGAGAGGGTTGGTGATAGCTAATACCCTCTTCAGGCAAAAAATGATCCACAGGTATACATGGCGAGTGATAAGAAGGGTGAGTGGTGAACTGAATGAAAGGAAGGCAATGATTGATTATGTGCATGTGGATGAAAGGATGCGAAGATGTGTAATGGATGCAAGAGTTTATAGAGGTTGGGGGAGTGGACTTTCTGACCACTACTGGGTGTTGGCCAGAATCAAGATCCAAGTAAGATGGAGGAATAGAAGAAGGGAAGGACGGGAGGAAGGAGTAGTTGCAAGGAGAGTGGAAAATTTTACAAGAGGATGAGGAAAATGCAGAATATAAGAAAGAAATGGAGGAAAGATTGGGTAAATATGAGTTGGAACAGATGGGGGACGTGGAAGGTGTATGCAAGATATTCACAGAAGAAATATGTGCAGCATGTTATGTGGTGTGTGGGGTGAAGAGAAGATGGAAGGAGGTGCAGGGAACAGCGTGGTGGAATGAAGAGGTGAGACAGGTTGTGGCACAAAATAAGAAAGCATAAAATGAATGGATGAGAAATAGGGACGTGGAAGAAGTTGAGAGGCGGAAGAGAGAGTTATATTTAGAAAAGAAGAGAGTGGTGAAAAGATTAGTAAGAGAAAGAAGAGTGTGGATGAGGAATTTGGAAGAAATTTGAGTGTATAGTGGAAGAACTGTAAGAAAAGGTTCTGGAAAGAGGTGAAGTGAGTAAGGCAGGGTGGCAGTGAAGTTAGTAGGGGAGTGAAAGATAAAAATGGCAAATTACTAGTGGAGAAGGGAGAAAAAATTAGCAGATTTAGAGAACACTTTAAGGAATTGTTGAACATAGGGAATGGAAGTAATAAGGGTGTAAGTCGCTGGGGAATGGCTGGGAGAAGGAGGGACGTGAAAAGACAGGAAGAAATCAGTAGGATAGTTGTGGAAGCAATGAAGAAAGTCAAATTGGGGAAAGCCCCAGGAATTGATGGAGTGTGTGGTGAAATGCTGAAGCATGGGGGACAGATAGTAGTAGAATGGATGTGGAAGATGTGCAAATTGGCCTGGGAGGAAGGTAGAGTCCCGGAGGATTGGAAGTCAGGTATAATTATTCCCTTGTACAAAGGAAAAGGGGAAAAAGAAGTGTGTGGTAATCATACGAGCATTTGTCTTCTTAGTATAATAGGAAAAGTGTATGGTAGGATACTTATTGACAGAGTTAGGGAAAAAAACGGAGGAATTAGTTGGAGAACAGGGAGGCTTTAGGAAGGGAAGAGGTTGTGTAGATCAGATCTTCATTCTTAGGTCTTTAATGGAAAAGTTTCTAGAGAAGGGAAAGAAGTTGTATGCGGCTTTCATGGATTTGGAGAAAGCATATGACAGGATGGATAGACAAGGATTGTGGAAAGTGTTAAGGATATATGGAGTAGATGTGAAGTTGTTGAATGCTCCGAAGAGTATGTATGATGGTGCTAAAGCTGCAGTGCGTGTAGATGGTGAACTAAGTGAATTTTTCTCTTTGAAAGTTGGGTTGAAACAGGGATGTGTCATGTCTCCATGGCTGTTCAATTTGTACATGGATGGGATAATAACAGAGATACAAGGTAGGGCAGTGGCCCTAGTGAGAGAGGATAGTGTTTGGAAACTCCCTGTACTGTTGTTTGCAGATGATACTGTGTTGTTAAGTGAAGACGAAGGAGAGCTGCAAGTCTTGGTGGATGAGTTTGGGAGAAAGTGTAAGAAACGGAATCTAAAGGTTAATGTAGGGAAGAGTAAAGTGATGGACTTTGAGAGAGGGGAAGTCAGTGAATGTACAGTGAGGTTGGATGGTGAGGATATGGAAAATGTGAGTACGTTTAAGTACTTGGGGAGTGTGATGAGTAAGGATGGAAGTTTGGAGGGTGAAGTGCTTGAAAGGGTACAACAAGGAAGAAAGGTTGCTGGTTCCTTGAAATCAGTGATAAGAAACAGGGAAGTGAGCATGGAAGTGAAAAAGTTACTACATGACAGTATTGTGATACCAACTCTAACGTATGGAAGTGAAGCTTGGACGTTGTTGGAAGGACACAAGTCAAGAGTGAGGGCAGTGGTAATGTGTTATTTAAGGGGAGTCTGTGGAGTTACATGGAGGGACAGGCTGACAAATGAGGATATAAAGGAGCATTGTGGTGTGGATGTGGATGTAATAGGAAGCGTTAGGAGGAAACACTGAGGTGGTTTGGCCATGTGGAGAGGATGCAGGGTGAGAGACTGACGAGGAGAGCGTATGTGAATGAGGTGGAGGGGGGGAGAGGGAGGGGGAGACCGAGGATGGGATGGAGGGATGGAATGGAGAGTATATGGGAGAGGGGTGTGTGAGTTGGGAGCAGGGCACTGAAATGGCGAGGGACAGGGCGACGTGGAGGCGATTTTTTTTAGGCCACCTTGTACGGGATTAAGGCGCCTGACAATAGATAGATAGATAGATAGATAGAAAATGATTCTTCAGAGTGTTGCATAGTAGGAAAGGACTAGCACAAGAGCCAAAGAGCACCGATCGGAAATAGTAAGTTCTCAAAGGACTATCCTCATTTTGAGGGTCTTGTGGCCAGAGAGTGTTTGTAAATTTCCTATCCTCTTCTCTTAATCCTATTCTGAGAAAAGCCTTACTAATGTCTGCTGTATAAGCATAAGGTTTCTCTCTACATCTGAGTAACACATTCCCTAACTTCTCTGCTAGTGTAGGTCCACAGCATAGGCAATAGTTCAAGCTAGATGATTCTTTTGGATGCTTTACAACTACAGTTGAAGTGTGGTAGGTCTCCATATTATAATTGCAAATCATAATAAATAGATAGATAAATAGATAGATAGAGAGACAGATAGAAGCAGGAAGTCAAATGATGAGAAGGTGTTGTGTCTGCGAGAATCCAGCAGTGCTAAACATGCTTACACACTCTTAACACTGAGGAAAGCTGACGACAGCGGCCAGTAAGGAGATGATGCAGTTAGCTGTCAGCAGTCCTCTCGTGAAGAAAGATCTGGTAACCATGAGGAACATACGTGACACACCCCTGCTACACCAGATTTTAGGAAAGAGAGTGTAGAAGGAGACAAGTGACCCTAGAGAGAGGTCGAGACGGAGATTAGCCTTAGAACAGAAAGAGAGAGAGATAGCGAGACAGGGAGGTAGCTACCCGGGACTTATACTCTTCCCATAGAGAGACCTGTTTAATATTTCCAAGACAAATAAGAATAGTCCCATACTATTCTTTACCTCTCCCGTCACTACATGACATCTGGTGGGGAAACTACTACAAGATATAAAAGCCGCTCGACCACAAGTCTAAAATATACTTCTCTACAAGTAACTACAAAGTCTTTATGACAGAAGACTATCCTTATGGGAGTTGTTCCTTAAGCCTTGCTTACAGCATGATGTGGTAAATAATGTCCTTCTTTATAGTTAACTGCGAATTCTGAAAAATTATTCTTCAACTGATCTCTTATAATATTGTCATATATGGTTAGATCTTCTGGTTTGTCTCTCTACTTTCTTAGAAGAGAATTTAACTGAGCTTTAGCTGCTTGGTAATTTGTCGGTAACGCCGAATGATTTAGTTTCCATGATAATCCTACACAGTACTGTCCATCTCTAAGTTCCACAGACTGGTTATACAAATCCAAAGTTATTTGATCTTCGGGGGCTTGTTCTTCAGAATGTATTCCTACACTATCTAGGTCCCACAATTTGTGTAGTTTTTTTTTTTTTTTAATCCAGCAACTCATTTATTTCCGTAGGCTGTAATTCTGCACCTACTGTATTCTAGCTACCATCAATGACTGTGTGGGGGTAACAAAGACTGAGTCTACCACCTTGGGCTTCCATCTGGCATGCTTTGGAAAAGGCAATTGACCCATAATAAGGTTATCTCTTGGACTCTTGAACAACTGTACCTTATTCTTCTTGAAAGTCCTATGTAGAAATCTTCCACAGTAATTTGAACCAATTATCATTTTTTATGGGACCCACAGTATCTGATTTCACATTCTGTTTAGCCAATCGTATCCCTGAGCTCTGTAGATGATCAGAGGTTTCCTTCAGTCCTTTTATACAATATACTTGTTTCCATATTATCCAGTACAGCTGCTGTTGTCTATCTATCTATCTATCTATTGCCAGACGCCTCAATCCCGTTTGGGGTGGCCACAAACAAATCGCTTCCAAGTCGCCCTGTCCCCCGCCATTTCACTGCCCTGCTCCCAACTCACACCCCCCTCTCTCATATACCTGTCCACCCCATCCCTCCATCTCATCCTCGGCCTCCCCCTCCCTCTTCCCCCTTCCACCTCACTCACATACACTCTCTTCGTCAGTCTTTCACCCTCCATCCTCTCCACATGGCCAAACCACCTCAGTGTGTTCCTCATAACGCTTCCTATCACATCCACATCCACACCACAACGCTCCTTTATATCCTCATTCCTCAGCCTGTCTCTCCACGTGACTCCACAGGCTCCTCTTAAATAACTCATCTCCACTGCTCTCACTCTTGACTTGTGTCCTTCCAACAATGTCCAAGCTTCACTTCCGTACGTTAGAGTTGGTATCACAATACTGTCATGTAGTAACTTTTTCACTTCCATGCTCACTTCCCTGTTTCTTATCACTGCTTTCAAGGAACCAGCAACCTTTCTTCCCTGCTGTACCCTTTCAAGCACTTCACCCTCCAAATCTCCATCCTTACTCATCACACTACCCAAATACTTAAACGTACTCGCATTATCCAATTCCTCACCATCCAACCTCGCTGTACATTCACTAACTTCACCTCTCTCAAAGACCATCACTTTACTCTTCCCTACATTCACCTTTAGGTTCCAATTCTTACACACTCTCTCAAACTCATCCACCAAGCCTTGCAGCTCCCCTTCGTCTTCACTCAACAACACAGTATCATCTGCAAACAACAGTACAGGGATTTCCAAACACTATCCTCTCTCACCTGGGCCACTCCAACATCCACTACCCTACCTTGTACCTCTTTTATTACCCCATCCATGTACAGATTGAACAACCATGGAGACATGACACATCCCTGTTTCAAACCAACTTTCAAAGAGAAAAATTCACTTAGTTCACCATCCACACGCACTGCAGCCTTCGCACCATCGTACATACTCTTCACAGCATTCAACAACTTCCCATCTACTCCATATATTCTTAACACTTTCCACAATCCTTGTCTATCCACCCTGTCATATGCTTTCTCCAAATCCATGAAAGCCGCATACAACTTCTTTCTCTTCTCTAGAATCTTTTCCACTAAAGATCTAAGAATGAATATCTGATCTACACAACCTCTTCCCTTCCTAAAGCCTCCCTGTTCTTCTCCAACTAATTTCTCTGTTCTTTCTCTAACTCTGTCTATAAGTATCCTACCATACACTTTTCCTATTATACTGAGAAGACAAATGCCCCTATGATTACCACACACTTCTTTTTCCCCTTTTCCTTTGTACAAGGGAATAATTATACCTGACTTCCAATCCTCCGGGACTCTACCTTCCTCCCAGGCCAATCTGCACATCTTCCACATCCATTCTATTACCTTAACCTGTCCTATCACTCCGGTACGGCCTGTGGACCCTCCAGGGAAACGTCGTCTCTGGCATTTTGGAGCCGCGGACTGGGAGGCCCTCAGGCAGTACTTCTTTGATTTTCCCTGGAATGATTATTGCTTCCATGGCCGTGAGCCATCTGAGTGTGCCTTGCGCATTACGGAGGTTATTCTCTCAGGCATGGAAGCATACATTCCTTTCTCATATCCTTTGACTAACGCAAGAAAGCCTTGGTTTAATCACGCTTGTTCTAATGCTGTCCGCAACAAGGAGAAGGCCTACAAAAGGTACCGGAGCCAACCCACCCCTGAATCACATAATCTTTACGTTTCTGCCCGAAATCGTGCTAAGTCTGTTCTTCGCTCTACTAAAAATAATTTCATCCATACTAAATGCTCTCAACTCTCCAACTCGAATTCTTCCCGCTCCTTCTGGCACCTTGCCAAAAATCTTTCTAACAACTTTACCTCATCATCCTTCCCTCCTATTTTCTACTCTGATGGTTCTGTAGCTATTTCTTCTACTGATAAAGCAGATCTCTTCGCACAGACTTTCTCCTCCAATTCCACCTTAGACGATTCCGGTGCTGTTCCTCCATCACTTCCCCCCTCTGACTTCCTCATGGCTGACATTAAAATTTCTTCAGTTGATGTATTTTCTGCCATTACTGGCCTCAGTTCTAACAAGGCATATGGGCCTGATGGGGTCCCTCCTGTTGTTCTCAAGAACTGTGCTTCTGTGCTTACACCCTGCCTAGGAAAACTATTTCGCCTTTGTCTGTCAACTTGTACCTTTCCTTCTTGCTGGAAGTTTGCTCTCATTCAGCCAATCCCAAAGAAGGGTGACCACTCCCAACCCTCCAACTATCGTCCAATTGCTTTAACGTCCTGTATTTCAAAAGTTTTCGAGTCAATTCTTAATAGAAAAATTTTAAGGCATCTTTCCTATCACAACCTTCTTTCCGATCGTCAGTATGGGTTCCGTCAGGGACGCTCCACTGGCGATCTTCTCACCTACCTTTCAGACTCCTGGTCATCCTCCTTTCGGGACTTTGGCGAAAGCTTTGCCATTGCACTTGACATCTCAAAGGCTTTCAATCGAGTCTGGCATAAATCTTTAATTTCCAAACTGCCCTCTTACGGTTTCTATCCTTCTATCTGTGCCTTCATTGCTAGCTTCCTTTCTGGTCGTTCTATAGCCGCTGTTGTAGACGGCCATCGTTCTTCTTCTAGATCTATCAACAGTGGTGTTCCTCAGGGCTCTGTCCTATCACCAACTCTCTTCCTTTTATTCATCAATGATCTTCTAAGCTGTACATCTAACCCTATCCACTCATACGCTGATGACTTCACCCTTCACCTTTCCATTCGGTTCCCGCAACGCCCATCTCAACAGTTACTTCAAGAAACAAGTGATGAGGCTATGGCACACCTAATGTCTGACTTGGCTCATATCTCTGACTGGGGTAAAAATAATATGGTTGTCTTTAATGCATCTAAGACTCAGTTCTTACACCTATCAACCCGACAAAATCTTCCACAGGTATACCCTCTAATGTTTAATAATATTCAGCTTAATCCTGCATCATCCTTGAACATGCTTGGGGTTTCATTTACTCGGGACTTATCTTGGAAAGATCATATTACATCTCTTGTATAATCTGCTTCCAAGAGATTGGGTGTGCTAAGCCGACTCCGCTCTTTCTTTACCCCTGCACAATTGTTGACTCTATACAGGGGTTTTATCCGCCCCTGTGTGGAGTACAACTCTCATGTGTGGGGAGGCTCCCCACATACAGCTCTTCTCAATAGGGTGGAGTCAAAGGCTTTTCGTCTCATTAACTCTCCTCCTCTTACTGACTCCCTTCAACCTCTGTCTCTTCGCCGCACTGTTGCATCTTTATCTCTTTTCTATCGCTACTTTAATGGTCACTGCTCCTCTGAACTGTCTGCTTGCATTCCTCCACCTCTACGACGGGCGCGTAGCACCCGTCTGGCAGCAAACTCTCATCCCTTTTCTGTCCAACTCTCTAATGCAAGAGTTAACCGTTACTCCCAGTCTTTCATTTATGCAACAGGTCAGCTCTGGAACTGTCTCCCTCTGTCTGTATTTCCTGCTGCCTATGATCTCCAGTCTTTCAAACGTAGTGTGTCCAGGCATCTCAAAATGATCGGATCTTGAATTTGGCTCTCTATTGTATTTTGTTTTTCTCTTGGAGGGAACTGTTACTGCGGGCTCATGGCCTTTGGTTCCTTCTTCCTCGCATAAAAAAAAAAAAAAAATTCTACTACTATCTCTCCCCCATGCTTCAGCATTTCACCACACACTGTTGTACGACATTTATATCTGCCAAGTTGTATTAAAGATCTAACTAAATCAAAGGAATGTGTTTCCTTTGTAGTTAAAAACCCTGTAATGGCTAGATTTATTTTGCCGATAATAAGTAACTTTATTTTCTCCACAATGTGTGCAGAATTGAAGGTTTTCTGTGCACCTATATCAAAAAGAGTACATGCTGATATATTCCTATTTTCTATCATTACTTTCAAATCTCCAGTTGGAATTGCAGCTGGCATTATTACCGGAGTATTTGCTTTCACAATAGTCATATTGACACTTGCAGTTTTTGAACCTCATATATGATCATCCTTGGGCACAAACCACTGTAATGATTATCTCTTTTGCACTTGAAACAAATATTTAGATTGCTTTTACAGTTCCGCTGAAGTGTGTCCGGAATTCATGCAAATCATACAACACCCCAATTCCTGTAGCCTCACTATTGTAGATGCGTAATCAGGATAACACTGACAAGATACACTGGAATGTTGTTCACTACAAAACACACAGACCTTCTTGTCCTTTAACATGGAAGTTTTTACCTCCTTATTTTTTTCAGCTTCTCCATTCCTTGTCTTTAATACTTTCTCCTCAGATTTTAAGGAGCTAAGAAAAGTGCCAACCTCTTCTTTACGTACAGGCTTAACTGACCCTGACCTAGTTTCGCAGCCAGTTGGTTAGTGGCTCTTTTCCTTATTTCAGCCTTCTGTTTACTTTCAGCAGCCTATACTGTTCCTTACAAGTGTTTACAGAGTTGTATTAAGCCCTCCTCAATCTCCTCACAAGATAAATAATCTTTTTGGTACCTACCATACAAGGCATCCTTGGTTCTAGGCAGCAGCTTTAAGGATACATTTCTAGAAAGCACCCAATCTGCTGCTTTTACATCGTGGTAAGTATCTAGATTTTAAATTACAACTCACGACAATCTGAAAATTTTGCAAGGAATCAAGATCATGTTTATTTATGGGTATTTCAAAAAGAGCCTTCAGTAACTGGGTAATGATCTGCTCTGTCTTCATAATTCTGTCTAAGATAGTCAAACCCGCCTCATAATTATTTCCTTCAACAGGCAATTCCCATATCAACTTGTAAGGCGTCCCTTTGACCTGTCCTGACAGATAGGAGAATTTACTCACATTGAGAAGATTTGTTCGGTCATGGACTAAGTATTTAAATTGATCCCAAAAGGATCTCCAATTTTGCTCCTCATCAAACCTTGGGAGCGTAATTTGTAGTATTGTAGCTATACTACGCAGTTTCACAACACATGTTTCTGCAGTAGTATTAGCCAATTTTGACTCAAACAGCTTCACAACTGTTATATACTCCTCTAATTACTTTCGAAATTGGTAGTCTCCAACTCCAAAAGAGCTTTATCATCTTTCACTATTGCTGCCTCTAAATTAACATAGCTTTCTTCATACTTAGTCCATCTTTCTTACAGTATATTCAAAAGACTACTCAATTTCTTCCTTGACTGGAGTAATTTCATGTAATAACTTCTTACATTATAGGAAAAGGGGAAAAAGAAGTGTGTGGTAACCATAGGGGCATTTGTCTTCTTAGTATAATAGGAAAAGTGTATGGTAGGATACTTATAGACAGAGTAAGAGAAAGAACAGAGAAATTAGTTGAAGAAGAACAGGGAGGCTTTAGGAAGGGAAGAGGTTGTGTAGATCAGATATTCATTCTTAGATCTTTAGTGGAAAAGTTTCTAGAGAAGGGAAAGAAGTTGTATGCGGCTTTCATGGATTTGGAGAAAGCATATGACAGGGTGGATAGACAGGGATTGTGGAAAGTGTTAAGAATATATGGAGTAGATGGGAAGTTGTTGAATGCTGTGAAGAGTATGTACGATGGTGCGAAGGCTGCAGTGCGTGTGGATGGTGAACTAAGTGAATTTTTCTCTTTGAAAGTTGGTTTGAAACAGGGATGTGTCATGTCTCCATGGTTGTTCAATCTGTACATGGATGGGGTAATAAAAGAGGTACAAGGTAGGGTAGTGGATGTTGGAGTGGCCCTGGTGAGAGAGGATAGTGTTTGGAAACTCCCTGTACTGTTGTTTGCAGATGATACTGTGTTGTTGAGTGAAGACGAAGGGGAGCTGCAAGGCTTGGTGGATGAGTTTGAGAGAGTGTGTAAGAAACGGAACCTAAAGGTGAATGTAGGGAAGAGTAAAGTGATGGTCTTTGAGAGAGGTGAAGTCAGTGAATGTACAGCGAGGTTGGATGGTGAGGAATTGGAAAATGTGAGTACATTTAAGTATTTGGGTAGTGTGATGAGTAAGGATGGAGGTTTGGAGGGTGAAGTGCTTGAAAGGGTACAGCAGGGAAGAAAGGTTGCTGGTTCCTTGAAAGCAGTGATAGGAAACAGGGAAGTGAGCATGGAAGTAAAAAAGTTACTACATGACAGTATTGTGATACCAACTCTAACGTACGGAAGTGAAGCTTGGACATTGTTGGAAGGACACAAGTCAAGAGTGAGAGCAGTGGAAATGAGTTATTTAAGAGGAGCCTGTGGAGTCACGTGGAGAGACAGGCTGACGAATGAGGATATAAAGGAACGTTGTGGTGTGGATGTGGATGTGATAGGAAGCGTTGTGAGGAACACACTGAGGTGGTTTGGCCATGTGGAGAGGATGGAGGGTGAAAGACTGACAAAGAGAGTGTATGTGAGTGAGGTGGAGGGTGGAAGAGGGAGGGGAGACCGAGGATGAGATGGAGGGATGGGGTGGAGAGGTATATGAGAGAGGGGGGTGTGAGTTGGGAGCAGGGCAGTGAAATGGCGGGGGACAGGGCGACTTGGAGGCGATTTGTTTGTGGCCACCCCAAACGGGATTGAGGCGTCAGGCAATAGATAGATAGAACTTCTTACGGTCATTTATGGCTCTCGTTACCTCTCTTGCCTTACCAATGGATGACCTCTGTGACAAGGAAATAGACATTTTGACTTATTTCTAATTTATACTTCAAATACCATTATTTAAATTAAATTTTCTAAACACAAATTTTTCCTCCCAGGAAAAGGATAGTACGACCATGCTCCTAGTCCGACACGGCATTTAGCTGCTCACCATCAGAAAAGAAACTTGCCCTTCCGCCATAAGCATTGTAGATATGTATTTCTGTGTCTGCTACCTATACGGAAGGCGGAAGTAAACTGTGTCCCACAAACCCAACCTTGAACTCATCTAACGCCTCTCTGCACATCTGTATCCTCACCTGGAGCACCAAAAATGTCAGAAACTTTATACACTCTTATCTGTCGTGTGTCAGCCTAATGAGAAATAAATTTAAAAAATGGAAGTCTCTTAGGAAATTAGGGTATAGTTAATACTCTAACTCACCAGTAATTATCTCCATATAATCTAGCCAGTGCCCCCACTTTGGCCAAATCATAAAGGTTACTTAGCTAGATAGAGTCAGAATAACAGATGACGACGGGCGTGAGGTCTTAGTCGGTTTGTGGGCCTTCCCAAACGTCCTGGGTGCGATTTTTTTAATAAGGTGTGCCTTGAACGAGCTTTAGGAACATGGTGAAAAAATGGTGAAATGTTAAATATTATTTAATTACAATTAGCTAAATGCAGTGATTTACTTCATGAAATATACAAGGAAAATCCAACTTAATCTAATTAGTTTTAAATAAAACTATAGCCAAATATTCACTTTATCTCTGTGAATATATATTAAACCTTCATCTGTTTTCTCGTCAGGATACTCATCATCCTACCACGCAGGCGCAGTCATAAGGATGGAAAATTCATAAGTATTTACACGTATTTTCAATATAGTTGTCCACAAAGGTTAAACGCAGTAGCATTTAATTTATTAATAATAAGAATTATTAAATAGAACTTGAACGCAATCTCTGGGTTAAAAAAAACGCTTGAATTAGTCATTAACACTCTCTGGGTTTTCCTCTGCTTTCAAAAAGGGACAAGTACTTTAAAAGGTAAAGAGCGCAACCACTCAGGGGAAAAATATTTCCCACAATCATTTATAGGAATTACATGGACAGTGAAGTCTAATATCAAAATAGTTTTTCTTTTTTTAATTGCCAAATCAGAATTACAATATGAAGCATGGCCTATACATAACTCTCCTCTCCCCCTCTGCAGGGTGATTTGTGGCGGGGACGGTTCAGTTGACGTTATCAGTGTCTATCATATACAGTATCTTTTACTTATTTCCTTCACTCAGTGCCACATCCATGCCCAAACCAGCAGACATAGCCGTCCCTGCAACACATAATATTCTGCAAGGTGATTTTCGAACGAAATGCTATTTACGGGCCACGCTGTAAATCAGGAGCCAAATTACCATTAGTTGGCTTTATTCGTTAATAATTTCTTGAGATAGGGAAATAAACAAGGAATCAGTTGGAGAAGAGCAGGGGAGTGGGGAGACTTAAGGAAGGGAGAGACTGCAAAGATGAGATATTCGTTCAAGCATACTCAGTGGAAACATATATAGAGAAGAGGGAAAAGTTCTATGCTGCCATCATGGATCTGGGGTAAGATTATAATAGAGTAGATATGCAAAGAATGTGGAAGGAATTAAAAATACATGGACTGGAAGGGACATTGTTGAACACTGTGATAAGTATCCATGAGGGCGCCAGGGCTGCAGTGTGTGGGGATAGTGAACTTTTTTTTTTTTTTAATATGACTAATGTATTGAAATAGATGCATCATGTCTCCGTGATTGTTCAGCTCATATGTGAATTGAGTTACAAAGGACATACAAGATAGGTCATTGGATGGTGGAGTATCCCAAAAGAGAAAAGGGAGGGTTCATATGCTGATGGTACAGTACGGCTAGGTGAAGATGAATGGGAGCTGTCAGGTTTGGCGAATAAGTTTCGTAAAACATGGAGGAATAGGATATAAAAATGAATGTAAGTAAGAATAAAGTTATGGCGAGAAATGACATCACAGAATGCATTGTGAGGCTGAGTGCATTCAAATACTTAGTGTAATGAGTTTAATGAGTAAGGATGTGTGAAAGGGCACAGCAAGGTTGAAAGGTAGCTGGATCACTAACGGCCATAGTCAAGAAAAAGGGAAGTGAGCTTGGAATTTAAAAGGTCGATGCATGACAACATTGTTATGCCTACTTTACCATGCAGAGACGAAGCTTAGATTCTATTGGAAGATCAAAAGAGTGAGAGCGGAGGAAGTAAGTTACGAGTATTTGAGAACAGCATATGTACAGTAGTTGTATGGAGTGACAGACAAATAAAATGAGAGAGTGTTGTGGTATTTATGTGGATGTGATTGAAAGTGTTAAGAGAAATAATCTGCGATGATATAGGACTGTTTTTCTTTTATGCAAGGAAGAAGAAACCAAAGGCCGTGAGCCCGCAATTATTCTTCCTTCCAAGAGAAAAACAAAATACAAGAGAGAGACAAATTCAAGATCCTATCATTTCGAGATGCCTGGACACACTGCGTTTGAAAGACTGGAGATCAAAGGAAGTAGAAAATATAGAGGGAGACAGTTCCAGAGTTGACCCGTTCCATAAATGAAGGACTGGGAGTAACGGTAAACTCTTGCATAAGAGAGTTGGACAGAAAAAGGATGAGAGTTTGCTGCTAGGCAGGTGCTACGCTCCCGTCATAGAGGTGGAGAAATGCATGCAGACAATTCAGAGGAGCAGCGACCATTGAAGTAGCGAGAGAAACGAGATAAAGATGCAACAGTGCGACGAAGAGATAGAGGTTGAAGGGAGTCAGTAAGGGGAGGAGAGTTAATGAGACAAAAAGCCTTTGACTCCACCCTATTGAGAAGAGCTGTATGAGGGAAGCCTCCCCACACATGAGAGTTGTACTCCACACAGGGGCGGATAAAACCCGTGTTCAGAGTCAGCAATTGTGCAGGGGTAAAGAAGGAATGGAGTCGGTTTAGCACACGTAATCTCTTGGAAGCAGATTATACAAGCGATGTAATATGATCTTTCCAAGATAAGTCCCGAGTAAATGAAACACCAAGAATGTTCAAGAATGATGCAGAATTAAGCTGAATATTATTAGACATTAGTGGGTATACCTGTGGAAGATTTTGTCGGGTTGATAGGTGTAAAAACTGAGTCTTCGATGCATTAAAAACAACAAGATTATTTTTACCCTAGTCAGAGATATGAGCCAAGTCAGACATTAGGTGTGCCATAGCCTCAAATTCCTTGTTTGTTGAAGTAACTGCTGAGATGGACGTTGTGGGAACCGAATGGAAAGATGAAGGGTGAAGTCATCAGTGTATAAGCGGATAGGGTTAGATGTACAGCTTAGAAGGTCATTCATGAACAAAAGGAAGAGAGTTGGAAAAGCCTTGAGGAACACCACTGTTGATAAATCTAGGAGAAGAATGATGGCCCTCTACAATAGCGGCTATAGAATGACCAGAAAGGAAGCTAGAGAGGAAGGCACAGATAGAAGGATAGAAACCGTAAGAGGGTAGTTTGGAAATTAAAGATTTATGCCAGACTCAATCGAACGCCTTTGAGATGTCAAGTGAAATGGCAAAGTTTTCGCCAAAGTCCTGAAAGGAGGATGACCAGGAGTCTGAAAAGTAGGTGAGAAGATCGCCAGTGGAGCGTCCCTGACGAGACCCATACTGACGATCAGAAAGAAGGTTGTGATAGCAAAGATGCTTTAAAAAAATTTTATTATGAATTTACTCGAGAACTTTTGATATACAGGATGTTAAAGCAATTGGACTATAGTTAGAGGGTTGGGAATGGCCACCCTTTGGGACTGGCTGAATGAGAGCAAACTTCCAGCAAGAAGGAAAGGTACAAGTTGACAGACAAAGGCGAAAGAGTTTACCTAGGCATGGTGTAAGCACAGAGTTCTTTAGAACAATAGGAGGAACTCCATCAGGCTCATATACCTTATAAGTATTGAGGCCTGTCATGGCAGAAAATACATCAGATGAAAAAATTTTAATGTCAGCCATGAGGAAGTCAGAGAGGGGAAGTGATGGAGGAACAGCACCGAAATCTTCTGAGTTCGAATTGGAGGAGAAAGTCTGAGTGAAGAGGTCTGCTTTATAAGTAGAAGAAATAGCTACAGAGCCATCACAGTAGAATGGAGGAGGGAAGGATGATGAGGTAAAGTTGTTAGAAAGGTTTTTGGCAAGGTGCCAGAAGGAGCGGGAAGAATTTGAGTTGGAGAGTTGAGAGCATTTAGTACGGATGAAATTATTTTTAGCAGAGTGAAGAACAGACTTAGCACGATTCCGGGCAGAAACTTATAAAAAATGTGATTCAGGGGTGGGTTGGCACTGGTACCTTTTATAGACCCTCTCCATGTTGCAGACAGCATTAGAACAAGCGTGATTAAACCAGAGCTTTCTTGCATTAGTCAGAGGATATGAGAAAGGAATGTATGCTTCCATTCCCGAGAGAATAACCTCCGTAATGCAGAGGGCACACTCAGATGGCTCCCGGCCATGGAAGCAATAATCATTCCAGGAAAAATAAAAGAAGTACTGCCTGAGGGCCTTCCAATCCACAGCTCCAAAGTGCCACAGACGATGTTTCTTTGGAGAGTACACAGGCCATACCGGAGCGATAGGACAGGTTAATGTATTAAGGTTGTGATTGGAGGAACCCAACGGAGAGAAAAGATTAACAATGTAAGCAGAAGGATTAGTTGTTAGGAAGAGGTCAAGTATGTTGGAGCTCTCTCCAGGGCAGTCAGTGATATGGGTAGGGTGCTGTGCAAGCTGCTCTAGGTTATTAAGAATAAAAATGGTGTAGGCTTGTTCACCAGGTGGATTAGTGAAAGGAGAGGAGAGCCAAAGGTGGTGGTGAACATTGAAATCTCCTAGAATGGAGATTTCAGAGAAAGGAGAAATGGATAGAATGTGTTCCATCATAGAAGTAAGATAGTCAAAGAAAGGATGAGGTATGGGAAACTGACCAGAAAAGTGTATAAGAAAAAGATGGAATGGGTGAGGGGGAGGGAGAGACCAAGGATGCTATGAAGGGATGGAGTGGAGAGATATAGTAGAAATGGGTGCGTGAAATGGAAGAAGGGTATTCAAATGACAGAGGACAACGAAATGAGGAAATTTCATTGTTGCCACTGTTTACAGGATTGAGCATCTGACAAAAGACAGAGAGTTAATAATGTCCACATGAAATTGCTGCACCCCAGATAAGAAAAGATAATGAATGGTGCAAACACTGACATTATCGTTAGTAAATTTAAAGTTAATGTTGCATCATTACGAAAATGACTTTTCATTACCAAATTTGGCACATTTTGATGATGAATACTGCAGGATGACGGTTCACTGGCACCTGATTCTCGTCTAACACAAAGACGAATAAAGTAGCGAGTAGTGAGTGACGTTTACAGTATCTCAGAAATGTGGGGTTTCTAGTGTTTCACTACTCTCAGTAAAAATGAGTGCATTACATTATGCTTCCTAAAGAAAGTCACTCCGATACGTAGCGTCACTAGTTTTAACGTCAGCACTCTCAGACTATATATATATATATATATATATATATATATATATATATATATATATACACTTTATAGAGGGAACAGCGATCGTGTTGAAAGGAGCCTGACTGATTACGTTCTCGTAGAGAGGTCGATGCTGGGAATGGTTGCTGATATGACGGTAGTGATGACTCAACGAGGTGCCTGGAACCATTGTCTGACTCATATCTTCATTTCTGCAACATTCGCGGCCTTTCCTTTAACTTCTTTGTTGAGCACCACCTCTACTCTTCTAAACCTCACCTTCTCTTTCTGATAGAGACTCAGCTGTCTGAGGCAACTGACAGCAAACCCTTTTCTGTTTCCTCCTACTTTATACTCCATTTCAAAGCCAAAGGTGGCTATTGTGTATATGTACGCAACAACTTATCTTGCTCTCGTGTTCCTGAACTTGATTCTTCTGAATTTTCTACCCTCTGGCTTTGGCTTTCCTGTCATTCTCTGACTAAATATATCTGTGCTGTTTACATATCCCCTATTTCTACTTACTATGAAAAATTCTTTGACTAACTTACTACTATGATGGAATACAGTCTATCCACTGCTCCATCTGGAGAAGAAGCGTACATCTTTTCTATCCTTAATGGCCTAGAACAGCTTGTACAACACCCTACCAGACGGCCTTGGAGAAAGCTTCAACATACTTGACCTCTTCCTTACAACTAATCCTTTTGCTTACACTGTTAATCTTTCCTCTCCGTTGGGCTCCTCCGATCACAACCAATTTACCTTGACCTGTCCTATCGCTTCAGTATGGCCTGTGGACTCTCCAAAGAAACGTCGACTGTGACACTTTGGGGCTTCTGATTGGGAGGCCCTGAGGCAGTACTTCTTTTATTTTCCCTGGAATTATTATTGCTTCCATGGTCGAGAGCCATCTGAGTGTGCTTTGCACATTGGGGAGGTTCTTCTCTCGGGCGTGTAAGTATACATTCCCTTCTCATATCCTTTGATTAATGCAAGAAAGCCTTGGTTTAATCATGCTTGTTCTAATGCTGTCTGCTCATTGAGAGGGCCTATAAAAAGTACCAGAGGCAACCCACCCCTGAATCACATCTTGTTTATGTTTCTGCCGGGAATTGTGCTAAGTCTGTTCTTCACTAGGCTAAAAATAATTTCATCTGTACTAAATGCTCTCAACTCTCTAACACGAATTTTTCTCGGTCCTTCTGGTACCTTGCCAAAAACCTTTCTAATAACTTTACCTTATCATCCTTCTCTCCTCTTTTCTACTCTGATGGTTCTGTAGCTATTTCTTCTACTGATAAAGCAGATCTCTTCAGTCAGCCTTTCTCCTCCAATTCCATCGTAGACGATTCTGTCTTATCACCAACTCTCTTCCTTTTATTCAACAATGACCTTCTAAGCTGTACATCTAACTCTATCTACTCGTACGCTGATGATTTCACCCTTCACCTTTCCATTCGCTTCCCACAACGTCCATCTCAACAGTTACGTCAACAAACAAGGGATGAGGCTATGGCACACGTAATGTATGACCTGGCTCGTATCTCTGACTTGGGTAAAAATAATCTTCTTGTTTTTAATGCGTCAAGAACTCAGTTTTTCCACCTATCAACCCGACACAAACTTCCACAGGAGTACCCACTAATGTTTATTAATATCCCGCTGAATCCTGCATCAACCTTGAACATGCTTTGGGTTACATTCACTCGGAACTTACCAGTATCTTGGAAAGATCATATTGCATCTCTTGTAAAATCTGCATCCATCAGACTGGATGTGCTAAGCTGACTCTGTACGTTCTTTACCCTTGCACAGATGTTGTCTTAATACACTGGTTTTATTCGCCTGTGTCTAGAGTACAACTCTCATGTGTGGGGAGGCTCCCCACATACAGCTCTTCTTAATGGGGTGGCGTCAAAGGCTTTTGGCTCATTAACTCTCCTCTTCTTACTAGCTCCCTTCAAACTCTGTCTCTTCGCTGCACTGTTGCATCTTTATCTTTTGTCTGTTGCTGCTCCAATGGTCACTTCCCCTCTGAACTGTCTGCTTGCATCCCTCAACCTCTACGATGGATGCATAGCTCCCGTCTAGCAACAAACTCTCATCCCTTTTCTGTCCACCTCTCTAATGCAAGAGTTAATCGTTGCTCCCAGTCCTTCATTTATGCAACAGGTCAACTCTGAAACTGTCTCCCTCTGTCTGTATTCCCGACTTCCTATGATCTCCAGTCTTTCATATGCAGTGTCCAGGCATCTCGAAATGAACGGATTATGAACTTGGCTCTCTTTTGTATTGTTTTTGTTTTTTTCTCGGAAGGAACGGTTTGCTGGCTCCAGGCCTTTGGTTCCTTCTTTCTTGCACACAAAAATATATGATTGTGGTATGCATGATCAGACTGAGGAGAGTGAGATGGACCAGCAGAGAGAGGAGCAGTCAGGGAGATCAACTGAAAGTCGAGTAGTTGAGGATCAAAGAAATGGCAGATGAATACAGAACCAAAGCATGGGAGGAGTTAGAATCAGTGAATTGGAATGAAATGGATCTGGACGGTCTGTGGAATGCATATAGGGATAGTTTACTTAGAAATGCTAAAGCGGTGTGTGGTGTGGCAAGAGTAACAACAAAGAAGAAAGTTAGGGCACGGTGGGATGATGAGGTCAAGAGAGCAGTTGAGGAAAAGAGAAATAAATTGCTAGAGTAGTTACAGGATAGAGGTTCAGTTGAAATAAGAACTGAATATACTGAGAGCAAGAAGCACGTAGAAAGACTAGTGAAGAGGAAATGGGAGGATGCAAATGATGATCTAGGAAGAAAAATTAATGGAAATTACTCCGAAAATAGGAAGTTATTCTGGAAAGAGGTGCGGAAATGTAGAAGAGAAAGCAGAAAGAAATGTGATGGTTTGAAGGATGTACAGTACGTGGTAGATTATTAACTCATGGGGATGAAGTAAGGAGCAGATGGAAAGAATATTTAGAAAGCCTGATGAGTGGGAATAGAGCAGAGCGGCTGTAAACATGATTGGTTTTGGGGGTGTGCAGAGAAGGAATGCAGTATCAGGAGACGTGGCACTCGCACAGGTGAAGAATGCTGTGAAGTGGCTGAAAAATGGGAAAGCAGCTGGGGTTCACGAAGTGTATGCAAAGATGGTTAAGTGAAGTTGAGAGAGCGGTATTAAGTGCTAGGTGGAGATATGAAAGAAGGCATGGATGAGTGAAATTGCCAGCAGAGTGGCAAAAGGCTGTGATTGTACCCCTCTACAAAAATAAACGTGAGAGAAGTGAGTGCAAGAATTATTGTGGCATAAATTTATTGAGTGTGGTAGGGAAGCTGTATGGAAGAATTATTATAGAGAAGGTAAGAGAGATATCAGAAGTCCTTATGAGCGATGAACAGGGTGGCTTTAGGAGTGGCAGAGGATGTGTGGATCAAAGATTTTGCAGTGAGACAGATAGCGGAGAAGGCATGTGAGAAGGACCATATGGTGTTTATGGCATTCATGGATCTGGAATAAGCATACGACAAAGTGGACAGAGAAGGATTGTGGAAAGTTTTGCACATGTACGATGTAGATGGTAAGCTGCTACGTGCCGCAAGAGTTTTTATGATGGTATTGAAGCATGTGTAAGAGTTAATGAGCATCTAAGTGAATGGTTCACGATTGGTGTGGACGTGCGATAAGGTTGTGTGATGTCCTCATTGTTGTTCAATATATATATATATATATATATATATATATGGATGGGTTGATGAGAGAAGTAAAAACATGGTTAATTGAGAGGGGGATGTCGTTGGTAATGAATGGTAATAGATGGAGTATCTCAAATTTGTTGTATGCTGATGATGCGGTACTACTTGCAAATACCGGACAAAAACTCGGTAGACTAGTGAAGAGTTTTGCTGATGTCCACGAGCGTTGTGCCTTAAGAGTAAATGTAGAAAAGGGAAAAGCGATAGTTTCTGAGAGGGAAGGTGACTCCCAGTGCGATGTTAGAGTGAATGGAGAGATTAGAACTGGTGAGAGAGTTGAAATACCTAGGGGCAGTGATAGAAAAGAGAGGAAAATGCGCAAAAGAAGTGGGAAGTACAGTGACACAGGGAAGGAAAGTAGCTGGTGCAATGAAGGCCTCAATAGAAACAGAGGCTTGAGTGTTGCAGCTGCACGAGACTTACATGAAGGAGTGTTAATGCCATCTTTAACATATGGATTTGAGACTATGGTGTGGCATGAAAATGAAAAGTCAAGAGTGAGGGCAGTGGAGATGGGGCTGCTGAGGAATGTATGTGGAATACAGAGAGTGGATAGGATGCGACATAATGTGATTCGTGAAAGATGTGGAGTGTGGAAGTCTGTGGACACCAGAATCGAATAGAGTGTACTGAGATGGTATGGTCATGTGGAAAGAATGGATAACAAAAGAGTGGTGAAAAAGATACATCTGAGCTAATTTGAAGAAGGGAGGTGACATAGACCAAGAAGAATATGGAGAGATATGGTGGATGAGTGTGTGAGGAAGAGAGGTTTGGAAGTCGGTGAGGCTAGGGACCTGAGAAGAGATCGAGCTGGCTGGATGAATATTGTGAGAAGTGCATGATCAGGGATTTGGAACCCCTTTTTAAAGTGGCAGAGCCCGCACTGACTCTATCAGATACTTTACGTGAAGCTACAGAACGTGGTGAATGTTTTTGGCGTATCCGATAGTGCCAGGATTCCGGGGTCTTGAATGATGAGTAAATGGAAGCATGACCCATTGGATTGGGCAAATTTGAGCTGTCTGGACATTGCTACCCCTCACCCTGCCCTAGGGTGGGAATGGAGGTTCGGATGATGATAATGATGATGATGATTATCTATCTATCTATCTATCTATCTATCTACATATATATATATATATATATATATATTTATTTATGTATGTATATGTGTGTATGTGTGAGTGTGTGTGTGTGTGTGTGTGTGTGTGTGTGTGTGTGTGTGTGTGTGTGTGTGTGTGTGTGTGTGTGTGTAGATAGACAGACAGATAGATTGGCTGATAAACATATAAATAGAGATATAAATAAAAACGACAGTCAGCGCCTTCATGACGACGACACCCAGTACACTCAGTTGTTATTGCATGACGAATCTATTCAGCTCAGAGGAGACTCCGAACTGAACATGTTCAGGCCGACTTCACTGACCCTTCAAAGGCGCTGTGTTGAGCCGAATAAAACAGTCTGGGATTAGCAACACGAAAATGAAAATGACGTTCTCTTATCGAACTTGCTGGCCTCTCTCCTTTTGAAGGAATAACCAAAACACTCATTATGAATAATTCTAATAAAGCTCATGGCAAAAAGATAACTCTTTCAAGACAGTTACGTCATTTCCATACTAGACTACTGGTACTCGACTTTATTCGTTGATTTTATACTAATGTAATAGTTCACGAGACAATAAAACTTTACCTAACCTCTATGTTTAAAAGAATCTCTCCCAAGCTAAACGAAAAAGTTAGGAGGTAGAAACAAGAGATGGGACGTTCTTTGGCTACAAGGATTAACAAGGGATCAGGAGAAAAAACAAGCGTTAACTTAATAGCATTCGACTCTACCAGAAATTCTGGGTCAGAGATTCCATTTTTACTGTTAAAATCTTCCCCCGCGCCACGGCACATAACCGTCGAATTTACAGTCAAGGTTGCTGTTTCAGTTTTGGAAATAAATAGACCAAGGTGAAACAAGTTTGTGAGAACTATTACTGTTGCTTAATCCTCTCAGCTCGTTGACGTCCTTCCATTATTATTCTTGCTGTCGCCGAACAACTGTATTAAGCTTACAAGTGCATCAACGTACTGAAGGAATAGAGCATAAAAACATAAGAAGAGAGGATTACTGTAGTAGGCCACTTCGCCCAAGCTAGGTAGCTCCTAAAAGAGCAACTCAGCTACTAAAATGAGATAAGGATAGAAAAGAAGAAGGAATATCCCACGCCCTGCAAACCCTCCAGCCGAAGCCGGCAGGAAACAGTAAAAAGGAACACCACGCGGTATGGAGAAACTGGCTTGTAAAATCTGCTTCCAAGAGATTAGGTGTGCTAAGCCGACTCAGTTCCTTCTTTATCCCTGCACACTTGTTGACTCTATACAGGGATTTCATCCGTCCCTGTGTGGAGTACAACTCTCATGTGTGGGGAGGCTCCCCACATACAGCTCTTCTCAATAGGGTGGAGTCAAAGGCCTTTCGTCTCATTAACTCTCCTCCTCTTACTGACTACCTTTAACTTCTGTCTCTTCGCCGCACTGTTGCATCTTTATCTCTTTTCTATCGCTACTTTAATGGTCACTGCTCTTCTGAACTGTCTGCTTGCATTCCTCCACCTCTACGATGGGCACGTAGCACCCGTCTATCAGCAAACTCTCATCCCTTTTTTGTCCATCTCTCTAATGCAAGAGTTAACCGTTACTCCCAGTCCTTCATTTATGCACAGGTCAACTCTGGACCTGTCTCCCTCTGTATGTATTTCCTGCTTCCTATGATCTCCATTCTTTCAAACGCAGTGTGTCCAGGCATCTCGAAATGATCGGATCTTGAATTTGGCTCTCTCTTGTATTTTGTTTTTCTCTTGGAAGGAACAATAATTGCGGACTCGCGGCCTTTGGTTCCTTCTTCCTCACATAAATAAAATAATAGAATATTATCTTTTTTATCCAAAGATGACGATATTGTTTATTGTTACTGCTGTCATACGATTTCTTTTAATTTTTTTACTTATTCATTTTTACCTTTACGAGACCACCTTAGCACTGGAGGAGATAATAGGCCACCTCAAACCAACTCAGTTCGAAAAACTCCTAAAATTAATATAATTAGATGGAGCATAGATGCACTGACAAAGACATCACCGTATTTGAGGAGATTATATACTCCATTTTAGCTCGAGGACATATCACTACTACTACTACTACTACTACTACTACTACTACTCTACTACTACTACTACTTCTACTACTATTATTATTATTAATTATTATTATACGAAGCAAGGTTGTCATTTTCGGCAAAGCGCCCTATACCGTTCGCTATACTCAGATCACTGTGTGTGTGTGTGTGTGTGTGTGTGTGTGTGTGTGTGTGTGTGTGTGTGTGTGTGTGTGTGTGTGTGTGTGTGTTTTAAGTATCAGCATAAATATCGGAGGATTATGTATGCAGTTTTCTCTTAATGCACAAGAAGAAACTGCACATCGATATTTGGGAAGCATGACTTCCCTTTCCATGATTCTTGGGGGGGTTAACCCTTACAAAATATATCAAAGTAGAGAAAGACTTGAATAAAACTTTCTAGGTGAGTTCTCTTGATAACTCCGAAGGTCTCTCTCTCTCTCTCTCTCTCTCTCTCTCTCTCTCTCTCTCTCTCTCTATATATATATATATATATATATATATATATATATATTGGAGAGACACACATTAAACACACATTACACGCATATGTACAAATATTTTTTACGCTCCTGACTGGGGATCGAACCCTAGACCTCTTAGAAGTCAGGCACTGATGCCACTCGACCACGGCGTGTCTGGATGGATTAAAACTGCTTTGTCACTTACCGAGTTGCATGAGGCTGTCAAAATAATCCTAATGTGTTGACTGAAATATATCCTTAAATAATGGACATACTTGGTTCATAAAAAAAAAAAAAAAGTGTCACAGCTTTTATCACGCCGTGGTCGACTGGCATCAGTGCCTGACTTCTATCTAAGAAGGCTAAGGTTCGATTCCAAGTCGGGAGCGGAATATATATATATATATATATATATATATATATATATATATATATATATATATATATATATATATATATATATATATACACGGTCCGGACATTAAATGCGGGTTAATCCACTCACCAAACTAGAGGCCCCCCAAGAGGGGAGTCACACCAGCAGCGAGCAGATACATATCTAGCGCGGCTTGGAATATGACCTTGACCTTGACCTACTTTCACCAATTTCGAACTCGTATGAGACTTTCATCCCTACTGCACACCTGTAAAATTTTGTGCTATTTTGAGCGGTTGCAAAGTTATCATGCTAACTGACCCACAGTCCTTGACCAACTATCACCTATTTTGAACTCGCAGGAGATTTTCATCCCTACCACGCACCTGTAAAATTATGTGATAATATCTTGAGTGGTTTCGAAGTTATCGTGCTAACAGATACACACATAGACAGACAGACAAATTGAACACAATACCAACCTCGCCATCGCGCCTGGTAACCATCATCGCCATCGCAGCCGGTAACCAGCTTCGCTATGGCAGCTGGTAATAAAGAAATCACAGAAATTACTGAAGGACGGATATGGCTTTCCTCTCTTGGTACAATTAGTACAAAAGACTCTCAACTGTAATTCAATATCTACGGAGCATGATATTCCCTGTGAGTCTTTGGGGGTCAGCCCCAATCCCCCTCCCCCCAAAAAAAATATATACAAGAGAGTGACCACACTGGTTTCAACGAAATCGGCATACATATTGCAGGATTAGATATGCATTCCATGTTTTCTCTGAATACACAAAAACTGAACAACTCCTCTATAATGATGATTACTTATTGTGATAGACTTTTATTTAAATTTCAGTTGAGGTTTTCTAATAAAAGCGGATAATTTAGAATATTCAGTCCTTAGTCGAATGTTATTGTGTGGAAATGGGAAGAAGAAAAGGCTTAAAATACAAACAAAATCTCAGGCTACGTGTTAGGTAGTCTCCTGTGCCAGCGACAAAACCGCGCTGTGTTGTATGTCAGAGGCATACACTAAAGGTCACTGGCTGGACTGACATTACTGATGTCTTGTATCCCCGCCCACAGGGGGGAGGGGCCGTACCTCCACCTGACCAGTAGCTGTGCATCGCTGTGAAGAAAGTCCACCAGTCATTAAAATCAAAAGACGTTCTCTCTCTCTCTCTCTCTCTCTCTCTCTCTCTCTCTCTCTCTCTCTCTCTCTCTCTCTCTCTCTCAAGAAAAGCGTTTGGTGTTAGCTTGATTAGTTTTAAAGAATAAGATATCATAGGTACGTGATCAGAACATTGTTGTTTTTAATGGCTATCGATCATCGGGCCTAAAACCCTGGTCATCAAGCCATTTGATTATTACTTTAGATTTTTTTATTGTTTATTTTTGTCTTATTGATCTACTTTTTATTTTTTTTATTTTCCCCCATTCTATTTTGAGTTATATGAACTCCAAAAAAAAACAATAATAATGACAGACAGGAACAAATCCAAAGCTAGCCTCGTAACACTGCTAAATCTAAAAAAAGGAGAAAAAAGCAGAAACATACACTAATGACATAAATAGTTAAATCCAACTAAATATTCTCATTGCCTATACCTATGGACAGAATACCTCGACCAACAGAACATCATCGACAACAAATGTGAAATATTTTTTTTACGTAATAACATTCTTTGTATAATGTTTGATCCTGTCAAAACGAGGAATTATTTTTCATTTTACTCCGCCCACCATCAGATGAATTTATTCAGGAAAATCGTATGATAATAGAAGGGTTAATGATGACTCTGCAAATTCTCCCATTCCAAACTCTTCCATGATGACATGACTCTTTAGATTTTGTTCAGGGTAATTGCTTTCTTGTAAGGTCTGAGTCAAAGCTTCAGAGGATTCATTTCACTTATGCCCGAATCCAGGAAAGCACCTAAACACCCCAGTAACATCTGAATCACAAGGCTCGCGAAACCGGAAAAATCTCACCCAAAGCCTCGGATCAGGTGAAACACTGAGTCTTCCCTAAACAGTGAATTAATAAATACATAAATCTGATGATGAAAGAAATAAGCTACAAAAATGTGTCAGTGTTGTGAAAGAGTTAAGTGGCTGAACATCCACTATAAAAGTTACTGTCCGTTGGAATTATTAAACCTTTTCGCTAAGTTTGTTCCACCCCTCACACCCAATTAGGAGCGATCTAAAAGTCCTGATGCAGTTTTAACTGGTGTTTATTTGGAGAAGAGAAACACAGGTCTAACGTACCCTTCTAAGTCAGCCCTTCAACTGCCCAGCAATGTGCGAGGGGCGCCGTATGCAGTTGTCATCAGATTTCAGAGGTTGCTGAGACTTGCACTAATGGTCTCGTAGGCATGATACAGTTACACACTACTAAATGCACATAATGTTATACTTATACACTACAAGATGCATACATATTGTTTTTATTCTAGTCTGGAAGTTTAAGAAATTATTAAAGTATGGTTACAGATGGTTACAGCATAAAAGTATGGTTACAGGTTGACCTCTGATACGTTGCCATCTCCATATGTTTTAGTAAGGCTTAGGTGAGGTACAGTCAGAGAAATAAGTAATTCCCAATTCCCTCTGAAGAAAATTTACAACTGGCGAAACAGTTAAAACTCCCATCTCTACTAGGGGGGGCGCGTTAGCACAGTGGTAGCGAGCTGGACTCGTAATCGGGGGATTGTGAGTTCGAGCCTCGCCCGGGCAGCCGTGCTGGGAGTGGTAGCTCGCTCCTGTAACCCTAGCGGGGCTATATAGTCCAATACAGGCCTTAGCTCGGGGGAACTCCATTTCTCCCATTTCTCCCATCTCTACTAGTGTTTGTTTCAGACTGTTTGACCTTTCTGACATGTATTCGGCAAACTATAGTAAGACACTAGTTTCTCTGTCTGTACGGTAGGGAACAATTTAAATCTACAGAGGTCTTACATTTTTCTGTTGTCTACTCAAGCGACTTTAATCAGCTTTCAGAAGACTTCAAACTGGAGGGAACAAAGCCATCATTCTTCAACCAACTGACTACTAAGTGACTTCCCAAAATTGAATATAATCAGTCAGTTATTGCAACAATGAACTAAAATGACATTAGAGTAAACGAGAAATTCACCTTTTCACTAGAATAATCGTGCGCCTTACCTCAGTCTTTCTACTGTACTCTCCGATGCATTTATTCAGCTTTGAAGAAACTTTCAAACTAGATGAGACTGATTACCATGACCGGATTTACCAATTGGCCAAGTAGGCCATTGGCCTAGGGCCCATCGGTATCTGGGGGCCCACTGAAATTAATTTGTCGCGCAGTGTGCCAGCGTATAACCTTGTTTCAAGTGTACACCGAGTATTTCATTATATAATATATCACAACCATAAGGGCCCCTGCACAATAAGTATAATGTAGGGCCCGGAGTATGGGGCCGCTCTCTCTCTCTCTCTCTCTCTCTCTCTCTCTCTCTCTCTCTCTCTCTCTCTCTCTCTCTATATATATATATATATATATATATATATATATATATTGACGTTCTTGGAAAGACTCAAGTCAAGAGTGAGAGCAGTGGAAATGAGTTATTTAAGAGGAGCCTGTGGATTCACATGGAGAGACAGGCTGACGAATGAGGATATAAAGGAGCGTTGTGGTGTGGATGTGGATGTGATAGGAAGCGTTAGGAGGAATACACTTAGGTGGTTTGGCCATGTGGAGAGGATGGAGGGTGAAATACTGACGAAGAGAGTGTATGTGAATGAGGTGGAGCGGGGAAGCGGGAGGGGGAGGCCGAGGATGAGATTTAGGGATGGGGTGGAGAGGTATATGAGAGAGGGGGGTGTGAGTTTGGAGCAGGGCAGTGAAACGGTGGGGGACAGCGCGACGTGGAGGCGTTTTGTTTGTGGCCACCCCAAACGGGATTGAGGCGTCTGGCAATAGATAGATAGATAGACAGATTATATATATATATATATATATATATATATATATATATATATATATATATATATATATATATATATATATATATTGATATTGATATTCATATTGATATATATTGATATATATACTGTATTGATAATGATATTGATATTGATTACTGAAACATGCGAGCATTTCTATAAATTTGGGGGCCCACTGATGATTTTGGCCTGGGGCCCACAAGTTGGTAAATCCTGTTCTGCAGATCAGTCTCCTTCAATCCTTTCACTACCAGGCAGCTCACCTAATTTGAATGAAATCGCCTGGTAGAAGGAATATTTAATTACTTCTGTTTTTATATTTAAAAATAAAAAACACTTTTTATAATAAGCAATAAACTATTAATGTTTTATTGTTCATATGAACCTGGCAGTTGCACCGCCAGATTTTAATACAATCAATCAATTATGTTTCATTGTTTTGACTGCCAAGTAGGAATATCTGAAAATATAAGAGAAACGAAGACAGAAGCTGCAACCCAAACCTTTCCTCAGTTTACCTGTGAAAGGGAGATAACAAAGAACACATGTGCAACCAGCATCAGACGTTCTGGTTGAGTAAAAAAAAAAAAAAAAAGTATTTAACACGAACGCAGCCGAAACTTTTTCTAGTTCTAGGTAAAAGGAGCGAAACAAAGGAAAGATAAGTTGCAACAATGTCAGCCCAAGGTATTTATTACGGTGAATAGGAGGGTTGGAAATTACGGTCTGGGGAGGCGTGATATTTACCTGACCGATACTCCGCCGTACTGGGCGACGAGAGCGAGACGAAATAAGCGGCTTTAAGTGACAGGCTTGACTCCAGCGCACCCAAGGCAGTCTGCAAACGAGATGAAATTAGGTGGCTCGATTGACAGGCACCCAATGGACCTACAAGAATGATGCTACTGAACTGCTCAGAAGGATGAACCAAACTTTTGCAGACAAGGTATATTTACTACGTTCTCGGAATCCGCGACTAGAGATTACCGTCAGAGAAGATGCGTATAACCTTCCCAACGAAGGCTATACTACCATAAGTGTATCGGGAGCATTTTCGTCTCATTACTGGGAAGTATTGTCCTTGGTGTAGGAGACACCTTTGCGATATACTGTAGCTTCCGTATTACTCCTTAGTGTTCTCTTGTATTATATTCTTATCTTAAACACGTCTCTTCCTTAGCGATGTATGCTTCATATTCACCTAACTAGTCTCTCTCATATTTTTGCCTCTTATATATAGACATGGACAGCATTAAGTTTCATTTCTTCGTGTCGTGAAATACTTAAAATGAATTATACAATTATTTTTTTTTTTTTTCGGCCAATGCAGTTCCGACCAGACATAGACCAGTGGTTCTTAATTAGGGCTCCACAGCAAAAAGTTTTATGAGTCTACGACGGGCAATGAGAGGTTGAAAAATATGCAGTGTAGATGGATTTTGAAAAAAAAAAATGCATTATTTGTAACTGATTCTAAGGTCCATAAAGCCATTACCAATGCTGAGCCTGATTCACCAGAGTTAAGAGTGAAATTGTTGGATTATAGAGTAACAGTTATTGGTTATGTTATATAATCTTTCACGTACTTGTCAACACTAAAAGGGAGGAGGTTATTTTCATCAGCTTCATATGGATTTATGAAGTTCTCAGTAAACCTAAAAAGGTTAAGAAGTACTGATAATGGCTTCCCGACTGAGAAACAAAATATATTCCCCGTTAGAGGAGAAACAGCCTGGGTATAGGTTATAGATAAGTAGTCTGCATAAGTGTCATTCGAAAGATTATTACCGAGTCATAAGAAAAAGAAGTTGACCACTTCACTCCAGTGACGTTGCTTTTATTTTATTCTTATTGTCACCAGCCAGCTTCATACAGTTTAAAATGGCACCCGAGCATTACTGACGCGTATTTCACGCATCCGTTTCGAGAAGTCTTTCCCAAGCTTTACTTGATATTCTTGAAGTAACTAGAATTTTTTTTAAAAATACGTCTCCAAATTCAAGGTGTTAAGACAGATAAGGCTTGTCAGCCAGATTTGGAGGCTTCCTATACTTCTTTCACCTTAACCTGACCGAGTTTTTCGTCCATTCCAGCTTTTTTTCCGTAATTCGTGGCAGAAATAGACAGTGTCACGGCTCTGCATCCGTTCCAGTTCCACTTCTTCGTGACTCCACTACACTCTGTTATTAATCTATTGTTACATCTCTGCAATCAAATTGGGAGACGGCATTTTTTGAGCCAAATTAAAGTTAACAGGGTAAAGCACCTCTTCTTGAATGATGTCTGGAAACACCATTTTCTCAACGATTCCTGTCAATATTTCACCATCTAGTATACTGCTGAATATAGTGCTTTATCGACAATACACAGCTACCACTAATACCACCATCACCACAACTGCCACTATCCCCACAACCGCCTCAGCTACCATCATTATCACAACTACCACAGCTACCACCATTGCCATAACCACCACAGCTTCTTCCATCCCAGCAACCACCACAGCTGCCACCATCACTACAACCACAACACTTACTTCCGTCATCACAACCACCACAGGTACCATCATCACAACCACCAAAGCTACATCATCACCACAGCCACCACAGCTACCACAGTTACCATAACCATCACAGCTACCACCATTACCACAACCACCGCAACTACCCCCATCACCATAACCACTACAACTACCCTCATCACCATAACCACCACAACTACCACCATCACTACAACTACCATCATCACCTCAACCACAACTACCACCATCACCTTAACCACCACATCTATCACCATCACAACAACAACCACAACTATCACCACCACATCCACTGCAACTACCACCATCACCACAGACACCACAGCTACCCCATCACATAAATTACGACCATCATCACAATCACCACTGTGTCCACCATCACCACAACTTCTGTCATCACCACAACCACCACCACAAATAGCACCCTCGTCACAACCACCCGAAATACCACAACCACCACAATCTACAAAGCTACCAGCATCACCACAAATTCCTTAACTACCACAGTGACATCAACCGCAACAATTATCACCATCACCCCAGTTACCACCATCACCACAACTACCACCATCACTGCAACATCCACCATCACAACAACAACCACCATCACCACAACAACCACCATCACCATAACTACCACCATCACCAAAACTACCACCATCACCAAAACTACCACCATCACCATAACAACCACTATCACAATAACAACCACCAACACCATTACAACCATCATTACCATAACAACTACACCTCCATCACCACAACATCCACCATCACCACAACCACCACACCTCCATCACCACCACATACACCACACCTCCATCACCACAACAACCACCATCACCACAACAACCATCAATACCACAATAACCAGCATCACCACAGCATCCACCATCTCCACAACCACCACCACCACCACCACAACAACAACCACCGTCACCACAACATCCACCATCACCACAGCAACCACCGTCACCACAACCACCATACTTCCATCACCACAACATCCACCATCACCACCACATCCACCATCACCACAACATCCACCATCACCACAACATCCACCATCACCACAACAACCACCATCACCACAACAACCACCATCACCACAACAACCACTATCACCACGACCACCACACCTGTCACCACCATATCCACCATCACCACCACATCCACCAGCACCACCACAACCGCCATCTCAATAGCAACAACCATCACCACAACCACTACACCTCCATCACCAAAACATCCACCATCACCACAACATCCACCATCACCAGAACAACCACCAACACCACAACAACCACCATCATCACAACTACCACCATCACCACAACATCCACCATCACCACAACATCCACCATCACCACAACATCCACCATCACCACAATATCCACCATCACCACAACATCCACCATCACCACAACATCCACCATCACCACAACATCCACCATCACCACAACATCCACCATCACCACAACAACCACCATCACCACAACATCCACCATCACCACAACATCCACCATCACCACAACATCCACCATCACCACAACATCCACCATCACCACAACATCCACCATCACCACAACATCCACCATCACCACAATATCCACCATCACCACAACATCCACCATCACCACAACATCCACCATCATCACAACTACCACCATCACCACAACATCCACCATCACCACAACATCCACCATCACCACAACATCCACCATCACCACAACATCCACCATCACCACAATATCCACCATCACCACAACATCCACCATCACCACAACATCCACCATCACCACAACATCCACCATCACCACAACATCCACCATCACCACAACAACCACCATCACCACAACATCCACCATCACCACAACATCCACCATCACCACAACATCCACCATCACCACAACATCCACCATCACCACAACATCCACCATCACCACAACATCCACCATCACCACAACATCCACCATCACCACAACTACCCCCATCACCACGCCATCCACCATCACCACAACAACCACCATCACCACATCAACCACCATTAAAACAACTACCACCACCACCACAACATCCACCATTACTACAACAATCACCATCACCACATCCACCATACCTCCATCACCACAACTTTCACAACCACCACAGTGAAAACAGTAGCCATTACCACAATTATCACTATCACCACAACTATCACAGCTACAATCATAACCAAAGTTTTCACCATCACCACAGCCTCTGCAACAACTAACATCACCCCATCGCAACTATCACCATCATCACACTCCCCACAACCACCACTGTCACCACTATCACCACAACTACAATTATCATCACAACCACCACTACTACCACCATCACCACAACCACCACAAGTACCATTATCTCCACAACCACGACAGCTACCACCATCACCAAAATTGCGACCATAATCACAACTACCACAACCGCAAGCATCACCACAACTGCTAGCATCATCAGAACCTACACAAACCTCTACCACCACAACGCTCACAAATACCACAATGAAAACAACCATCACAACGGCCACCATAACCTCATCCAGCAAAGGTTCCACCATCATCATAAGCCTCTGAACTACCATCATCATCACAACCACCACCACAACCGACAAAGCTACCACCATCACCATAACCCCCTGAACTCCCGCGATGACCACAACCACAACATCTTTCACGATCACCACAACTACCACTATCACCACAACAAACATCTCCACCACAACTATCTCCACCACTACAGCCTCAACAGCCATTAACATATCTTAGTCACAACTATCATCATCACCACAGTTATCATCATCATCACAGCTGCTGCAACTTCCACAACTACAATCATCACCACAACTACCACTATCACCACGCACCACAACTGTCATTATCACCATTACCACCACAACTACTACCATCACCAAGCACCATAACTGTCATTATCACCATTACCACAACTACTATTTGGCGGCAACAAAACAGTTATATAATCTGTTCTCCCTAGTGATGGGAATAATCACAATTCTTTTTACCCGCTTCACTACCATGGGCTTGATTAAGTTACAAATATATCGTCTGGCAACAGAATGAATGGTCCATCCATTTCCGATTTCCTGTTTTATAGTAAATTCATTTATTTTTTATTTTATTTTTTTTTTTAACTAAGGAAAGACATTTTGCCTAGGGGTTTAGGTAAGTCCATCATCAACCCTTTCAGTTAAGACTCCTCTCCCAAGTTGGACAGCCTCATCTGAAAGCTGCAATACTAAACAAAGTGAGGCAAGTAAATGCATAAAGTGGTCAGGGAAGACATGAAGTAAGGATAGGATGGTTAATTATTCTGAGTCCCCAGAATATTCTTAGTATATCCATTGTTATGTATAGTTGTTATTCTAACAGATAATATAAAATTGTTGTTCATGCTTAGGTTCGTGTTCATTGGTTCGTGTAAAGTCGGATCCTCGGTGCTTCGAACGATAACTTGTGGAGCTTCACGATACAGTTATGTTTCTTTGTGTGGATGTGGGCCGGCCCGAGTGTGTGTGTGTGTGTGTGTGTGTGTGTGTGTGTGTGTGTGTGTGTGTGTGTGTGTGTGTGTGTGTGTGTGTGTGTGTGTGTGTGTGTGTGTGTGCGCGTGTGTGCGTGCGTGCGTGCGTGCGTGTGTGCGCGCGCGCGCGTGCTGGGAACGAGGTTACTAGTTTTTGGTTTTCTGCTGCGGAGTTAGTTATTGCTTTCTGCTTGTTGGATGTGGCTTAATCTTTCACCTCTGTCTGACTTACATTTCTGTGCCATGTTCTCAGCTAAGATACTATTATATTCTTGTTGGCTGTGCTTGTATATGATTTTTTTGTATTTATGCTCTGGATCCTTACCAGACAGATATGTCTTGTAGCTAATGTAGCATAATAATTAAGCTTTCAAGAATGCCAGGGTCTTGTCAGACTATGTTGTCGGTGCTCATTTCTAGTAAAGGGGGTTCGACCGTATATCCTTAATGTAACTGTATAAATAACCATGAGATTGAGTTCATTTTGGGCTTCACCCGTTTTCTTGATTGGTTTGGAAATTACTTAGATTTTGAATTAAACGTAAACAGTGTGATTAAATAATTATATAGTTTTTACGTAACTTTGAACTGTTCCATTTCTTTCGTCTTACATATTAACCCGCATCATAAACCAGTTAACTCACAGTGGCTTTAAGAATAAGTGATATATTTCTGATTGTACTTAAGAAATCACTATATGGTATCTTACAAGTGGCTGATTCCTGGTTGGGGTTACTATTAGGAATTGAGAACTTGGGATAATTGCTTTGAGATCTGAGATGGTTTGAGAGGTTTTACTGATGTTATGGTTTCGATCCCAGACTGTAACACCATTATTAAAGAATGGATTTAAATGAAACTCCACACGTACAGTACATACTCCAGTCTTGTGACAATTACATACTGACTGGGAAAGTCGCCAACCTTTGACCTAAAAGAGAGACATGCCAGAAGTAACTGATGATTCTCCCACCAGCGCAGCGCCAAATGGATATGAAATGGTCAACTGCACTAATCCAGTGATCATGACATACGTGAAAAATGACCACGGATTTAAAGTTCTGCCAGTTAACCTTTTTTCCTGGCTTTAGAAACAGCTTAATGGAGAAGGGTTTATAAACAAGCCTAAGACATATGATCAGCTAGCAGAAAACGTTATGAGGGAGAAAGCCACTATCCCTGTGATAACAGGTACCGGTACGGAAAATTGGCTAGAGCACTAGGGTCAGTTATATCTTAACGCTGAAAGATACCGCTTTGATGCTACTGCGGGAAAATTGTAATGCATTGCAGAGAGTATGTCCCAGATTTCACCTGTCAGTCCCAGATTTCACCTGTCAGTTCATTAATAACTAAATCATTTACATTATTCTCGGGCCTAAGGGTAAATGAATTACCCTGTGAAACTAAAATCGTTTACAAGAAAATCTTACTGTGATGTATTTCATTCGTAGTTTACTGAATACGGAAGATTTTATTAAGCTCAGGAGGCTTTTTTTTGGACCTCAAAGAGCTCAGTACAGACATTTTTTCTCCCTTCAGTAAGGGAGATCCTTTCAAAGTAAACATAATCGATTGGTTGCTGTAAAAATCCACCACTAAAATTGCCGTTTGATTCAAGAAATAATTTTTAAAAAATCACACTTAACCCCTTAATTTGAAGGACATTTTTTTTCATACATCTAGATAACATAATACTACTTCCTTCATTTAAAAAAAAATACTTTCGTTGTCAGGCGATAGTATTCACCTTAAGAGTACACCCAAGGTTGGGTGAAAATCTTTCACTAGCTGAATAAAACCCACACTAGAAAGGAAAAATTAAATGAAGGACATAAACCATTTTTTATGAATCCGTCTCCCCATCTACGCATTCAAGCTTGTTCCCTAGGCCCAGCAGTCTTCTACATACCAAACAGTACACGTCCACATGCCACTACTTCGGGGCCAAAACCCTCCTTCCATACTTAATACATACTCGGACTAGGGCTGTCTCATACAGGGCTGGGTGTGATGATATCAGCAAGGGTGGTTTTACATGTGGGTGGGCCTTATCGTCGAGCAGTATACTTTGCTTTTACCAAACTTCAAACCCTTAAAATTCTTCCGCTGCTTAGCCGAGCTCCAAATCCTCGTCCACTGAAAAAACAGACAACCTTTCTACCGACTCGGCCACCGCCTCCTCGCAAATGTTGGTCCTACATAAACCCTCCAATTCGAAATCCTTCTCCTACCCTGAATTTATTCGTCTGGATATTAAAAAAAAAACAAATATTAACAGGTGTCATCATAACGGGGGATATATATATATATATATATATATATATATATATATATATGATGACTATATATATATATATATATATATTTTTTTGTTACGGAACAGAGAGAGGTAATGAACACTTCAAGTGAGAATACTAAAATCACTACTGTCCCGCAAAGTTCCAGGTTCAATACAAAAGAGTTAGGTAAAATTACAAGTTAAAGTTTAATGCTCAAACTAACAACTAAACATTCAGGACTCATAACGATAATGTAATGGCAAAAAACAGGTTAAATATATGGTTAACTGCAATAGCCTCTATTAACACGAAATTAGCAAGAGTAAATTTATCTAAGTCAGCCCTGATAAAATGAGAAAACCTGATAATGCTCAGTTAATGCAAGATATATTATTACAGATACAAAATATTATTAACAATGGTTGACATCAAAAACTGCACATGCATCACAAAAACCTCACCAGGCCTACGAAATAACACCTTATGCTATACAGTACAAGAAAAAAAATGCAACAACACTTATACTCAAATTACACAGCAGCTAGATGGTTGGAGACTTCCTGAGCACTCACAAAAATAATAACAACTGTACAGGGGAGGACAGAGATGTGAACAAAATGAGGAGTAGATCTAAGTGGCAATTAATGCAGAGACTCAGCTCATTATATAGGGGTCGGCAGAGCTTGATACAACTTGTAAAAAGGACGCGCAAATGAAGCCCTAGGGGACAAAGAGTTGACACTCCTGCTCTGAACAACAGAAAGAACGACTTACTCTACTATAAGGGAGGAGAAGGGGGGAGTGAGGTAGAACACGGAAGCTTGGTCACTATGGAAGCCACGAGGCGAATCGTGATCAAACATCCAGCATACTGTACGTTAGAATTATACAAAGGATGATGAAATCATAGGCTTTGTAACACCTCCCCACAAAAAAAAAAAAAAAAAAAATTACAAAGGAAATTTCTTATTACTCTAAAACAATCTGTCTAAAGTCTAGATAAGCAATCTGCAATAACATTTTCTTTCCCCTTGACATGTTGTATGTCTAATGAATACTCCTGAAGAAGTAGACTCCATCTTGTCAATCTCTGATTTTTATCTTTAAACTTACTAAGGAATTTCAGTGGGTTATGATCGGTATAAATGACTATGGAGTCAAAACCAGAACACAAATAAAATGAAAAATGCTGTAAACCCAAAATCAAGGCCAAAAGCTCTTTCTCAATAGTTGAGTAGTTCTTTTGTGGTGGAGTGAACTTCTTACTGTAATAAGATACAGGGTGACCAATACCCTGATCATCCCCTTGCAGCAAAACAGCCCCAGCTCCTGCATCACTTGCGTCAACAGCCATCTTAAAAGGCTTAGCAAAATTTGGAGTAGTGAGCACTGGCTGACTTAATAGCATAGCTTTAAGTTTGCTGAAAGAGGATTCACGGTTATCGGTCCAGACAAATTTAACTCCCTTTTTCAGTAGGTCTGTAAGTGGTGATACAAGAATTGAAAAGTTAAGAACAAATCTCCTGTAATAACCTACCATTCCCAAAAATCTTTGTAGCTCTTTCCTACTTTTAGGTCTGGGAAGATCACTTATAACCTGAACCTTAGCTCCTGGTGGTGCAACATGTCCATCACCCATTACGTACCCAAGGTACTGAACTTTAGCTTGACCAAACTCACACTTTGATAAATTAGCTACAAGATTAGCCTGAACCAAACGCTCAAGAAATTTACTGACATGGCATAGGTGATCTTTCCAGTTGTCACTGAAGATTAATACATCATCAATATAAACAACACACCCTGCCAAACCCTCTGTTACAACATTCATGAGCTTCTGAAATGTGGCTGGTGCATTCTTCATACCATATGGCATTACAGAACATGCAAAAGTCTTTCCTAGTGTTACAAAACATGAGATCTCCCTAGCACGTTCAGTCATAGGTACTTGCCAGTATCCCTTTAACAAATCAAACTTACTTATGAACCTAGCCTTTCCGATCTTGTCTATACAATCTTCCACGCGAGGGATAGGGTAAGTGTCTGTTTTGGTTATCTGATTAACACGTCTGTAGTCGATGCAAAGCCGCTGTGACCCACCTGGCTTAGGGACTAGAGTGACAGAACTCCACTCGCTCTGACAGGGCTCAAACATCTTGTGGTCCAACAGGTAGCCAAACTCCTTCTCGATGAGAGGAACTTTCACTGGGTTCACATGGTAAGGAGGCAGTTTAATTGGCTTTGCGTCTCCAACATCGACATCATGCATCAACACAGTGGTTCTTCCTGGAGTGGCACGGAACACTTGCGGGTACTACTGCAGTATTCCCGAAAACTCCTGCCTTTCCTCGGGAGGTAGATGAGAAAGCTTAGTCTGGAGATCATTCATATCAGGATTCTTCCC